>NC_052518.1:91322690-91635933 GCF_014356525.2 Nilaparvata lugens | reverse complement strand
GGTTGCAGTTTATAAGCAGAGGTGAGGAGGAAAAGGCTGCTCAGCCCTCCTGGGCGGGGTGGGGGAAGGGTCGCCCCGACGCTCCTCACCACTACTTGTAATGTGGTGGGGAAAGGGGAACCCGACTCCCCCACCCCAACGGATCCTAGGTGGGGCGCACTTCTAACAAGCACAGACGGTCAGTTGAATCTTTATTCTGCAATATCATGCTATTTCTCTTCTAGATTAATTCAATTTATTCTGTTCTTTTCAAATAATGTTCATTAAATCGGATGACACTAGTTGTTTACAACAATCACGAACCGTTCTGATAAACTCTATTTATGAAAAATTTGAATAATCAAAGTATAATTTTTCAACTTTGTTTTACTATCCACATTTTCGACATAATACCGGGTGCGGCAGCAAAACTTCCTTTTTAAAGTGAACGCCATTCAGTCAGCTGATGTTGTAGTTGAGCAAATTTGGTCTTGTTAGAGAGGTCAGATCATAAAGTTTTCTTCCCGACACTTTCATTTGCCATCATGCATTGGAACAATGAGAAACGTGCATTTGCCGTTGAGACTTATTCTTCGAGCGGATGTTCTGTGATATTTTACCGAGATATTTTACTATTCACATGTTCGACATAATATAATGCCATTCTCGTTTGAGTCGACATGACATTATATGTCGAAACATGTCGTGAATAATAAAATAAAGATAAAAAACTGTCACTTTATTTTTATTTTTACATAAATACGATTAGACTTCCCAAGAAAGTGAAAACTCATTTGTATGTTCTGATCTTTTTTCACATTTATAAGTTTCATATATCAGTTTCATATCTCAAATCCTAGTCCTGTGATATACAACCAAACATTGCATGATTATGTAGTGCATTTTGACGACATGGAACTAAACTAATTATCAATTTGAAATCATGTACTGTGACTGTATTTGGTTTTTATTCAAAAATTTCAACTCCAATCTTTTCTAAGTTTAATGGAGTTTTCCTTCTTCCATTGGTGAAATGGTCAAACTTTCAGGTAATAATCTGAATGATAATTGTGTGAGTTGTTAGTGTTTTTTTTTTTTATTTAAATTGTAAGATTAACGAGAAGTAAGTTATAAAAATCAATTCTTCTTGTGAGAGAATGGACTCAACTGCTGCAGAGTTTGTTAAGCTGATGGGTGACATGACAGACTGGGTGTCGAATCCTGCAAGCGCAGATGACATAGGGACGAGGCAGGCAGGCATCCAGTTTCTGGGTGTCTATGGGTATGAGTGTTGGACCAGGGACCACGACGAATATTGGAAAATTGTTCGGTTCATGGCCAGCATACATAGATCCTGCCTACGATAACGAAAAGATAACATGAGAAGATATCTTTATTCTTTATTTATTGATTGATACAATAAGTTGTGACAATTTTTTATAGGTCAAGAAAACCCCAAATAAATAATGTGGCTAGATGGAAATTATTCTTCCTAAACTATAGCTCTAACAAACAAGGCAGAGGAAATTTACTATCTTTTGATAAAATTACTTATCAATGGTTACCGTTATAGATAGCATCATCAAACTAACTCTCTATTCAATTATATGTTTATATTATTTATTATATTGGCTGTAATGTAAATTACAGAATTATTGAAAATTAATTTAGAAGAAATTGTTAGGTTATCAGATATTATGTGGATTCAATTAATTGTCTGTCATCTTCAGTGGAAACGTTTATTCTCGAATCACGAGACGCGCTGCGGCGGAAATATTTTAGTTGAGCATTTGTTAGGTTTCCGAGTTTTATTGAACTTAGTTAATAATTGTAATATTTTGTGTGTGAAAGTGTGAACTAGAGTCGAACTTAAGATATTGACTATAAAATATAACTTGAGGTTTCGTGGTAACATTTTGTGTGTAAAATTGAAGTAGTAAACCAGAGTCAGACTTGTGATACAAACTATAAAATCTAACTTTAAAGTATCGTGAAATTAAAAAAGTCTGGTTGCCTGTAAAGTCGGTATACGGGCGAAAGTTTTACGTGACAACGACTTAGAGTGGTAAAATAATTTTAATGTTAATATTCATTCGTATAGTAGGAAGAAGGATGAAGTAATAATAACAATTTAAAACATTTATTTATACAAAGAATTATATTTAAAACATCTATTTATACAAAGAATCTCGCACTGAATTTCATATTCGTGGCGCAAGTAGTGGCGCAGTCGCAGGAGATTGCTTGCGGCGCCTGCGCAGGTTGACAGCTCCGTTTCACTCTCTCTCCAGGTGAATGCTTCGGGTCGCTGCTGGTTGCTCGCCACTGCTCCTATTCGTGCTCTTTCCAGACGACCGTGAACCGAAACGAACGCTCTCACTCGCTCTCATTGTGAGCGCATAACGTGGGAACGTAACGCAGTTTCTTGAAGTGTCACCCGGCAAACCAATTTATAAGACGTTGTCACGTCAAAAAAAACTTTGTTGTGCTTTTTGTGTGAGGTGAATGTCGGTCGATAAGCATCCAACCTTCTGCAAATAACTTTGGGTAGGGTAGTCGAGTTTTTACCAATTGTACGGCACATGCCAATTTCAAGTGAATCTCTTACAGTTACCTTAAATATTTGATTTGGTTGCAGTTTGTGAGCAGAGGTGAAGGAGGGAAAGGCTGCTCAGCCCTCCTGGGCGGGGTGGGGGAAGGGTCACCCCGACGCTCCTCACCACTACTTGCAATGTGGTGGGGAAAGGGGAACCCGAATCCCCCCACCCCAACGGATCCTGGGTGGGGCGCCCTCTCAAGAAGCACAGACGGTCAGTTGAAACTTTTCTGAAATAATATTCATTATTTGGATGACAATAATTATTGTTAGTAACAATCACTAACCTTTCTGATCAGTCCAAAATAGAAAACTCTTACATGAAAAAATAAAAAGTATCATTTTAACTTTTTTTTTTATTATTCAAGACATGTCTCGACATATTATGTCATTTTTGATTGAGCCAACATGACATTATATTATGTCGAAACATGTCGTGAATAATAAAAAAAATTGAAAGAAGGTTACCTACTTGATTTTTTACATAATTACATAAATAGCCTTCCCAAAAAAGTAAAAAATCCTTTGTATGTTCTGATCTTTTTTCTCACCTTTAAGTATTATATATCAGATTCATATCTCGAAACCCTGTCTAAATCCCAAATTATTATTATATTAATTATAGTATTAAGAAATATAGTAGTAATATTTAATTATCATTGATTAATCATGGCAGCGTGCTTAGGACTGTCCATATGCATTTTGTATTGACCCAGGGCATTGGCCGTAACATTGCAAATGTCGCATCTGCACCTTTTTTATTGACACTATTCAGTAGAAAATGCAACATATTACATGATGGAACACTTCTACATCTCTCTTTCTCTCTCTCTCTGATTCTCCGATAACATAATATAGTAAAGTCCACGTTATGGTGGATTTCTCTATAATGGCAGAGGAGAAAGATAGGAAAACAGCGTTGCTGATACTCTGCCTTACCTATCTATAGAGGAGAGCTGCCTTCTATAAAGGATAGCTGATACCTGTGTAGAATTGTTCACTTTTATTTCACATTGATTGATTGCAGGGTTGGTGGATGGGTGATGCAGTTTGAGCCGTATAAGCCGTGGCTCTTTCTGAAAGTTGTCATTCACTACAAAGACAAGTTCAAAGATTGGTCCATAGTCAAACCTTTTACTGAAGATCGGGTTATAGCAGTGAAATACATCGTTTTGCACCTACTGTGAAATACATCGATTAAATGACTTCAATTTGTGTATGTACTAGCATATACAACTGTTTATATAGTTTTACTATTAGTATTTTTACTATATAACATAATATGCTTTTGTGCAACCGGTCATAGAATATCAGTTCTAAGGAAATTTATTCCTGTTTACAAAAATGATCAATTTTTTTTCAGTGGTATCAATTTAATTTATATGCTATTATCCCCAACAATTGAATTTAATCTTTTATTATGTTACCTATTATTTATAATTTCAAATTTCAACAAGTTAGTCTCCTTTTTATTTTCTGATGGGGAGTCAGCTCCTTAAAATTTCATTATTTTTTCTGAAATGGATCACCCAAAATGATTTTACTCTAGACACTCTTCAATATCAAAAAGTGGAAGTTATGAAAATGTTTTTCATTAGAATTTTGTTCCATTTTCAATGTCGCGCGTGCGAGCTCCCTGCTCAAGTTGTCAGTGTTGCAAAGTAACAATGTTCAGTGACTGGTACCATGTCAAATGGAATATAGTTCATTCAATTCATGAAGTTTTCATTAAATCTAAAAAAAATACATATTTAACGTTGAAAACTGGCTAATCAGAGGTCTCCAACTCGAGATAGAATAGAATGACGGCCTTCATTTTCCTAGAAAGTGAAGTTAGGGCCAGTCGGCCCTCTTACATATTACAGAGAGTATTATGAGATCAGAGTATCTCATCTCATGTTCGCATTTATTATCTTTTATCATGTTACCTTATATAATTTATGGTCTCATTATAGTATATCATAGCGTATCTCATTATGTTCACAGGTTATTGAGATTTGAGTAAGTTAACAACAGTTGTTGACTGCGCTATATTTTTCATCCAGTTTACGTTTTTCTTCCTTGAATTGAGTTATGATCGAACGCTCGTGGCGGAAAGACGTTCTGAGGCCGACCGCTCTTATCAATAGTGAATAACAAGATAACCGTGTTGTTTCTAAAATATTGTTACGGCTTCGAAAATAGTAGTGAAATCTTCTCTATAATTCGTTCTGCTTCGGTTCTGAAATGAGTGATAAATGCAAGCTGTGCTCTAAATCGATAGGAGCCCGTCAACTGAGAATTCAGTGTGCTGAGTGTGTCAATCTCTTTCATGGAGCTTGTTATCAATTGTCAAAGGACGACATCGACTTCCTGGTGACCACCAACGAGATCTGGCGCTGTGACCCGTGCAAGAAAAACAGAAGAAAGAGTATGCAGGTCGAATCTCTACTCAGCAAGGATACGGTTAATATTGGGGACAAGTTGCTTCAAGAAATGAGAGAAGAAAACAAGGCACAAATAAAAAATCTAGAGAACGAATTAGGAAAGTCAGTGGAGGTGTGTCACGAAAATATTGAAGACTTGAAGGAAATAATAAAAGATCAGTCAACCACCATCAATAAATACCAGGAAAACTACGACTCACTGACGCAGGAAAACTCGTATTTGCGGAAAAAATGCAAGGACCTTGAGACCTGTATAGAAGACATGGAGCAGTACTCTCGAATCAACTGCATTGAAATTAATGGGGTTCCCGAAGAAAAGAATGAAAATGTCTATCAAATTGTTAAATCTGTGGGCAGGAGTCTTGGAATTACGATAGACGAGAAGGATGTCGACGCCTGTCATCGCCTTGGAGCTTCTAGAGAGGAAGAGAAACGTACAAGGGGAATTATAGTGAAATTTGTGCGGAGATCAGTTAATGAAGACATACTTCAGAAGAGGAGAGTCGTGCGTAATTTCAACACGAAGGACATTGGTTTCATGGTTCGAACAGCCGACCCTATATACATTAATGAAAGCCTTAGTGCAGGACGCCGCAAAGTTCTAAATGCTGCCAGGGCCTTGATGAAACAAAACCTTTTTCAGTATGTATGGGTACGTAATGGAAAAATACTAACGAAAGTGCAGGATGGAGCGAAAACGGTTGCTGTGACTGCAATGGACCAGGTGGATGCCCTAAATATTAAAAAACAACTGCCGAACAATTATCACGACCTGGTACCGAGCAGTTAAATCAACCAAATACGATAACAAATGAGTAAGCTACTTACAAACTGTATATTTAATGATTATGCAAATGATTTAGTGATTATCCATCAGAACATTAGAAGTATGAGAAAGAACTTTGACCTGTTACTTATTAACATGCAAAATCTAGATAAGGCACCCGACATAATAATATTAAGTGAAATATGGATAGAGAGTAATGAGCTGGACTTATACAAAATTCCTAACTATCGTATGCTTTCAAAATGTAATAGTAAAATAAGAGCTGGCGGAGTGTTGGTCTATGTAACTGAGTCATTATCTTGTAACTGTTTATCTGTTGATAATTTCTCTTCAGCCGATATCGTTAGAATTCTTATCAAAGCAGAGAAAAATTCGACACTTGAGATTCTAGCTATCTATAGGCTACAAGAATTCTCTATTAATATTTTTAATGACGAACTAGATCTGCTGTTATCATCAATTAAATGCCCCAACCTCATTGTGACAGGTGACTTAAATATAGATCTTCTCAAACCAGCCGCAGCTGACTATAAGATAATTATGTCCAGTCATGGATTATTATCGTACATTAATTTCCCCACCAGAATAACAAACAACTCCAGCACATGTATTGATCATTTTTTCTTTAGATATAAAATAAATTTTCACCCCGACCTTGACTGTTTTGTGATTGATAGCAATATTACAGATCACAGAATGATTGCAGCATGTTTAAATTTCAAACCTAATAGAAGACCATTTAATAGTGGAAAAGATGTAAAATCTTTAAACTTCAAACTCCTTTCTAGGCTACTGAAAGATGTTGACTGGAATGAAGTATATGATAGTGATGTGAATGTAGGTTTTAATATTTTTTTAACCAAACTGTCCTCCTGTATTAGCGCATCACAGAATATTCCTAAACCAAAACCAAAGACCAAAAATAAATTACAACCCTGGATGAATGATATCTTGCTATCCCAAATTAACAAGAAAAATGCATTGTATAAAAAACATTTAAAACACCCAGAAAACATAGAAATGAAGGAAGCCTACAATGTTTTGAAAAATTTACTACGAACTCAAATAGTAGAAGTGAAAAATTTATACTATAAAAAATTATTTGAAACAAATAGAAATAACGCAAAGAAACAGTGGCGAACATTAAATAGTATAATAGGTAATGA
Source organism: Nilaparvata lugens (assembly GCF_014356525.2). Lineage (NCBI taxonomy): Eukaryota > Metazoa > Arthropoda > Insecta > Hemiptera > Delphacidae > Nilaparvata > Nilaparvata lugens. The sequence continues at coordinate 91,628,979 of NC_052518.1, read as the reverse complement.
CAAAAACCATGTCCAAAATATTGCCTTGAAGAATGAAAATGGAGCGATTGAGGATGACCCAAAGTTGGTGGCCAACATATTTAATATTTTTTTTGTACTGTGGCAAAGGGTCTTAGAGAGAGGATAATCACAGATATTTCCTTGATAGCCCAAAATAACAAATTGAGAGGAGGATTGTTTAGGAAAGAACGCATTGATAATAGTATGTTTTTTTACCCAACTACATCAAACGAGATATCAAATATCATCAATTCACTCAATAACCGTAAGGCCCCGGGATTCGATGATATAACTCCTGTAATGTTAAAACATATACTGCCAGATATTGTTGATGTTTTGGTCCACCTAATTAATCAAAGCCTCTGTTCTGGAGTATTCCCAGATTCATTGAAGAAAACCATTATAAAGCCATTATACAAGAAGGGTGATCCATGTGACCCCACCAATTACCGCCCAATTGCTTTATTGTCATTGTTCTCCAAAATTCTCGAGAAGGTTGTCAAAGCCCGATTAATGCAATTTCTATCGATGCATAATTTTTTTAGCAAATCCCAGTATGGGTTCAGAGAAGGATTAAATACAGAGAAAGCACTACTGGATTACATGATCAATGTTTATGATTCACTAAATGGGGGAGGCCTTTGTGCAGGGATTTTTGTTGATATTATGAAGGCATTTGATACTGCCGATCACTCCCTGCTTTTATCGAGGATGAGCGATGCAGGGGTGAGAGGCATACCACTCAACTGGTTTCGATCGTACTTGTCTGGGAGAACCCTACAAACAAAAGTAAACAGCACTCTAAGCGAGAGAGGTCTAGTTGAATTCGGTATTCCCCAAGGATCGGTGTTATCGGGACCACTTTTTCTTATCTATGTCAATGAATTATGTAATGGGTTGTTTAGGGGTAGACTCACTGCCTTTGCAGATGATACGGCTCTTTTTTATAAAGCTAACTCTATAGAAGAATTACATGCCGACATGCAAGCAGATGTAATGGCACTAAGATGGTGGTTCACAAACAACTATATGATAATGAGCCCCAAAACAAAATATATGATATTCAGTTTATCGCGAAATGTACATTTCCCTTTGCCACTCAGGTACCACATGTTATCATGTGTCGAAAACACAACCTGCTCTTGCCCACAAATTGATCAGGTAGAAGAAATAAAATATTTAGGTCTAGTATTAGACTCCAAAGTTAAATGGAAAAATCATTTGAACTACCTAAAACAGAAACTTATTAAGTACATACGAATATTTTATTTGCTGAGAACAGTTTGCGATGCAGGATTGTTGAAGTCTGTTTACTATGCCTTGGTAAATTCAAAGCTAGAGTATGGATTGGTGTTGTGGGGTGGTGCTTATTCCACGACCTTGAATCCAATAATTGTACTACAAAAGTTTTTTATTCGTATTTTAGCTTGGAAGTCAAAGATGGAACCTTCGGCACCTCTATTTAAACAGTTTGCCATTCTCCCCCTGAGAAGCCTATACGTATACAAAGTTCTGAGGAATTTCTTTGACCGAAGTGGAACAAACAACGGCAACGCTAACCTAAAGAAAAGTATTTTGAGAAATAAATCGGAAGTATGCGTACCCAAACCTAATAAAAGTCACTTCATGAAGTTTTTCTCGTATCAGGTTCCTAAGTTCTACAACCTACTACCCTTAGAAATACGCCAATGTGAAAAGCGAACAAAATTCCTGAAAAGTGTCAAGATTTTTTTACTAAATATAGAAAACGTTGATATATTTTTCAAAACACTCATATAGTCATATAAATCAAATTAAAAAAGAGTACGGAAGGCTAGCTATAGAATTCTCTGTAATAGTTAACCCCAATGTAGAGCACAGTGTATTATGTTCAAAGCCTAAATTGTGAAATTTTCTTACATTCTTAAGAGCAATACTAAAGTGTTTAAAATTGGTCGGCCTCAACCACTCTATTCCACTGAGCAGTAGTTTGAATATTAATTATTTATCACCATCTCCCACAGGTTTTTACCTCGAGATGCATGATTCCCTTAAGAACTGTTAGTTTATTAGGTACTTTTCTTATCAATTCGGACTTTGATTATTGCTGTATTAATCTATTTATTTACATTAAATTTTTTTTTTATTGATTTCAAATCAACTAGTTTAGTTTTTAATGTTAAACATGCTATTTTTAAGATTTTGATTTGTTTTTGTAAAAATGATATTATGTCACAGCTTTGTTTTATTGTATCATATTTTGTCAACGTGGAATCAATAAAATTTCATTTCATTTCAAAAAAAAAAAAAAAAAAATTGATGTACGACTCTCCATAAGTTTCAAAAATTTTGTCCTGAGATTGGTCTCGATTATCTGCACTGCACTGTCCATCTTTAAGTGGATTATGAAAGAGATTTTTGTGACCATATGCATTATTGGAATTGTCGAGCAATAAAATGTAGTATAATGAATAGACACTCTGTTCATTTCTAAATAGAAATAAATATTGTAATTTGTGAACAAACATTCCATGTGTATGTTGTTCATTTGTAAATCAGTATTTTACTGTTGAATCAATATTTGTATTGAGTTTTTTTGGCCCGGTTGCACCAAAGCCGGTTGGTCATGAGAATCATTGGGAGAAAGCTTTTTTCAAAAATAGGGGAAAGAAAAGAGAAACCTTATTTTTAATACATTGGGAACCAATGAACTAGAGTGTATTAATTATTTAAAATAATAAAATATCTTGATATGTGTTGTTTCATTACCAAAAACCAACAAACAAGTCAATGTCAAGTCCTATTACGCAAAATAATAGACATCACTGCATATGGACCAAGACTTCGTCATTGGCCGGTGAAGATCAGAAGCTCAAAGTTCACAAGGTATGTAACTTAAATTAAAAAAAAAAACTTAAATATCACCAGTATTAAACTACAGCATACGCTCATGTACTAGCATGACATTCATTGTCTCTTTTAATTTTTAATGAAAACACTGGTGAGTAGTTGAACACCATATAAAGCTGGATTGCCACCTATCAGTGTCCATGTAGCCTATGTGTCGGGTACAGTGAAAATATTATTGCCATGAGTTCTAATATGGGACTATTCCCGCTCAGTATGAATAGTCCAATTAAAACGCATGGAAATTATATAAGATATCTTTTATTGTCAATAAACATATACAATTGGCAAAAGTCAAAATACAAACAATACAATAAGTAAAAAAATCATAACATTGGCGGAAATAACAATACAATAAAAGTTACAGTAACAAGTGACAATACAACCAACAACTGAACCAACCGAATACAGTCATACAAAAAAGCAACACACGAAACTGACTAAAACATTCAAATCTACCACAAGTGTAACATTATCACAATATAGCTTATTTGTGAACAAGACAAACTCTACTCTGCTAGACATTAATAACAATATCACATTCAAGAAACTTGCAATCTATAGAAGGACTTGGATGTAACCCATTTGCTAACTACCATCTTGAAACGACCAACTGGAAGCGCTCTAATTTCTAGCGGCAGCCTGTTGAGTAATTTTATTTGCTGAAAATAGTGGCTTTTTAAGTTTTCCTTAGTCAAACGTGAGAAACTGATAAATTCTCCCTATTCCTAGTATTGAAGTGGGTATTTGACTGGATATCAAAACTTAAAATTATTTGTCGCATCTGTAACAGATTTTGATCAATAAAAAGTGCCGGTAGGGTCATAATATATTTTGATTGAAAACACTAGAGACGCTTTTAAGATGCCTTGCTGACGATCCACTGACTGATCTTGAAATTATCAATCAACGCTCAAATAAGTTTGATAATATGTTGGATATTTCTACGTTTTAGTTAATATCATCCTATCACAACTCATTTCAGAAGTTAATAATTTTCCTATTATAATTGTTATTAAATAAGTGAATTATTATTTTCCTTAATTATTTCTTTCTCTGAAACTCGATTCAACATTCATGTAGGACTACTCCATACCGTTCTGTAATCTATATACCAGTACGGTACAGTAAAAATTTTGCTGGATTCCTACATAATTTTGCAATACAGCATTATTTCATTTTTTTCTTATTCTACCTTCAATAGACATTTTTTTGAATATACATCAAAAGGAAAGAACACAAAATATCAAATCATGAAACAATTCTGTTGACATACAAAACATATTTAAATAAGAAATCCTACTTTCATTACACATAATTAGACCTATGTATGAACACCTTCAAATTAAAAAAAATAGAACTAACTTATGTATAGACTTACTGTATTACAATTTTCATTCATTCAACTTTTATATTTAGCATATCTGTTCAATATGATCTTTTCAATCTCTTTCTTTTTTACATTTCGTGGAAAGTTATAGTAGGTCGTGCCAACGCTTGAATACGTATAGCCATTGCATAAATTTTCCACAAGGCTACTAGGGCCAACAGTGTGAGTAAGCTCAACCAAACAAAATGACAGACCAAATAAAAATCAAAGATGAAACTCTGGATATGATTATATCATAAAATCTATTAGGTCATCCATGGTATAAGTCTGTTCACCATATATTGTTATTAACACACATCCCTTAAAAATCATGCATGTTCTGGAAGAACTTACTAAGTATGAAATAGCTCATTTTCAGTTATGCTTTCCAATAGACTGAAAATACGACTTGCCAAAATTAGCACAAAGTATAAAATTTACTCTAGAAAGTTACAGCATTTAAATATAGTATAAACATGACTATACTTTGCTTACTAGCAACATGAAAGATTCAAAAATTGATCATATTTTTGCCTTATGACATGAGGTATAATCATAGTGATAGTCACATTGTAAAGTATGCAAATATATTGCATATAGATAGTCAAATGTACAAATAAATGAAACATTGCATTGAAACTGATGTCCTAATTGTGGAGCGCTCTCCATAATTGATTCAATTCTTGTTAAAATAGTGAAGGAAGATTTGACTGTTCTATAATCAATAAATCTAATCAATACAGCAAATTATAAAACATTTGAAATGTTAACGTTACAATAATTTCATAGAATAGTACTCCTCGCCTAGAATGAGTTTGTGTGTGAGGAGGGTTGTGTAAAATATAAATCAATTTGATTTGATTTCAATTTGATTAGATGAACGTCTCTTAGAGTTAATATGAATAGCCAGTGTTATATCATCCAGAACAGAAATAGAAATTGAGTTTTCATTATGACAAAGCATGGAATCAACAGATTGACAAGTTAGGTTACTCATTTTGAGAGTTGTTATCAGGTGATATGATAAGAAAAATAAATTTTAACCGGTTTTTGTGCAACCGGGACAAAGAAACTCAATACAAATAATGATTCAACAGTAAAATACTGATTTACAAATAAACAACATACACATGGAATGTTTGTTCCAAAATTACAATATCTATTTCTATTTAGAAATGAACAGAATGTCTATTCATTTTATTCCATTTTATTACTTGAAAATTCCAATAATTGAATACTTGAATAATTCCAATTACATATCATCAACATTAATATCTTCCTCTCCCTGTCCGCAATATATGAATATGAGTATTGGGGTATAAGCAAGTCTGAGATAAAATAAAAATAAAATTTATCACAATAAATCACATCATACATTTTATATTATACCCATTTTATGAAATGTTTATTCATAATAGATATATATTTCCTCAGCATATACTTCTTATCGCTTCAACACCAAACTTTCTGCATTGATGGTGGTTCCCTGTGGCATGAATTCGACCAACAATAGACCATCGCGATCCCAAAACAATGTCGCCATCACCTTGCCGGCGGACAGTGTTGTTTTAAATTTTTTCGGTTTTGGAGAGTAGCTGTGACGCCATTGTCTGGACGACTCCTTTGTCTCAGGGGTGTAGTGATGAAAGTTGTACATTTATTCAAATTATACATTTGGATAATGTAAAAACTAAAATTGGATTCTATTTCTAGTTCTATTTTTGAAGTTCTATTTCTATTGACAAATTATTTCATTTCTCAAAACTGAAATATGTTGCTTCTTAATCAAAAGTTAACCAGTTTTTTGAATGTTAAGGGATCAAGTTGGGAACAACTTTATATTATAATTGCAATATAACATTCTATTAGATTGTTGATGAAATATTCAACATACTTTTTCTGCACCGGGGTGACTTTTACTTTCACTGTCATTCATATGTAGGAATCCAGCACAATTTTTACCATACCGTAACAGTATATAGATTACAGAACGGTATGGAGTAGTCCTAATAGAAAAATTATCAACTTCTGACATCAGTTGTGATAGTATGATATCAAATTTATGCATAGTTCACAATAACATCACTCTTTTGTTTCTTCTCCTTTAGTCCTATTAGGACTAAATAGGAAAATTATTAACTTCTGACATCAGTTGTGATAGGATGATATTAACTAAAACGTAGAAATATCCAACATATTATGGAACTTATTTGAGCATTGATTTATAATTTCAAGATCAGTCAGTGGATCGTCAGCAAGGCATCTTAAAAGTGTCTCTAATGTTTTCAATCCTTTAGAAATGATGAGCGACTGCCTTATAAGAGAATTCGCTTCAGTAATGAGTTTATTTGTATCTTGATCAGTCATCCTGAAACAATATAAATTTTGAAAATTTACTAAAATGATTTCAGTTTAAAATAGTAGGTTCAAATTTGTGAAACCTGATAATACTTTACATAACATATTTCCATCGTATTCATTTCAGATTAATTGAATAATAATTTTTTGAAAAATCTATTACAATGAAAGAAGGAAGAAATATATGATAATTTAATAAAAAATGAAAGAATGTAAGTCCATCTATTCATGCCTAGCTATACCTTATTAGAAGTACTTTCTTGAATGCATCTTTGAGCAAAAGGGGTTAAATTTAAACTTCAATAATATAGGAAGGGAACAAGAAAGTAAGGTCTCCTATTTTTTTTTCATAGAAAATGAAATTTTTTTACTAAGTACGATACATCGTTTGAAAGTACGATACATCGTTTGAAAGACCAGGATCTTGGCTATTTTTCAACATAATCACCATTATTTTCCAATACATTATGCATCCGTGCGAAGTACTTTTCTATGCCTGTTTCTTATACCAATTTCAGTCCGCTTTGCACAGCCAGGTGTTGACCTCTTTTTGAACATCTGCATCTGATGCAAACTTCTTCCCTCCGAGATGTTTTTTTAGGGCGGGGAACAAGTGTTAGTCACTTGGGGGCAGGTCGGGACTGTAGGCAGGGTGATCAATGATTTCCCAGCCAAATCTCCTGATTAGGTCCAGGGTTGCCTTGGCTGTGTGTGGGCGTGCGTTGTCATGGTGAAATTTTACTTCATTGGTCAGCATTCCTGGGCCTTTGTTCTTAATGGCTCAGAGAAGCTTTTCTATTAAAACACAATATCATTTTGCATTGAAGGTGGTTCCCTGTGGCATTAATTTGGCCAACAATACACCGTCACAATCCCAAAACAATGTCGCCATCACCTTGCCAGAGGACAGTGTTGTTTTGATTTTTTTCGGTTTTGGAGAGTAGCTGTGACACCATTGTCTGGACGACTCCTTTGTCTCAGGGGTGTATTGATGAAAGTTGTACATTTATTCAACTTATACATTTGGATAATGTAAAAAATAAAATTGGATTCTATTTCTAGTTCTATTTTTGAAGTTCTATTTTTATTGAAAAATTATTTAATTTCTCAAAACTGAAATCTGTTGCTTCTTAATCAAAAGTTAACCAGTTTTTTAAATGTTAAGAGATCAAGTTGAGAACAACTTTATATTACAATTGCAATATAACATTCTATTAGATTGTTGATAAAATATTCAACATACTTTTTCTGCACCGGGGTGACTTTTACTTTCACTGTCATTCATATATAGGAATCCAGCACAATTTTTACCATACCGTACCAGTATATAAATTACAGAACGGTATGGAGTAGTCCTAATAGAAAAATTATCAACTTCTGACATCAGTTGTGATAGTATGATATCAAATTTATGCATAGTTCACAATAACATCACTCTTTTGTTTCTTCTCTCATAATGATTTTATTTTTTAATAAAGTAATATTTTTCAAATAATTTTTAACTTCAAACTTACAGAAAAGTTTTGTAAATCCTTATTTACTTGCATCCTGGGTACATTTTTACCTGGTGCTCACCACAAATTGGCTTATTGCATTTTGAGCAATAGGTGGTGGTAAACCTCCTCTTCCTGGCATAAACCGCAGTACTTTCTTTCTCCTTTCTGAGCTTTCTCAAAATGTGGCTCTTCTGTACCAAGCACTTTATCAATGGTCGTTTTTAGCTCTCTCCTTAGTGTGGGAGTCTCAGCTCTACGGCGCGTAATCCACGGCGTTGTCAGTTGACTGTGAAGATGCAGTAGGAACTCTTGCCTGGAAAGTCCGACCTTTTTGAAATTTGGCGAATTCCTAAAAAAATGGTGCACATAAATCACCTATGAGTTTACACTTGACAAGTTCAGAATATTATAAAACAAGCAGAGTGGCCATCTTCGTGTCTTCCTGCTGCAGCTCATATGTTGACACATCTGATTGAGAGTGTCAACTGCTCCTTTTGTTTCATTATATGCTAGTATAATGTCTGGCTTTTTTGACTTTTCATCCACTGTTCCATCATCATGCATGGTCGAAATCAGTGTTACGAGCTTATTTGCTTTTTGCTTGTAAGACAACGCCGTTAGGTTGTAGGAAAATAAAAAAAGCAAAGAGTCCACATTTCTATTCTGATACTTTATGTCGACGAATTCAGAGGGCAGTTCAGGCTTATTTTTCTTTATCGTGCCTATTGCTGATAAACCGTATTCTTTCAGAAGCTTCTTGAATAATGGGATGCTCACAAACAAATTATCCATTGTTATGTTCCTATGCGATCCTTTCAAGCTCTCAACCAATTTCTCAACAAAATAATGTGTTGAAACAACTCCTTCCGACGATGAACCTTTCCCCAGGTAAGGAATAGCATTGATCATGTATTTAGTGTCATTGTCACAAATCATAAGTATTTTTATCCCATACCGATTTGGTTTTTTTGGCATGTATACATGGAATGGGCATCTGCCACGGAATTCTACCAACTGTTCGTCAATTGTGCAAAACGAACTCGGCTGATAATTTTCAGAACAGTTCATTAAAAATAAGTCCCAAACCTTTTTTTATTGGTGCCAGTTTGGATTCTTTGCGACGTTCATTCCTTGTTTCATGATCATCAAATCGTATACAATTGACAGAAATCTTTGGCAAAATCTTTAAACAGAAATCTTTTGGCAGTCATTGTAGCTAGATAAAGATCACCACTGTACTTTGAATCGAATAATAACTTGGCTAGTATATGATTATTATTTAGAGCCGCAGTCAAGAGTAAAAGTCCAATTAGTGCTCTCAGCTCTTCTTTACAAACATCCTTCAATGTTGCATTCACAACTTTGTAATTTTTCCTCTGCCTCACTATTTCTTCATTTGTCCTAAGGACAATTTCATCGAGAATGTTGTCAGATAGTAGCAAATTAAAACATTTCTCTGGGTCAGGATCGATTTTTTGTGTGGGGCCTGGTCTAACATGGACAATGATCTTATCTCTTGTCTTACCTTTGTTGGATCCAACTTCTTTGGTTTTCCATGTAAAACCTTTTTTTGCAATAAGCTCTTCTACAGGTGGCACTATCCTTAGCTTAGATATTTCACTCCCTACCTTATCTGCGACTTTAGATGATGATGATGATTAGGACTCCTCAAGGCGTGGTCTTTTCTTCTTCCTCTTCTGCTTTTCAGTTTGTTGATAAGCTTGCTCGATGTGTTGAATCTTTGTAGCTTCATCAATAACCTGGCCTTCATTGCTGGGCTGGAAGTCTGGGTCATCATCGCTGTTATCAGAGAATATCCCCTCCAGAATATCTTCTTCATCTGCGTCAGATTCTCCACCCTCATCTAGCTCATGAAGCATTCGGCGAATACGTTCTTCGTCAGTTCCAGCAGCCATGATCTGGGGAAAAAGTTGTTTTTTTTTATAATTTTTATTACTTTTTCAAGGTTTAGAAATTTGTATATATTTATTTGACACATAGGACTAATCCTAAATCAATAATGATGGGCATAAATGAATTTTATTCAAAAGAGGTAGGTAGATAGAGATATAAGATAATTTCATGTTCCATTTATCACATAAAAATCCATGTTGAATATCCATCAATACATAAATTTACGTAAATACAAAAACATCATGCGTAAATTGAACTCATCTAAATTGTCAATTGATACTAAACATGCATATATTTTACTCACTTAGAATACTCATGAATACTAAACATGCGTATATTTTACTCATTAAAAATATCCATGAATACTAAACATGCGTAAAACAAGCGCGGTGACTTACCGAAATGTCAATGTAATTCCCAACAGACAGAATATACAACTCCTTATGATATGCAGTCTTCTATAGGAATGAGAAAACAAAGCACTGCTAGACGCCTAGATCTCAAAACCACAGTGGAGGGGAGGAATAGCCAGTTTTATGGCGCCATGCTTAAGAATTACTCATGATTAGTACTCTCAGAAGTTAACCAGTTTTTTGAATGTTAATGGATCAAGTTGGGAACAACTATATATTACAATTGCAATATAACATTCTATTAGATTGTTGATGAAATATTCAACATACTTTTTCTGCACTGGGGTGACTTTTACTTTCACTGTCATTCATATGTAGGAATCCAGCACAATTTTTACCATATCGTACCAGTATATAGATTACAGAACGGTATGGAGTAGTCCTAATAGGAAAATTATTAACCTCTGACATCAGTTGTGATAGTATGATATCAACTAAAACGTAGAAATATCCAACATATTATCGAACTTATTTGAGCATTGATTTATAATTTCAAGATCAGTCAGTGGATTGTCAGCAAGGCATCTTAAAAGTGTCTCTAATGTTCTCAATCCTTTAGAAATGATGAGCAACTGCCTTATAAGAGAATTAGCTTCAGTAATAAGTTTTGTAACCAAACTAGGGGTTGGGGTGGTGCGGCAGAAAAACAAAGATGTCCGACAAATGCTTATATTCTATGCCCTTCTCCTTCGGGGCACGAGGGTGGCCTTGCCAAATTCTCTTATTAACTAACTACAAGAAGAAAACTATCTCAACAGAATATAATTACTACGGGTTCTGAAACTCCAAAATTTATACCACTAATCTTGATGAATATTAGAAATCTATAACAAGCACAATATTTTCATTCATAAGATTTGGTTGATTAAAATAAAAGAACAATTCTATTAGTTGTCAATACTTGTCCCAGAATCTACAAGACTATTCTACTAACCTCAATGAATATCAAAAATCTATAGCTAACACAGTATTCTCATTCAATAATAATTGGTTGATTGAAATAAAAGAACAAAACTATTAGGTTATCAATAATTGTTCCAGCTTCTACAAAATTACCCTACTGACCTCAATGAATATAAAAGGGAAATAAACTTGAATTACTCAATAAAAGATTCAAATTATAAATTCTTCAATAAAGATTCAAATGAAATTAGAAATTAAATTATCAAAATCAAAGAAAAAAATCAAAAGCTGAATTAAAGATTAAAAAAAAATTAAAATTGTTCAATAGCCTAATCAGATAATACATAAACTCTCCAATATAGATTCAATTTAAAATCGAAATTAAAGTGTCAAAAATCAAAGAAAAATTTAAAATCGAATTAATGATTACAAAATTAAAATTGTTCAATAACCGAATTGAGATAACACATAAACTCTCCAATATAGATTCAATTTAAAATCGAAATTAAATTGTCAAAAGTCAAAGAAAAATCTAAAATCGAATTAATGATTAAAAATTTAAAAATCATTCTATAACCTTATCAAGATAACAATATCCACAGGTCATTTACTCTCTTTCTCTTTCCATTAGAAGCTATCAGAATAATTATTCAAAATCCTTGTTACTTGATGAACGAAACAAAAGGGAGCCCGCCCTGGTCTGCCTGTAGTTAAAAAAAAAAAAAACAATTTTGAACTGAATTTGGTAATAGGTAAAGGTTCGAGTTTTTCACTCACCAATCACCATCAATAGTAAAAGAACTGATAACACCATTATGCTGTAAGGATAGTCCAGTGGAACCCATCCAGGCTGGATATGCTCGCTAACACTGTCTCCCGGCTACTGCGCCATTTTTTAATTTTCTATTAGCAATGAGCTATTATTTCTCTAGCCTGGGAAAAGTTTTCCCATGAGAATAAAAATCATGCCACTGTCAAGAGAGAGAAAGAGAGTACTAATTCTACTTGAGTTAGACAGAGACACTGTCTTGCGCCGGTGCTAAGGCCAGGCACTAAAATGCTGAGGCATCAGCCATTGTTAAGAACACTGTCACTTTTTTATCAATATGATTTCCACTCTATTAAATTACCCTCCCCTTCAAACAAGAGGGTGGGTTTCACTTGGGGAGCTTTGGTCCATCACTTTCACAAGCACTGGAGCCTTGCTCCGTCACTGGCACAGGATTCATCTCGATGCACTCTGCTGCTGGTTGGTCTTCTGCTGCTGATGATGGTCCTGGGGTTGGAGTAGTCACGACCTTGTGGCTTCTCCAAGGCAGCTGTAGAGATCCCCTCCAGTACAGCAGGATGGCACAGGTGGTGACCGCCAAGAGGCCTCCACCAAATGCCAGCAAGATGATGGTGGTGTGCTCAGCCTCTGCCTCAAGGTTGAAATCTGCCAATCTCTGGTGGATGTTGTCCAGGGTGGTCTCGGGTAGGCCTGAGGTTCGTCTCCAATAGGGTCCCTCCTGCTTTATGTCGCTCATCAGCTTCTGCAGCTCTGGTGGCCCCTGGGTGTTCATTGGGAGTTGGAGCACCATGGGCAGGGGTGCTGCCATGGTCAATACTTGCTTGGGCAGCTCCAAATCCCCTCCAGCTTTAGTAGTTGGTAGCAGGTCATAGAGGTTGGTGGAGAGGGTACAGCCAGCTGTTGCTTTGACCTCACCAAGGCCAGTGATATAACTTGGGTGACGGTGGTCTTGTCTCCTTGCTGGCAGAGGGACACCAATCACTCAGAGGTGGCCATGCTGTAGATCCACACGTTTCTGGGTCCATCCCAGATCCAGGTATCAGGGGGTTGGCCCAGCAATGCAGTTCTAGGGCAAAGTTGTAGGGCTGTGGCTGAATCCTCCCAGAACAGCGTGCTCAGACAGGATAACTGGTGACTCTTGAACGCAGGCAACTGAGCTAGGCAGATGATTACCTTGCCAGGTAAACATTGGGCAAGCAGCTCTTGGGTTGGTTCTGCATATTGTTGCCGATCCTTACTGATGAGGAGGTGATGCTGGTGTAGATGCACATGGGTTGCCAGGTGGTTGGTCTGATCTGCAACCGGGATGGAATGGGCCTGAAACAACTCAAATCGCCTTCCTGCTTCCGTCAGTGGTAAGTCTACCAGGATCTTGATGATGCCATCCACTGAGATTGCCCGAGTCTGAGCTAGCCGGTAGTAGTGATAAGACTGGTCCGGCCCCTCCAACAGCCATAACCCCCTTGGCAGACTAGTTTGGACTTTGACAAGAAGTTTCCCTAACTCATAAGGAGTGATTAAGCCTACACTAAACTTATTTCTAGATACATTTTCTATGGCTAACAACAAATTTCGTAATTCTAATAATCCAGTCATGACCGCCAGCTCTAAGTCCTGTAACTTAGTTGTGATGTTTACTGTAATCCGTAAAAGTGTGTCATCTGTTGAGATTTTCTGATTCACCTGGTTTGCCCATGCACCAATTGCTTCTGCTTCTTTGCTGAATCTTGCCGCAAGTTGTTGGATCAGTTTGGTATTCACCTGTGTTCGTCGGCTCAGCTGTCGGGTTATGGTTACGTGTTCATGCTGAAGGTGGACAATCTCTGCAGTTTGTCCCTTCAGATGCTCTATGGTTCTCTCGAGGTGCTCCACATCCTCTTGCACAGCTGTTCCAAACAGCATTCTCATTACTTTTCCTCCCAGGTTCATCAGGCCTCGACGAGGTTGTCCTGATGGTAATAAGTCCTTCAAGGCTTGCCCAGCCTCTTCCAGTCGAAGCCCTGAATCAATCAGGCGATTCAAAAACTCCTTATACACTTCTAACTCTGGTACTCTGACACTTGCCTTCATCCATGTAGCCTGAGCAGCCTCCACCTGGACTCTCAGCTCCCCTATTCCTTGACAAATCTCGGTTGCATTAATTGATACTATTATTCGCCAATGGTCTCCAGTCAACAGCACACTCCCCTGTCGCACAAACCACACCCCTAAGTCCTTGGACTCATGATCAGATAGGGTTGGTTGTCCTGTAAAAATAAAACTGTCATTACTCCTAGGTTCTCAGTTATTCTTCTGTTACTTACTCACTTTTTACTTTCTATCTTCAGTTTCTTGTCCAATCAAGCTATTACAGTCTGGGTTTCTTCTACAATATTCCCAACACTTCCCTGCCCGCATCCCCAACAAGCACCCCCTACTCAGTTCAGAAGTGGCTTGCTGGTTCCTTAGGCAGTTAAGTTAGGGAGGGCACTCTGTTCCTCAATGGGTAGGGTGATCGTTGGGTCACCCTTTCTTCTTCTACTTCTTCTGGTTCATAGGTGACATCATTTGGGTCATCTACTGGTACATCTGGGCTGGGTAGATCAAAGATTTCTTCTTCTTCTGGGTCAACATTATTTTCTCCATCAACCTCCTCTGGCTGTGGTCTTGGATCTTCCTCATTGTCTGTCTCTTCATCCGAATCTACTGGCAGTGGATAATCTTCCTCATTAGAGTCTTCTGGTTGAGGTACTGGGGAAGTTGTCAATTCTTCCTCTGGTTGAATTTGGTCTTCTTGCTCCACCTCTCTTCCAGTAGCTTTCCCCTCCAGGCAGGGCTTCATCCGATTGATGTGAACTATCACTTGCCGACCATCTGGCAAGTTCAACATGTAGTTCATGTCTGAAATTTTCTTCTTTATTTGGTAGGGACCTCCCCAAGGATGATGCCATTTCTTTGCATCTCCTGGTCTTAGTGCTGGGTCATGTAAGTAGACCATTTCTCCCTCCCAAAAATTTCTAAGTTTTTTGTCTTTGTTAGTTGTCTGTAGTCTCCGCTCAGCAGATTTGCTGGAGTTTCTGAAGGCTTCACTAAATGCTTCTTGTAACCGGTGCTTCAACTGTTTTACATGCTCTTCCACAGGGAGCCCCTTTAGATCATTTGGGATGAGGAATTCCCCTGGTAAGATCATTTCTCTACCATGTTGCATGTAATGTGGTGAATAACCTGTTGATGCATGAGCCACACTTCGATAAGCCATGAGGGCATATGGGATTCACTGGTCCCAGTCGGTCCCATCTTTCTGCACAAAGTGTGCAATACTATCATTCAAGGTTCGATGAAGTCTTCCTAGGCGCTCATTTGCTTGGGGATGATATGCAGTGGTGCACAGTTTATTCATTCCTAGAAGCTTACATGTGGATGTCAATAACTCTGATAAGAAGTTTCTGCCCTGGTCAGTCAACAATCGATCTGGTACTCCATGTCGGGTGATAATGACTCTCACGAATGCCCTAGCCACAGTTTCTGCAGTCTGATTTGGCAAAGGAGTACCCTCAGCATATCTGGTGAAATGGTCGATGAAGCTGAGAAAGAATCTATTCCCAGAACTACTAGTGGGTATGATTTCCACTTTATTACAGTTTATTTGTATCTTGATCAGTCATCCTGAAACAATATAAAATTTTGAAAATTTACTAAAATGATTTCAGTTTAAAATAGTAGGTTCAAATTTGTGTAACTTGATAATACAGGGTGTCTATAAAAGAACTCCGGGGTTTTAAAAAAAAATATTTTAATAAACTAAAAAACGTACATACATGTTTTATACATGATTAGAAAGCCTATATTTTTAAGATTTTTTTAACAACTTAGTAAAGTTCAATGTGAGCTCCATGAGTGGCACAGCACACATCGAAACGGTATTCTACCTCTTCCCATGTCCTGGTGAGCATGTCTGGGGGAACGGATGCCACGAAATTCAGTATCGCTGTAGCTCTCGTTGCAGAGGGTCGTTTTGAACCGATGCTCCGTTATCGTAACCTTCTTATCTTTGCTATGCAGTAACTTTATTCTACAGTCGTGCCTCTCTTTTATTAATTTGGTTAATTCTGTACAGTTTTTCACTTGTTTTTCTTCTTCTTCCGTTTCCGAACTTTTTTATTCTCCCGAATTTACCTCTAAAATGAGTGATTGTGCGAGTTGCAATTTGTCCGTAAATCGTTCGGCTAAGGACGGAGTGTTGTGCTTGCAGTGCGGCTTAATTTTCCATGGGAAATGTATCAATGGTGGAAAGATCTTAAGTGAGCCTGAACTTGAACTTATGTCAAAAAACTGGTCGTGTAATAACTGTTTATCGAAACTGAGAATACAGCGTAATAGCAGCTCAGATACGCCAGTGAAAACTACACCAGGGAAAACGGCTACTGATTCGGATTCTCAAGCTTCAAATAACACTGACACGTCAACAATAACAAAAGACGCTTTTAAAAAATTGTTATTGGACTTAAAAAACGAGATTCTTAGTGGTCAAGCCAAGCTAGAGAAATCGCTTGATGCGTGTAAGCAGCAGCTCAGTTCGAACGCCGTTATTCTTACAACACAGAGTGAAATCATTAAGGCACAGGAGGAAATTATCTCATCTTAAAAATGGATAATATAGAACTGAAAAAGAATGTCGAACTTTTGACCAATAAGTTGGATGCACTCGAGCAGTATGGCCGGAAGAATACGCTGGAGATTCGAGGTGTGCCGGTTGCTGATAACGAGAATGTGGCAGATTTGGTGATAGCGACATGTAAGGCGGTTGGCGTGACTGTGGGAGCCGAGGCGATTGACGTATGTCACCGCCTAAAGAAGAGTGCAGCGCAGCCGACGCCCGCCATCGTCGCCAAGTTTGTGCGTCGCGACATCGTTCACCAGGTGCTCGCAGGCAAGAAACAGTTGAGGAAGCTGTCCTCTCGAGTCTTTGGCAATCAAGGTGACGATCAACCAATTTATATTAATTTGTCATTAACTCTAGAGCGGAAAAGGTTACTAGCTCAAGCTAAAAAAATTCAGAAGGACCTGGGGTTCAAGTATGTTTGGGTTGACTGGGCTGGAAATCTAAAGGTCCGAAAGGTGGATAAGGGAAAGGTGTTTACTATAAATACAGATAATGATCTAAACGCTCTTATAGCCACCTGTACTTGACTCCTTAATTTTTCGAAAGAAGAATCCAACTTAACTGACTGATGGTACCTATTTTTTTGATAATGTAGATTTTTTCCCAAATAAGAATAATTCTAATAATAATTGATTATGATAACTATAAATTCGAATATCAAATGAACGATAGATGAATATCAATATTTATATAGCTATAAAGCTGTATTATCTAAATTGATTTTTTTCAAAATAGTTCTCTTGTTCCAACTTACATATTTAAGCTTTTGTTTCTTTTCCCATTACTTTTGTTTAATTATTTCCAGTTATATTTTTAACTTAAATTGAATATTACTTTTTCCCACATCTCAATATCATGCGATTTCTATTTAATGATGCAAATGTATTGCAATGAACGAGAAAAGCGTATTTCTTTTCTTTTCCCCTATCCATCCTTGCTTTTCTGTAACAAGTGATTTGTATCTTCGTATTGTGCCTTATAACGGAGGGGGATGTAATGGGGTGGATTCTCTATTGTGCTTATTCTAAATGTGTGAATTATGTGAATGAAGTGAGAACGCTGAGATGACTTTGTTTTTATATTCGATTTTTATTTCACTTTATTAATGTACATATGTATTTTTTATGAGATGTTCATAGGTCTTAGTTATTTTTGGAGGGGATTATTGCCTTGGAGTGAACGGAGAGACTGTGTTAACTAGTAAAAAAGAATATAAATAAGTAAATAAAATATAAAAATTGATAAATTGCACTCTAGGCTGCAACGGCTTACTTGTCAATTCAATGTTTGTTTCTTGTTCTTTTCATGATTTTGTTCCTCGGTAAAACTTTCCAAGCAATCTTATCATTAGAGTGCCTAGTCCGGGTAGCATTGTCGACCCTGATCACCAAATTCTCTAATTACAGTTCTCTTTCAAAAATACAGCAAGATTCCTTCATCTACTTCTGTTCTTATCGTAGTAACAGTTTTCACGAATAGGTTTCCCAAATTCCTTTTTCCTTTTCCCGACAAATGAGGAAGAAATTATCAAAACAATTAAAGACCTCAAATCCAGCTCAGCACCAGGAATTAATAACATAAATAATAGCTGTCTAAAAATCATTGCCCACTATATTGCTAAACCTTTAAAAATTGTAATTAATAAATGCTTTGAAGAAGGTTTCTTTCCGGAGGAGTTCAAGGTGGCTAAAGTCATACCTTTACATAAATCGGGAGATGTTGACGATCCCAATAACTACCACCCAATAAGCTTGCTAAGTGGATTTTCAAAGATCATGGAAAAGCTTATTAAAAAGCGGCTAGTACAATACATGATTGTGAGTAAGGTGATTCACCCTAACCAGTTTGGATTTCAAGAAGGAAAAAACACAGAAGACGCTATTTCGTTATTAGTGAAAATTTTAACTGAAAATTTTAGTAATAATAAAAAATCTATTGCAATTTTTATTGACTTGAAAAAAGCATTCGATACTGTCCCACACACCAAACTGTTGGAAAAGCTCAATAGAATTGGAATTCGAGGTTTGCCCCTGAAACTTTTTACAAGCTACCTTGAAGGTCGCTCTCAAATATTATCAATTGAAAATAAATCCAGTACTGAAAATCTTTTAGATTACGGCTTACCGCAGGGGACTGTACTCTCACCATTTTATTCATACTATACATTAATGACCTCCTGAATCTCGACTTGCAAAATGGTCAAACAATCTCATTTGCCGACGACACCACTTTAGTTTTTTCGGGTGATAACTGGGAGAGTACTAAAATATCAGCTGAGAAGGGTATTTCCAGGGTCAAGAACTGGCTTGACTATCATACCCTGACTCTGAATCATAAAAAATCTTCATTCATGACCTTCACACCAAATGCTGCTACTCAACCTGTAACCGAATAAACTTGAAAATTCATAATATCAAATGTAATAAAATAGGTTTGAATGATTGTGACTGTCCTAAACTAGAGGACTCTAAAACCGTTAAATACCTGGGAATAATTGTTGACCGTCATCTGAGATGGGATTCCCAGATCCAAGCTCTATGTCACAAGGTCAAGTATCTAACAAATAAATTTTACAAAATGAGCCAGTTGAAAATGCAACAAATTACTAGAATGGCCTACTTTGCTTACGCACAATCTGTGTTGCAATATGGAATTAGGGTATGGGGGGGTGCTGCTGAATGTCATATAAACAAGATCTTCAATGTTCAAAAACATATAATAAAAGTGGCACTAAGCAAACCAAGACTGTATCCTACTAGAATTCTCTTCCAGGAATCTAACATACTTACAATCAAACAGCTCTACTTGAAAAATTTAATTTCATATTTATTAAAAAACAAAAATCTTTTCAATACCCGAATTACTCCATATAACACGCGCCAAACTTACAGGAGATCTGACTTACCTGAAACTAATCTAACAGTATGTAGAATGCAATTTCCGTATAGATGTGACAAACTAGTAAATATTATACCACAAGACTTCATATCAGACAATCAAAATTGCTATAAGAGAAAAGAAATCTTATCATGGATCAAAACATCACCTGACGTTTTCAGTAATCAAAGGCAGTAGCTTATAACAAATTCTAAATTACGTTTCTCCACTCACCTCTTCTCATCACCAGTTGACTTGTGCATTCACTGTGCTTCTTCTCTTTCTCAGGTTTTCCCTCTTATATTGTAAAAAAACTGTTCTTCATTTCACTCTGTATTTCAAATTTGTTTTACCATTAGGCTATTCTTAGTCATTTATTATATTCTATTTTATAAATATTTTTTCTTTTCTACGTTTCTCAATCTTTATATTCTCTTACTCATGCTCGCGAACAGACGAAAGTCTTGCGAGCTACACATTCTTTTGTACTCTTTATTTATTTTTGTATTTTTGTGTATTTAAACTATGTAAAATGTGCAAAGAATGAATAAATTGAATTGAATTGAAATTGAATTGAATTGAATTCACTATTCGTTCCCTGAGATGGCGAACATTTTGAATTTTCTCTGCATATACAAGATTCTTGATATGCCCCCAGAAGAAAAAGTCCAATGGAGTCATATCAGGGCTCCTTGGTGGCCATGGAATAGGTCCTTCCCTTCCAATCCACCTGTTGCCGAAACAAGCATCCAGTGACTCACGGACACGCAAACTGAAGTGTGGTGGCACCCCATCTAAAAATAAACTAAACCTTTCTCTGCCTCAATGTCATCCAACTGAGGATAAACATACTCCTCTAACATGTCATAATAGACATCACCATTGATATTCCTTTCATCAAAAATGAAGGGTCCTATGACTCTGTCATGCATAAGAGCACACCAAACATTCACTTTGGGCATGTCACGTTCATACTCAATAAACTCATGGGGCGGCTCTGAACCCCAAACTCTGCAATTATGCCTGTTTACAGTTCCGTTCATATGAAAAGTAGCTTCATCACTAAAAACCACACTTTTTAAAAATCATTATCTTCATCAATTTTATCCAGCATGGAAACAGAAAAGTCGAATCTCTTAACCTTGTCTGCCGGTTTGATATGGTGTAAAAGTTGAATCTTGTAGGCAGTTAAACTAAGTCTTTTATGAATTACCTTATGGACTGTTGATCTTGGTAACCCCAACTCCAGACTGTGTCTTGTTAACAATTTCTTAGGTCTCTGAGTGCATGAAGCTCGGATTCTGTCCACATTCTCTTGAGACACACGTGGCCTACCCGGCGACTTTTGCTTCAAAACACTTCATGTTTCCTTGAAGGCACTTAACCACTGACGAATTTTTTGTCTGTAGGCGGGTCAACACCATAGCTATTTTGAAAGTTTCTTTGTACAGTAACAACAGAATTAGTTTCTATGAGCCAAATAACACATTGAGCCTTTTGTTGAAGCGTCGCCATAGCGCGGCAGTCCTGACGACACTGACTGCCTGCTGCAGCCGCTACATCATTTCAAGGTCAATGCTCCGCAGCGCTGCTAACTGTTGAGAGGAACATTCCTAATTGGTATGAGTAAAACTCTTTGAGCTGCTTGTTTCGAAGGAATTGATCAAATTTTGCTATCTTTTATAGTTGAGAAAATATTAATTTTTAAACCCCGGAGTCCTTTTATAGACACCCTGTACACCCTGTCCACTGTACTTTACATAACATATTTTCATCAGATTCATTTAAGATTTATTGAATGATAAATTTTTGAAAAATCTGTAACAATGAAAAAAGGAAGGAATATATGATATTTTAATAAAAAATGAAAAAATGTAAGTCATATATTCATGCCTAGCTATACCTTATTACAAGTACTTTCTTGGATGCATTTTTGAGCTAAAGGGGTTAAATTTGAACTTGAATAATATAGGAAGGGAATAAGAGAGTAAGGTCTCCTATTTTTTTATCAAAATGACATTTATTTACTAAGTATGATACATCGTTTGAAAGACCAGGATCTTGGCTATTTTTCAACATAATCACAATTATTTTCCAACACCTTATGCATCCGTGCGAAGTACTTTTCTATGCCTGTTTTTTATACCAATTTCCGACCGCTTTGCACAGCCAGGTGTTGACCTCTTTTTGAACATCTGCATCTGATGCAAACTTCTTCCCTCTGAGATGTTTTTTTAGGGCGGGGAACAAGTGTTAGTCACTTGGGGGCAGGCGGGACTGTAGGCAGGGTGATCAATGATTTCCCAGCCAAATCTCCTGATTAGGTCCAGGGTTGCCTTGGCTGTGTGTTGGCGTGCGTTGTCATGGTGAAATTCCACTTCATTGGTCAGCATTCCTGGGCCTTTGTTCTTAATGGCACAGATAAGCTTTTCTAATGTAACACAATATCTTTTGCATTGAAGGTGGTTCCCTGTAGCATGAATTTGACCAACAATATACAGTCACAATCCCAAAACAATGTCAGGTTTGTCAGAGGACAGGTTTGTTTTGATTTTTTTCGGTTTTGGAGAGTAGCTGTGACACCATTGTCTGGACGACTCCTTTGTCTCAGGGGTGTATTGATGAAAGTTGTACATTCATTCAACTTATACATTTGGATAATGTAAAAAATAAAATTGGATTCTATTTCCAGTTCTATTTTTATTGAAAAATTATTTCATTTCTCAAAACTGAAATCTGTTGCTTCTTAATCAAAAGTTAACCAGTTTTTCAAATGTTAAGGGTCAAGTTGAGAACAACTTTATATTACAATTGCAATATAACATTCTATTAGATTGTTGATAAAATATTCAACATACTTTTTCTGCACTGGGGTGACTTTTACTTTCACTGTCATTCATATGTAGGAATCCAGCACAATTTTTACCATACTGTACCAGTATATAGATTACAGAACGGTATGGAGTAGTCCTAATAGGAAAATTATTAACTTCTGACATCAGTTGTGATAGGATAATATTAACTAAAACGTAGAAATATCCAACGTATTATCGAACCTATTCAAGCATTGATTTATAATTTCAAGATCAGTCAGTGGATCGTCAGCAAGGCATGTTAAAAGTGTCTCTAATGTTTTCAATCCTTTAGAAGTGATGAGCAAACTAGGGGTTTGGGTGGTGCAGCAAAAAAACAAAGACGTCCGACAAATGCTTATATTCTATGCCCTTCTCCTTCGGGGCACAAGGGTGGCCTTGCCAAATTCTCTTATCAACTAACTGCAAGAAGAAAACCATCTCAACAGAATATAATTACTACGGGTTCTGAAACTCCAAAATTTATACTACTAATCTTGATGAATATTAGAAATCTATAACGAGCACAATATTTTCATCCATAAGATTTGGTTGATTAAAATAAAAGAACAATTCTATTAGTTGTCAATACTTGTCCCAGAATCTACAAGACTATTCTACTAACCTCAATGAATATCAAAAATCTATAGCTAACACAGTATTCTCATTCAATAATAATTGGTTGATTGAAATAAAAGAACAAAACTATTAGGTTATCAATAATTGTTCCAGCTTCTACAAAATTACCCTACTGACCTCAATGAATATAAAAGGGAAATAAACTTGAATTACTCAATAAAAGATTCAAATTATAAATTCTTCAATAAAAGATTCAAATGAAATTAGAAATTAAATTATCAAAATCAAAGAAAAAATCAAAAGCTGAATTAAAGATTAAAAAAAATTAAAATTGTTCAATAGCCTAATCAGATAATACATAAACTCTCCAATATAGATTCAATTTAAAATCGAAATTAAAGTGTCAAAAATCAAAGAAAAATTTAAAATCGAATTAATGATTACAAAATTAAAATTGTTCAATAACCAAATTGAGATAACACATAAACTCTCCAATATAGATTCAATTTAAAATCGAAATTAAATTGTCAAAAGTCAAAGAAAAATCTAAAATCGAATTAATGATTAAAAATTTAAAAATCGTTCTATAACCTAATCAAGATAACAATATCCACAGGTCATTTACTCTCTTTCTCTTTCCATTAGAAGCTATCAGAATAATTATTCAAAATTCTTGTTACTTGATAAACAAAACAAAAGGGAGCCCACCCTAGTCTGCCTGTAGTTAAAAAATATCAATTTTGAACTGAATTTGGTAATAGGTAAAGGTTCGAGTTTCTCACTCACCAATCGCCATCAATAGTAAAAGAACTGATAGCACCATTATGCTGTAAGGATAGTCCAGTGGAACCCATCCAGGCAAGATACGCTCGCTAACACTGTCTCCCGGCTACTGCGCCATTTTTTAATTTTCTATTAGCAATGAGCTATTATTTCTCTAGCCTGGGAAAAGTTTTCCTACGAGAATAAAAATCATGCCTCTGTCAAGAGAGAGAAAGAGAGTACTAATTCTACTTGAGTTAGACAGAGACACTATCTTGCACCGGTGCCAAAGCCAGGCACTAAAATGCTGAGGCATCAGCCATTGTTAAGAACACTGTCACTTTTTTATCAATATTATTTCCACTCTATTACATTACCCTCCCCTTCAAACTAGAGGGTGGGTTTCACTTGGGAAGCTTTGCTCCATCACTTTCACAAGCACTGGAGCCTTGCTCCGTCACTGGCACAGGATTCATCTCGATGCACTCTGCTGCTGGTTGGTCTTCTGCTGCTGATGATGGTCCTGGGGTTGGAGTAGTCATGACCTTGTGGCTTCTCCATGGCAGCAGTAGAGATCCCCTCCAGTACAGCAGGATGGCACAGGTGGTGACCATCAAGAGGTGTCCACCAAATGCCAGCAAGATGATGGTGGTGTGCTCAGCCTGTGCCTCAAGGTCGAAATCTGCCAATCTCTGGTGGATGTTGTCCAGGATGGTCTCGGGTAGGCCTGAGGTTCCCCTCCAATAGGGTCCCTCCTGCTTTATGTCACTCATCAACTTCTGCAGCTCTGGTGGCCCCTGGGTGTTCATTGGAAGTTGGAGCACCATGGGCAGGGGTGCTGCCATGGTCAATACTCGCTTGGGCAGCTCCAAATCCCCTCCAGCTCTAGTAGTTGGTAGCAGGTCATAGAGCCAGCTGTTGCTTTGACCTCACCAAGCCCAGTGATGTCAACTTGGGTGACGGTGGTCTTGTCTCCTTGCTGGCAGTGGGACACCAATCGCTCAGAGGTGGCCATGCTGTAGATCCACATGTTTCTGGGTCCATCCCAGATCCAGGTATCAGGGGGTTAGCCCAGCAATGCAGTTCTAGGGCAAAGTTGTAGGGCTGTGGCTGAATCCTCCCAGAACAGCGCGCTCAGACAGGATAACTGGTGACTCTTGAACACAGGCAACTGAGCTGGGCAGATGCTTACCTCGCCAGGTAAACATTGGGCAAGCAGCTCTTGGGTTGGTTCTGCATATCGTTGCCGATCCTCACTGATGAGGAGGTGATGCTGGTGTAGATGCACATGGGTTGCCAGGCGGTTGGTCTGATCTGCAACCGGGATGGAATGGGCCTGAAACAACTCAAATCGCCTTCCTGCTTCCGTCAGTGGTAAGTCTACCAGGATCTTGATGATGCCATCCACTGAGATCGCCCGAGTCTGAGCTAGCCGGTAGTAGTGATAAGACTGGTCCGGCCCCTCTAACAGCCCTAACCCCCTTGGCAGACTAGTTTGGACTTTGACAAGAAGTTTCCCTAACTCATAAGGAGTGATTAAGTCTATGCTAAACTTATTTCTAGATACATTTTCAACAAACAAATTTCTTAATTCTAATAACCCAGTCATGACCGCCAGCTCCAAGTCCTGTAACTTAGTCGTGATGTTTACTGTAATCCGTAAAAGTGTGTCATCACACACTCAGTTTTTTAAATGTTAAGGGATCAAGTTGAGAACATTTTTATATTACAATTGCAATATAACATTCTATTAGATTGTTGATAAAATATTCAACATAATTTTTCTGCACCGGGGTGACTTTTACTTTCACTGTCATTCATATGTAGGAATCCAGCACAATTTTTATCATACCGTACCAGTATATAGATTACAGAATGGTATGGAGTAGTCCTAATAGGAAAATTATTAACTTCTGACATCAGTTGTGATAGGATGATATTAACTAAAACGTAGAAATATCCAACATATTATCAAACCTATTCAAGCATTGATTTATAATTTCAAGATCAGTCAGTGGATTGTCAGCAAGGCATCTTAAAAGTGTCTCTAATGTTTTCAATCCTTTAGAAATGATGACCGACTGCCTTATAAGAGAATTAGCTTCAGTAATAAGTTTATTTGTATCTAGATCAGTCATCCTGAAACAATATAAATTTTGAAAATTTACTTAAATGATTCCAGTTTAAAATATTAGGTTCAAATTTGTGTAACCTGATAATACTTTACATAACATATTTTTATTGGATTCATTTAAGATTTATTGGATGATAAATTTTTGAAAAATCTATTACAATGAAAGAAGGAAGGAATATATGATAATTTAATAAAAAATGTAAGTCATATATTCATGCCTAACTATACCTTATTACAAGTACTTTCTTGAATGCATTTTTGAGCAAAAGGGGTTGAATTTGAACTTGAAAAATATAGGAAGGGAACAAGAGAGTAAGGTCTCCTATTTTTTCCATAGAAAATGACATTTATTTACTAAGTATGATACATCATTTGAAAGACCATGATCTTGGCTTTTTTTCAAGGGAACAAGAGAGTAAGGTCTCCTATTTTTTTTTCAAAATAACATTTATTTACTAAGTATGATACATCGTTTGAAAGACCAGGATCTTGGCTATTTTTCAACATAATTACCATTTTTTTCCAACACCTTATGCATCTGTGCAAAGTACTTTTCTATGCCTGTTTTTTATACCAATTTCCATCCGCTTTGCACAGCCAGGTGTTGACCTCTTTTTGAACATCTGCATCTGATGCAAACTTCTTCCCTCTGAGATGTTTTTTTAGGGCGGGGAACAAGTGTTAGTCACTTGTGGGCAGGTCGAGACTGTAGGCAGGGTGATCAATGATTTCCCAGCCAAATCTGATTAGGTCCAGGGTTGCCTTGGCTGTGTGTGGGCGTGCATTGTCATGGTGAAATTTCACTTCATTGGTCAGCATTCCTGGGCCTTTGTTCTTAATGGCACAGATAAGCTTTTCTAATGTAACACAATATCTTTTTGCATGGAAGGTGGTTCCCTGTGGCATGAATTTGACCAACAATACACCATCACGATCCCAAAACAATGTCACCATCACCTTGCCAGAGGACAGTGTTGTTTTGATTTTTTTTGGTTTTGGAGAGTAGCTGTGACAACATTGTCTGGATGACTCCTTTGTGTCAGGGGTGTATTGATGAAAGTTGTACATTCATTCAAATCATACATTTGGATAATGTAAAAACTAAAATTGGATTCTATTTCTAGTTTTATTTTTGAAGTTCTATTTTTTTTGAAAAATCATTTAATTTCTCAAAACTGAAATATGTTGCTTCTTAATCAAAAGTTAACCAGTTTTTCAAATGTTAAGGGTCAAGTTGAGAACAACTTTATATTACAATTGCAATATAACATTCTATTAGATTGTTGATAAAATATTCAACATACTTTTTCTGCACTGGGGTGACTTTTACTTTCACTGTCATTCATATGTAGGAATCCAGCACAATTTTTACCATACCGTACCAGTATATAGATTACAGAACGGTATGGAGTAGTCCTAATAGGAAAATTATCAACTTCTGACATCAGTTGTGATAGGATGATATTAACTAAAACGTAGAAATATCCAACATATTATCGAACCTATTCAAGCATTGATTTATAATTTCAAGATCAGTCAGTGGATCGTCAGCAAGGCATGTTAAAAGTGTCTCTAATGTTTTCAATCCTTTAGAAATGATGAGCCTTATAAGAGAATTAGTTCAGTAATAAGTTTATTTGTATCTTGATCAGTCATCCTGAAACAATATAAATTTTGAAAATTTACTAAAATTATTTCAGTTTAAAATATTAGGTTCAAATTTGTTTAACCTGATAATACTTTACATAACATATTTTCATTGGATTCATTTCAGATTAATTGAATAATAATTTTTTGAAAAATCTATTACAATGAAAGAAGGAAGAAATATATGATAATTTAATAAAAAATGAAAGAATGTAAGTCATATATTCATGCCTAGCTATACCTTATTACAAGTACTTTCTTGAATGCATCTTTGAGCAAAAGGGGTTAAATTTGAACTTGAATAATATAGGAAGGGAACAAGAGAGTAAGGTCTCCTATTTTTTCCATAGAAAATGACATTTATTTACTAAGTATGATACATCATTTGAAAGACCAGGATCTTGGCTTTTTTTCAACATAATCACCATTATTTCCAACACCTTATGCATCCATGCGAAGTACTTTTCTATGCCTGTTTTTTATACCTATTTCCATCTGCTTTGCACAGCCAGGTGTTGACCTCTTTTTGAACATCTGCATCTGATGCAAACTTCTTCTCTCTGAGATGTTTTTTTAGGTCGGGGAACAAGTGTTAGTCACTTGGGGGCAGGTTGGGACTGTAGGCAGGGTGATCAATGATTTCTCAGCCAAACCTCCTGATTAGGTCCAGGGTTGCCTTGGCTGTGTGTGGGCATGCATTGTCATGGTGAAATTCCACTTCATTGGTCAGCATTCCTGGGCCTTTGATCTTTAATGGCACAGAGATGCTTTTCTAATGTAACACAATATCTTTTTGCATTGAAGGTGGTTCCCTGTGGCATGAATTTGACCAACAATATACCATCACAATCCCAAAACAATGTCAGGTTTGTCAGGTTTGTCAGAGGACAGGTTTGTTTTGATTTTTTTCGGTTTTGGAGAGTAGCTGTGACACCATTGTCTGGATGACTCCTTTGTCTCAGGGGTGTATTGATGAAATTTGTACATTCATGCAATTTATACATTTGGATAATGTAAAAAATAAAATTGGATTCTATCTCTAGTTCTATTTTTATTGAAAAATTATTTCATTTCTCAAAACTGAAATCTGTTGCTTCTTAATCAAAATTTAACCAGTTTTTTGAATGTTAAGGGATCAAGTTGAGAACAACTTTATATCACAATTGCAATATAACATTCTATTAGATTGTTGATAAAATATTGAACATACTTTTTCTGCACCGGGGTGACTTTTACTTTCACTGTCATTCATATGTAGGAATCCAGCACAATTTTTACCATACCGTACCAGTATATAGATTACAGAACGGTATGGAGTAGTCCTAATAGAAAAATTATCAACCTCTGACATCAGTTGTGATAGGATGATATCAACTAAAATGTAGAAATATCCAACATATTATCGAACTTATTTGAGCATTGATTTATAATTTCAAGATCAGTCAGTGGATTGTCAGCAAGGCATCTTAAAAGTGTCTCTAATGTTTTCAATCCTTTAGAAATGATGAGCAACTGCCTTATAAGAGAATTAGCTTCAGTAATAAGTTTTGTAACCAAACTAGGGGTTGGGGTGGTCCGGCAGAAAAACAAAGATGTCCGACAAATGCTTATATTCTATGCCCTTCTCCTTCGGGGCACAAGGGTGGCCTTGCCAAATTCTCTTATCAACTAACTGCAAGAAGAAAACTATCTCAACAGAATATAATTACTACGGGTTCTGAAACTTCAAAATTTATACTACTAATCTTGATGAATATTAGAAATCTATAATGAGCACAATATTTTCATTCATAAGATTTGTTCGATTAAAATAAAAGAACAATTCTATTAGTTGTCAATACTTGTCCCAGAATCTACAAGACTATTCTACTAACCTCAATGAATATCAAAAATCTATAGCTTACACAGTATTCTCATTCAATAATAATTGGTTGATTGAAATAAAAGAACAAAACTAGTAGGTTATCAATAATTGTTCCAGCTTCTACAAAATTACCCTACTGACCTCAATGAATATCAAAAGGGAAATAAACTTGAATTACTCAATAAAAGATTCAAATTATAAATTCTTCAATAAAGATTCAAATGAAATTAGAAATTAAATTATCAAAATCATAGAAAAAAATCAAAAGCTGAATTAAAGATTAAAAAAAAATTAAAATTGTTCAATAGCCTAATCAGATAATACATGAACTCTCCAATATAGATTCAATTTAAAATAGAAATTAAAGTGTCAACAATCAAAGAAAAATCTAAAATCAAATTAATGATTACAAAATTAAAATTGTTCAATAACCGAATTGAGATAACACATAAACTCTCCAATATAGATTCAATTTAAAATCGAAATTAAATTGTCAAAAGTCAAAGAAAAATCTAAAATCGAATTAATGATTAAAAATCATTCTATAATCTAATCAAGATAACAATATCCACAGGTCATCTACTCTCTTTCTCTTTCCATTAGAAGCTATCAGAATAATTATTCAAAATTCTTGTTACTTGATAAACAAAACAAAAGGGAGCCTGCCCTAGTCTGCCTGTAGTTAAAAAAAAAACAATTTGTTGACCTCTTTTAAACATCTGCATCTGATGCAAACTTCTTCCCTCCGAGATGTTTTTTAGGGCAGGGAACAAGTGTTAGTCACTTGGGGGCAGGTCGGGACTGTAGGCAGGGTGATCAATGATTTCCCAGCCAAATCTCCTGATTAGGTCCAGGGTTGCCTTGGCTGTGTGTGGGCATGCGTTGTCATGGTGAAATTTCACTTCATTGGTCAGCATTCCTGGGCCTTTGTTCTTAATGGCACAGAGAAGCTTTTCTAATGTAACACAATATCTTTTTGCATTGAAAGGTGGTTCCCTGTGGCATGAATTTGACCAACAATACACCGTCACGATCCCAAAACAATGTCAGGTTTGTCAGAGGACAGGTTTGTTTTGATTTTTTTCGGTTTTGGAGAGTAGCTGTGACATCATTGTCTGGACGACTCCTTTGTCTCAGGGGTGTATTGATGAAAGTTATATATTTATTCAACTTATACATTTGGATTATGTAAAAAATAAAATTGGATTCTATTTCTAGTTCTATTTTTAATGAAAAATTATTTCATTTCTCAAAACTGAAATCTGTTGCTTCTTAATCAAAAGTTAACTAGTTTTTTGAATGTTAAGGGATCAAGTTGGGAACAACTTTATATTACAATTGCAATATAACATTCTATTAGATTGTTGATAAAATATTCAACATACTTTTTCTGCACTGGGGTGACTTTTCCACTCACTGTCATTTATATGTAGGAATCCAGCACAATTTTTACCATACCGTAACAGTATATAGATTACAGAACGGTATGGAGTAGTCCTAATAGGAAAATTATTAACTTCTGACATCAGTTGTGATAGGATGATATTAACTAAAACGTAGAAATATCCAACGTATTATCGAACCTATTCAAGCATTGATTTATAATTTCAAGATCAGTCAGTGGATCGTCAGCAAGGCATGTTAAAAGTGTCTCTAATGTTTTCAATCCTTTAGAAGTGATGAGCAACTGCCTTATAAGCTTCAGTAATAAGTTTATTTGTATCTTGATCAGTCATCCTGAAACAATATAAATTTTGAAAATTTACTAAAATGATTTCAGTTTAAAATATTAGGTTCAAATTTGTTTAACCTGATAATACTTTACATAACATATTTTTATCGGATTCATTTCAGATTAATTGAATAATAATTTTTTGAAAAATCTATTACAATGAAAGAAGGAAGAAATAATTTAATAAAAAATGAAAGAATGTAAGTCATATATTCATGCCTAGCTATACCTTATTACAAGTAC
Organism: Nilaparvata lugens; assembly: GCF_014356525.2. Classification (NCBI taxonomy): domain Eukaryota; kingdom Metazoa; phylum Arthropoda; class Insecta; order Hemiptera; family Delphacidae; genus Nilaparvata; species Nilaparvata lugens. The sequence continues at coordinate 91,597,518 of NC_052518.1, read as the reverse complement.
TTTCTTGAATGCATCTTTGAGCAAAAGGGGTTAAATTTGAACTTGAATAATATAGGAAGGGAACAAGAGAGTAAGGTCTCCTATTTTTTCCATAGAAAATGACATTTATTTACTAAGTATGATACATCATTTGAAAGACCAGGATCTTGGCTTTTTTTCAACATAATCACCATTATTTCCAACACCTTATGCATCCATGCGAAGTACTTTTCTATGCCTGTTTTTTATACCTATTTCCATCTGCTTTGCACAGCCAGGTGTTGACCTCTTTTTGAACATCTGCATCTGATGCAAACTTCTTCTCTCTGAGATGTTTTTTTAGGTCGGGGAACAAGTGTTAGTCACTTGGGGGCAGGTTGGGACTGTAGGCAGGGTGATCAATGATTTCTCAGCCAAACCTCCTGATTAGGTCCAGGGTTGCCTTGGCTGTGTGTGGGCATGCATTGTCATGGTGAAATTCCACTTCATTGGTCAGCATTCCTGGGCCTTTGATCTTTAATGGCACAGAGATGCTTTTCTAATGTAACACAATATCTTTTTGCATTGAAGGTGGTTCCCTGTGGCATGAATTTGACCAACAATATACCATCACAATCCCAAAACAATGTCAGGTTTGTCAGGTTTGTCAGAGGACAGGTTTGTTTTGATTTTTTTCGGTTTTGGAGAGTAGCTGTGACACCATTGTCTGGATGACTCCTTTGTCTCAGGGGTGTATTGATGAAATTTGTACATTCATGCAATTTATACATTTGGATAATGTAAAAAATAAAATTGGATTCTATCTCTAGTTCTATTTTTATTGAAAAATATTTCATTTCTCAAAACTGAAATCTGTTGCTTCTTAATCAAAATTTAACCAGTTTTTTGAATGTTAAGGGATCAAGTTGAGAACAACTTCATATCACAATTGCAATATAACATTCTATTAGATTGTTGATAAAATATTGAACATACTTTTTCTGCACCGGGGTGACTTTTACTTTCACTGTCATTCATATGTAGGAATCCAGCACAATTTTTACCATACCGTACCAGTATATAGATTACAGAACGGTATGGAGTAGTCCTAATAGAAAAATTATCAACCTCTGACATCAGTTGTGATAGGATGATATCAACTAAAATGTAGAAATATCCAACATATTATCGAACTTATTTGAGCATTGATTTATAATTTCAAGATCAGTCAGTGGATCGTCAGCAAGGCATCTTAAAAGTGTCTCTAATGTTTTCAATCCTTTAGAAATGATGAGCAACTGCCTTATAAGAGAATTAGCTTCAGTAATAAGTTTTGTAACCAAACTAGGGGTTGGGGTGGTCCGGCAGAAAAACAAAGATGTCCGACAAATGCTTATATTCTATGCCCTTCTCCTTTGGGGCACAAGGGTGGCCTTGCCAAATTCTCTTATGAACTAACTGCAAGAAGAAAACTATCTCAACAGAATATAATTACTACGGGTTCTGAAACTTCAAAATTTATACTACTAATCTTGATGAATATTAGAAATCTATAATGAGCACAATATTTTCATTCATAAGATTTGTTCGATTAAAATAAAAGAACAATTCTATTAGTTGTCAATTCTTGTCCCAGAATCTACAAGACTATTCTACTAACCTCAATGAATATCAAAAATCTATAGCTTACACAGTATTCTCATTCAATAATAATTGGTTGATTGAAATAAAAGAACAAAACTAGTAGGTTATCAATAATTGTTCCAGCTTCTACAAAATTACCCTACTGACCTCAATGAATATCAAAAGGGAAATAACTTGAATTACTCAATAAAAGATTCAAATTATAAATTCTTCAATAAAGATTCAAATGAAATTAGAAATTGAATTATCAAAATCAAAGAAAAAAATCAAAAGCTGAATTAAAGATTAAAAAAAATTAAAATTGTTCAATAGCCTAATCAGATAATACATGAACTCTCCAATATAGATTCAATTTAAAATAGAAATTAAAGTGTCAACAATCAAAGAAAAATTTAAAATCAAATTAATGATTACAAAATTAAAATTGTTCAATAACCGAATTGAGATAACACATAAACTCTCCAATATAGATTCAATTTAAAATCGAAATTAAATTGTCAAAAGTCAAAGAAAAATCTAAAATCGAATTAATGATTAAAAATCATTCTATAATCTAATCAAGATAACAATATCCACAGGTCATTTACTCTCTTTCTCTTTCCATTAGAAGCTATCAGAATAATTATTCAAAATTCTTGTTACTTGATAAACAAAACAAAAGGGAGCCTGCCCTAGTCTGCCTGTAGTTAAAAAAAAAAACAATTTGTTGACCTCTTTTGAACATCTGCATCTGATGCAAACTTCTTCCCTCCGAGATGTTTTTTAGTGCGGGGAACAAGTGTTAGTCACTTGGGGGCAGGTCGGGACTGTAGGCAGGGTGATCAATGATTTCCCAGCCAAATCTCCTGATTAGGTCCAGGGTTGCCTTGGCTGTGTGTGGGCGTGCGTTGTCATGGTGAAATTTCACTTCATTGGTCAGCATTCCTGGGCCTTTGTTCTTAATGGCACAGAGAAGCTTTTCTAATGTAACACAATATCTTTTTGCATTAAAAGGTGGTTCCCTGTGGCATGAATTTGACCAACAATACACCGTCGCGATCCCAAAACAATGTCAGGTTTGTCAGAGGACAGGTTTGTTTTGATTTTTTTTGGTTTTGGAGAGTAGCTGTGACATCATTGTCTGGACGACTCCTTTGTCTCAGGGGTGTATTGATGAAAGTTGTATATTTATTCAACTTATACATTTGGATTATGTAAAAAATAAAATTGGATTCTATTTCTAGTTCTATTTTTATTGAAAAATTATTTCATTTCTCAAAACTGAAATCTGTTGCTTCTTAATCAAAAGTTAACTAGTTTTTTGAATGTTAAGGGATCAAGTTGGGAACAACTTTATATTACAATTGCAATATAACATTCTATTAGATTGTTGATAAAATATTCAACATACTTTTTCTGCACTGGGGTGACTTTTACTTTCACTGTCATTCATATGTAGGAATCCAGCACAATTTTTACCATACCGTACCAGTATATAGATTACAGAACGGTATGGAGTAGTCCTAATAGGAAAATTATTAACTTCTGACATCAGTTGTGATAGGATGATATTAACTAAAACGTAGAAATATCCAACGTATTATCGAACCTATTCAAGCATTGATTTATAATTTCAAGATCAGTCAGTGGATCGTCAGCAAGGCATGTTAAAAGTGTCTCTAATGTTTTCAATCCTTTAGAAGTGATGAGCGACTGCCTTATAAGCTTCAGTAATAAGTTTATTTGTATCTTGATCAGTCATCCTGAAACAATATAAATTTTGAAAATTCACTAAAATGATTTCAGTTTAAAATATTAGGTTCAAATTTGTTTAACCTGATAATACTTTACATAACATATTTTCATCGGATTCATTTCAGATTAATTGAATAATAATTTTTTGAAAAATCTATTACAATGAAAGAAGGAAGAAATATATGATAATTTAATAAAAAATGAAAGAATGTAAGTCATATATTCATTCCTAGCTATACCTTATTACAAGTACTTTTTTGAATGCATCTTTGAGCAAAAGGGGTTAAATTTGAACTTGAATAATATAGGAAGGGAACAAGAGAGTAAGGTCTCCTATTTTTTTTTTCATAGAAAATGACATTTATTTACTAAGTACGATACATCGTTTGAAAGACCAGGATCTTGGCCATTTTTCAACAATCACCATCATTTTCCAACACCTTATGCATCCGTGCGAAGTACTTTTCTATGCCTGTTTTTTATACCAATTTCCATCCGCTTTGCACAGCCAGGTGTTGACCTCTTTTTGAACATCTGCATCTGATGCAAACTTCTTCTCTCTGAGATGTTTTTTTAGGTCGGGGAACAAGTGTTAGTCACTTGGGGGCAGGTCGGGACTGTAGGCAGGGTGATCAATGATTTCTCAGCCAAATCTCCCGATTAGGTCCAGGGTTGCCTTGGCTGTGTGTGGGCGTGCGTTGTCATGGTGAAATTTCACTTCATTGGTCAGCAATCCTAGGCCTTTGTTCTTAATGGCACAGAGAAGCTTTTCTAATGTAACACAATATCTTTTTGCATTGAAGGTGGCATGAATTTGACCAACAATACACTGTCGTGATCCCAAAACAATGTCGCCATCACCTTGCCAGAGGACAGTGTTGTTTTGATTTTTTTCGGTTTCAGAGAGTAGCTGTGACACCATTGTCTGGACAATTCCTCTGTCTAAGGGGTGTAGTGATGAAAGTTGTACATTTTTTCAACTAATAAATTTGGATGATGTGAAAATAAAATTGGATTTTGGAGTACAATCCATTCGACTTTTTCTAAAATACTCAATCAAGTTGGTTTGTCCTCTTCCTCTTCCTCGACGGTTTTGATATTGTTCAATCACAAGGCTCCTCCAATGGACGGAAGTCGTCCAGATTCCAGACTATTGAAATAGTTACGATATAAAAAACCTCAATAAATAGTAACCAATGAATAATAAACATAACAGATAACACGAGTTCAATCAATTCAAATACTTCTAAAATCCCCAATCAAGTTGGTTTGTCCTCTTCCTCTTCCTCGACGGCTTTGATATTGTTCAATCACAAGGCGCCTCCAATGGACGGGAAGTCGTCCAGATTCCAGACTATTGAAATAGTTACGATATAAAAAACCTCAATAAATAGTAATCAATGAATAATAAACATAACAGATAACACGAGTTCAATCAATTCAAATACTTCTAAAATCCCCAATCAAGTTGGTTTGTCCTCTTCCTCTTCCTCGACGGTTTTGGTATTGTTCAATTGTAAAGTGCCTCCGATGGACGGGAAGTCGTCCAGATTCCAGACTATTGAAATAGTTACAATATAAAAAACCTCAATAAAAGGTAATCAATGAATAATAAACATAACAGATAACACGATTTCAATCCAATCGAATTCTTCTAAAATCCCCATCAAGTTGGTTTGTCCTCTTCCTCTTCCTCGACGGCTTTGATATTGTTCAATCACAAGGCGCCTCCAATGGACGGGAAGTCGTCCAGATTCCAGACTATTGAAATAGTTACGATATAAAAAACCTCAATAAATAGTAATCAATGAATAATAAACATAACAGATAACACGAGTTCAATCAATTCAAATACTTCTAAAATCCCCAATCAAGTTGGTTTGTCCTCTTCCTCTTCCTCGACGGTTTTGGTATTGTTCAATTGTAAAGTGCCTCCGATGGACGGGAAGTCGTCCAGATTCCAGACTATTGAAATAGTTACAATATAAAAAACCTCAATAAAAGGTAATCAATGAATAATAAACATAACAGATAACACGATTTCAATCCAATCGAATTCTTCTAAAATCCCCAATCAAGTTGGTTTGTCCTCTTCCTCTTTCTCGACGGTTTTGATATTGTTCAATTGCAAGGCGCCTCCGATGGACGGGAAGTCATCCTGATTCCAGACTATTCGGTGTTGAGCCGTGGAGGCAGATGGTTGTGCTTGGAGCTGCAGCTCAGAAGATAACACTGTTTTGTTCTTTTCGTTGCTTGTAGAATCCAAGTTGATCTGTCTAACCTGAATTATTCCTCAATTTTCTTCTTCATATCACTAATTAAATTTAATCCATAGCAATTTTTCAGTGTAGTAACTTTCTCGTTAATATCTGTGATTGCTTATCATAACTTGAATATTAGAAATTCAAATATAACTGATAGAAAATAATTGTAGCTGAAATTATAACCTATTATTTCTGTCAACTAATCTACTCCTTATTCTAATAACTCCTCAGCTTAAAGCAATTCTTTTTGAAGTAGTTTATCTACTCTAAAATTAATTATTTAATACTTTTCAGTTTCACAATAGATTATTGATTTAATAAAAAATACTTCGTTCTTAATAAATAGAACCCTTCCTTAACTTTAAATTAGAGTTGTGGATGATAATCAATACTTTATTGAATTGATCGAATTCTCCTATACAGTATTTCAGCTGAAAAACTCATTTTCAGTTGTTTTTCTCAATAAACGTTGTTCATAGTAAGTTAATTTTTCTGACATAATTTAAACTTATTTTCAACGTACTCTTTTCTTTGTAGTGTGGACCAATTATTAGTCTATAATATTATTTTGCATATATAATCTTCTATATATTTTCCCTTTATTTTTTAATGGTAAACTTTTCGATTCAAGGAGAGAGACTCTGAATGGAATAATTTTAATCAGTATTACGTTTTCAAAAGTATAGAGGTTTGTGTGGCAGATAAGAACAACATTTCCTAGCTGTTCCAGGCAAGCGTTAAACAGAGGTGAGAATAATATTGTAAACCCTGTACCGCCTTGTTTGGAGCATTTTTTTGGGGCTTGTCCTTGGGACAGACGGGATATGCCCGAATCGCACACGGAATTTTTAGAGCGAGCCACTTTGTGTTTTTTTTTCCTTGAGACGAAACGTGAATTGAAACTCTTTCCCTTCATTTACATTAATTAATAAACTTTAAATTTTAAACTTTTTATTTGCTCAATCGTACTCAGTTTCAGTTATAGCTAAATAATACTAATCTTTCTTACTATTAATTGCTTAAACGATGTCAATTCAATTTATTTTTCCCTTCTGAATACAATTCAAAGAAATTACATAGAATCTTAAGCAATAAAGGGTATACAATTCAAGAATCGATATAATATACTCACTAAAATCAAAACAACAAAATATAGAACTATAAAAACTATAACTCTATCTTGAGCTATCACAATTAACAAGTTCTGTTAGTTAGTTCTGGAAGAACTTACTAAGTATGAAATAACTCATTTTCAGTTATGCTTTCCAATAGACTGAAAATACGACATTCTAATAGCAAGAATTCATAAAGTCATACCTTTCTTATTCAAATATTTTCATATTTATCAAATCTCACTAAGTTGATAAACATACTTTTCTTTTTGGACAAATTACACCAAAGGCAATTATTCACAAAAATCCTACTATAATCACAAAAGTAATAAAAATCACAAATTTCCTAGCAGTCTTCAATGAGGTTTTTAATATTATAAGACAAAGAGCTTTATGAGATAATATGATAACTTATTAAACACATTTGGTGAGTTTTGCATTCAACACATTTGGTGAGTTTTGCATTCAACACAAAAATGGTCAACACGCATTGTTATTCACAGCAAGCAAAATATAATAGCCATCTATAGTGAACCATTCAGGAATAGGCTCACCATTTCACATTCAGGTTTCGTTTTTCACAAATAAATTACATTTATTAAAAATTGTATTTATTTTAATATAGATATCAAACTAAAATATAAGTGATTATGATATTTGATTATAGTATGTAGGCCTACCAAGTGTTGAGAGCTGAACATTGCTGCTCTTTTTTGCATGGCAGTGATCCCAGAAAAGACTTTTGATGTTCCTAACTCAAAACTAGTTATGGACTTGGTGAGTTTTGCCAAAATTAGCACAAAGTATAAAATTTACTCTAGAAAGTTACGGCATTTAAATATAGTATAAACATGACTATACTTTGCTTACTAGCAACATGAGAGATTCAAAAATTGATCATATTTTTGCCTTATGACATGAGGTAATCATAGTGATAGTCACATTGTAAAGTATGCAAATATATTGCATATAGATAGTCAAATGTACAAATAAATGAAACATTGCATTGAAACTGATGTCCTAATTGTGGAGCGCTCTCCATAATTGATTCAATTCTTGTTAAAATACAGCAAATTATAAAACATTTGAAATGTTAACATTACAATAATTTCATAGAATAGTACTCCTCACCTAGAACGAGTTTGTGTGTGAGGAGGGTTGTATAAAATATAAATCAATTTGATTTGATTTCAATTTGATTAGATGAACGTCTCTTAGAGTTTTTATGAATAGCCAGTGTTATATCATCCGGAACAGAAATAGAAATTGAGTTTTCATTATGACAAAGCATGAAATCAACAGATTGACAAGTTAGGTGACTCATTTTGAGAGTTGTTATCAGGTGATACGATAAGAAAAATAAATTTTAACCGGTTTTTGTGCAACCAGGGCAAAGAAACTCAATACAAATAATGATTCAACAGTAAAATACTGATTTACAAATAAACAACATACACATATGGAATGTTTGTTCCAAAATTACAATATTTATTTCTATTCAGAAATAAAGAGAATGTCTATTCATTTTATTCCATTCTATTACTTGAAAATTCCAATAATTGAATACTTGAATAATTCCAGTTACATATCATCAAAATTAATATCTTCCTCTCTCTGTCCGCAATATATAAATATGAGTATTGGGGTATAAGCAATTCTGAGATAAAATGAAAATAAAATTTATCACAATAAATCACATCATACATTTTATATTATACCCATTTTATGAAATGTTTATTCATAATAGATATATATTTCCTCAGCATATACTTCTTATCGCTTCAACACCAAACTTTCTGCATTGATGGTGGTTCCCTGTGGCATGAATTCGACCAACAATACACCATCGCGATCCCAAAACAATGTCGCCATCACCTTGCCGGCGGACAGTGTTGTTTTAAATTTTTTCGGTTTTGGAGAGTAGCTGTGACGCCATTGTCTGGACGACTCCTTTGTCTCAGGGGTGTAGTGATGAAAGTTGTACATTTATTCAACTAATACATTTGGATAATGTGAAAAATAAAATTTGATTCTATTTCTAGGTCTATTTTTGAAGTTCTATTTTTATTGAAAAATTATTTCATTTCTCAAAACTGAAATCTGTTGCTTCTTAATCAAAAGTTAACCAGTTTTTTAAATGTTAAGGGATCAAGTTGGGAACAACTTTATATTACAATTGCAATAAAACATTCTATTAGATTGTTGATGAAATATTCAACATACTTTTTCTGCACCGGGGTGACTTTTACTTTCACTGTCATTCATTTATATAGGAATCCAGCACAATTTTTACCGTACTTTACCGGAAAAAAGATTCCAGAACGGTATGGAGTAGTCATCTTCAGAATGGTGTGGAGTAGTAGTCTACATGAATGTGGAATCGAGTTTCATAAAAAGAAATGATTAAGGGAAATAATAATTCACTTATTTCATAACAATTATAATAGGAAAATTATTAACTTCTGAAATGAGTTGTGATAGGATGATATAAACTAAAACGTAGAAATATCCAACATATTATCAAACTTATTTGACCATTGATTGATAATTTCAAGATCAGTCAGTGGATCGTCAGCAAGGCATCTTAAAAGTATCTCTAGTGTTTTCAATCTTTTAGAAATTATGAGCTACTGCCTTCTAAGAGAATTAGCTTCAGTAATAAGTTTATTTGTATCTTAAGTCCATCTATTCATGCGTAGCTACCTAATTACAAGTATTTTCTTGAATGCATCTTTGAGCAAAAGGGGTTAAATTTGAACTTGAATAATATAGGAAGGGAACAAGAGAGTAAGGTCTCCTATTTTTTTTCATAGAAAATGACATTTATTCACTAAGTATGATACATCGTTTGAAAGACCAGGATCTTGGCTATTTTTCAACATAGTCACCATTATTTTCCAACACCTTATGCATCCTTGCGAAGTACTTTTCTATGCCGGTTTTTAACACCAATTCCCGTCCGCTTTGCACAGCCAGGTGTTGACCTCTTTTTGAACCTCTGCATCTGACGCAAACTTCTTCCCTCCGGGATATTTTTTTTTAGCGAGGGGAACAAGTGTATATGTTCTATGTTCACATTACAAATTTGGACCAATTCCCAATTTAAATAGAATTGAATTCCGATGACTAGTTTACCTGACGTTTGGAGTATTTCCACGGGTAAACTCGAATTAACAACAGTGATCAACCTAGCAGTACAATACAACCTTTATATACCAAAAATGCTGATTTAAAATTCATCAGGTCCACTCTGTGGAAACTGAATCCACCTAAGGGTCCTTTGTAACTAATTTTGATAATCGGAAAGAACTCACCGGATTAAGAGTTGTCCCTGGATAGCAATTTTAGTCGGTAGAGCATCAGTCATTGTTCGTCAGCACGTACACATGCACTTACAATGTTTTTCCACTTCTTCTGGGATTTTGCAGGCGCGTTCAAATTTTCACCATCCGCACACTTCAACCGATCATGAGAGAATGCTAGAGAAGTGAACAAAACAGGCCCACCTCCGTTACAAGTCACTGGGAGGGAAGTCACATTTATCATATTACAGAATTGAAAGAGGAAATCTTTATTGTATTAAAGCTGCATGAGTTGAAATAATAGCTGGCTGGCACCTTACCTTATCGATAGTAATCGTCACTCTGGCTATCAATCAATTCGAGATATGCCAGCACGCTTAAGAAATGTGTTGTCACAACTCTCAGATTAATAAAAAATAATTTCAATTACCTTCCCAATTACCAAAAACAGCGCGAAAGTGCTATTCAATACATTTCAACGACTGTTAAACTTTCATATTAATTAAAATACCAATTTCCTGATCTATATAATCTAGAAAGAACCCTAAGGCAAAACTTTAAACTTCAGGAGACAGGAGAAAATTCTCGCCCATCAACTCCATCAAAATTAGTAACACAAGCAAGTCAAACCGATTTTTTCTCTAAAGTATTTCATCCCCTGGCCACCTTCAACCTCCAAAAGCTTGCTAAGCAATTGCAAAGAAGAGTGACAGGACAACGCCTATTCATTACCAACTCTGATTATTGAACTCTGTTTTTATATATGATTTGGCAATGGTGATTATTTTGTTTGATTTGTAATAACTGTAATTTTAAACATAATCTTTCTATTTCAGGTTTCTAGTAGACTTTCTTATGTTTTAATGTTTGTTAGATTTCTCATAGAATTAATTCTTTTAATTAGAAAAGAATTTTGTTTATTGAATTTGGAATCCAGTGTAGTTTAGATTTATTGCTTAATTAATTTTTACTTTCCTTGCCCTACTACCATAGGTAAGGAAAGTATTGCTTTCCAAAAAAAATTAAGGTACCCCAATTTCAAGTTTTCTATACGTTTCAAGGTCCCCTGAGTACAAAAACATGATTTTTGGGTATTGGTATGTGTGTGTGTGTATGTGTGTGTGTGTGTATGTGTGTGTGTGTGTGTGTGTATGTGTGTGTGTGTGTATGTCTGTGAACACGATAACTCCATTCCTAATTAACCGATCGACTTGAAATTTTAAACTTAAGGTCCCTATACCATGAGGACCCGACAATAAGAAATTCAATAAAATTCAATTCAAGACGGCGGAAAAAATGGCGGATAATTACTAAAAAACTATGTTTTTCACGTTTTTCTCGAAAATGGCTCTAACGATTTTCTTCAAATTTATATTATGGATAGCTATCTATAAGCCCTATCAACTAGCATAAGTCTCATTTCTGGGAAAATTTCAGGAGCTCTGTAATATTCTTGAGAAAAATGGCGGAAAATGACTAAAAAACCATGTTTTTCACGGTTTTCTCGAAAACGGCTCCAACGATTTTCTTCAAATTTATACCATGGATAGCTATTTTTAAGCCCTATCAACTGGCATAAGTTTCATTTCTGGGAAAATTTCAGGAGCTCCGTAATATTCTTGAGAAAAATGGCGGATAATGACTAAAAATCCATGTTTTTCACCGTTTTCTCGAAAACTGCTCTAACGATTTACTTCAAATTCAAGCCATGGGTAGCTATTCATAAGTCCTATCAAATGACATGAGTTTTTTCCTTGGAAAATTGCAGGAGATCCGTAATATTCTTGAGAAAAATGGCGGATAATTACTAAAAAACCATGTTTTTCACGATTTTTTCAAAATAACTTGACCGATTTTTTTCACTTTACTTTTACTTTTTCGTGTCCGGACTTCAAATTTTTCCAGCCCAATACCGGGCAAGGTCGGCAGCTAAATCATTTCCCTCCCAGAGGTCGTCAAATGTGCAGTGGGTTGGCAGTAGGGGGCATTGTAAAAGGTGTCGCATAGTCTGTGTATCTCCGCAGTCGCAAAAAATCTCCTCCGGTTGCTTGTATCCCCATTTAACCAGGTTTTCCTTCACCGGAGCCATGCCAGTTCTTATACGATTAAGGGTTCTCCATGTTAACCAGTTCAGATCCAAACCTGTTGCCACATTTTCGTCTGGAGGGTACCATTCTGGTGGTTCTGGTTTAGTACACTTCAAGAAACTACGTCTAGACTTTAGTCGAAAGCTGGGCGGTTCTTCGGTCCCATATAACATGTGTCTATCGTCGAAAGTCTGCTTAAATCTTTCCAGATACTCATGGGTGGCTCTCCGGATGTTAGGGGCGACTACTCCTGCTGCTTTGTAGAGTTGGGTGATGGGAGTCGGCTTCATGCATCCAGTCATGATACGGCAGGTTTCGTTAAGTGCCACGTCTATCTTTTTGGAGTGTGTGGATCGACACCACACCGGGCATGCATATTCTCCAACTGAGAAACTGAGTGCTTTTCCAGATGTCAAGAGAACCCTTGGGCTTGCTCCCCACTTGCTGTTACGCAGTTTTTTGATTATGTTGTTTCTCGCGTTGACTTTTGAAGCAGTGTTTTGGCAGTGTGTTTTATATGTTAGTGATCTGTCGAGGGTGACGCCTAGGTATTTGGGTGAGTCTGTATGTTCTAATTGTTGGCCTTCCCATTGAACATTCAGTTCTCTTCTGGCCTCCTTTGATCGTATGTGGAAGGCACACAGTTGTGTTTTTAATGGATTTGGCTTTAAACTGTTTTGTCTGTAGTATACTGACATGGCAGATAGTATTGCAGTTAGTTTTCCTTCCACTGCTTCAAAAGTCCGACTTTGAACTGCGATGGCCAAGTCGTCAGCATAAAGGAAGTGACGTGCATCAGGAGCTATAGGCTGGTCGTTGGTATATATGTTAAAAAGAAGAGGTGAGAGCACGCTTCCTTGGGCCAGTCCATTAATCTGATTTCTCCATCTGCTTTTGTTCCCATTGAGACTCACATAGAAACGCCTGTTTTGAAGGAGAGACTGAATTGTTCTGACTAGGTGGAAGTCTTGAGTTAGGTTGTATAGTTTTGTCATAAGTAGGTTGTGGTTGACTGTATCATACGCAGCTGTAAGATCTATAAGGGCTACTCCTGTAACAGTACCTTCCTCATATCCAGTCTCAATGTGTTCAGTCAGGTTCAGTATTTGGCTGGTACAGCATTTCCCAGGGCGAAATCCTGCTTGTTGGGGGATCAGCTTTTCCTCAATAAAAGGCCCTATTCGTTGGAATATGATACGCTCATATATTTTATATAGATGACACAAGAGAGATATGGGTCTATAGCTAGTGGCAAGGTCTGGTGATTTTCCTGGCTTCAATAAGGCGATCACCTTTGACTTTCTCCAGATTTTCGGCAAGGCAAAGGTGTTTATGCATGTGTTGAAGAGTTCCAGTAGCCATGTTCTGGTTTTCATTCCAAAGTGATTAATTTGGTCTGTACAGATGTCATCTATGCCTGGGGCTTTTCCATTTTTCATTGTTTTTAAAGCGGAATCCAGTTCTTCCATCATGATGGGTTGTTCAAGTAATTTGTTTTCCGACTCTTCTTTGCGTATTATTTTCCTACGGGTTAGTTTTCCTTGGTTTTTCCATTTAAGAGTAATTGGTGGGCAATCATGTTTGAGGTAACTCTTCCAGGCAGGTTTATTACACAAGGGTCTCCACTTAGTTTTTTGATGAGATTCCAGGCTATTTTGCTACTATGCGTCATGTCTAGACGTTCTAGTGTTTCAATCCATTTATTCTGTCGGGCCATACTTGTCAAGTGGGTCACTCTTTCACCTAGTTCTATTGTTTCCTCGCCAAAAGGGTCTTCAGAGTACAGTCTCTGGTATTCATCCAGCAGTTCTTTAGCTTCAGGAGACATTCCTGGAATGTATTGTTGTCGGCATCCTCTGGGTATGTTTTTACACGAGATCTTCCTTAGAATCTTAACAAACTGATCGTAGTTTTCTGGGATGGCTGGAAGGTCAGCGACAGCATTATCTAACTCGTGGCTAAACTTGTCCCAATTAGCTTTTTTAAAATTAAAATTAAAACCATGTTTTTCACGATTTTTTCAAAATAACTTGACCGATTTTTTTCAAATTCATACTCTGTATAGTTATTTATCAGCTCTATTAACTGGCATGAGTCTCCTTTCTGGGAAACTAATAGAGGGTCCACCCCATCCTTGAGAAATGGACTTTGTAACCTCCTTCTCGTGCATGAGGTAGGTAGGTAGAGCAGTTCATAAAAAGAACACATAGTCGAGATATTTCATCTGTAGAACAGCTGTTTTGACGACTTTAAAAAAATGACGACTGAAAAAATCATTGAATTTCACAATTTACACACAGGAAAACGTACTCTGAAAACAATTATATATACACATATACAAAAGTCTGATCGTAGTTTCGAATATGAGCAAGGAAAGTTGTGTGAGTGTACCACACCAGATTTTTTTTCCAGTAAACTTATATTCCAAGTAATTTTAAATACAATATTATAATTATTTCATTTTCTTTTCATTTAGAGTTTAGGTTTATTGGTTCAATGTTATCAATGGATTGAGACTTATTAAATTCCTACATGATTTTTATTGTTAACTTGTTCACATTATAGTATATCTGTATTTGATGTTATTCTGCTAGAATATTAAATAGTTCAATTTTTAAAAAAAAAATGAATATAATAATATTTTACGGTATTAAATTTCTAAAATAGAATTTTAGTACCCTTTAGAATTAATAAAATAATAAAACAAGGATACAAATTGTAATGAAACTACTAGTTTCGGTGATCACACCATCGTTAGGTTATGAAATTAAATTTCCAATAAATGTTTACTAATAGTTTCGTTATTCTAAATAGCATCAGGTAAATTATTTTAGCAGTTGCCCCTATCTTTCAACTGATTTATTTGAGATTTTTTAGTTTTAAATTTTTTTCGAAAATTGAGTTATGATTCTCCATATGAGTGATGTTTAGTATATTATTTTTATTGATTTTAGAATGTGAATGGATTTGGAATTCCTCCTTCACACTCGATTTTTCACTATCATGTCCAAATTCTAATATTGACATATTATGTGCAATGCTTGTGTATTCATGGTTTGAATTTAGAAGGTGATCAGCAGATGCTGATTTTTGTGTTGTATAATTCTTGGATTTTAGTGCTCGTATATGTTTATTAAATCTTGTCTGGAACTTTCTACGTGTCTGTTCAATATAAAATTTTTCACAATCACTGCAATTGATTTTGTATACTCCCGTATTTTGAATATATTATCTTGATCATTTATTTTTGAGAACCTTTGTAACATATTAAATGCATTGTTCCTAGATCTAAAACTTACATTGAATTTTGTTTTTGGAAATGTTTTTCTGATAGCATTGTTCATTTTTGCACTATAAGTTATGCAATTAAATTCTCTTTCATTTTTGGCATTACCTTGTTGATTTTCATTTTGTTTCTTCGCAATTTAATTGAAATACTAACCTTATTTCTATTACATACAATTGGAATCAATAATTGGAGGATCAAATGAAATATCGTCTGAGTGTGTGTTGTTGAAGTTATTTGGGTTTATGTAGGTACTATATTGTAAATTTTACTCACTATAACGTTTTTCTATTATGGTACTTTGTATATTCAATTTATATAATTCTATTGTTGTATATTATATTCAATTTTTGAAATTTCAATTTTGTTATTTTTTTGCTACCTCTTTGAAACATGGTAGAGTAGGATGTGAAATGAAGCTTAAGGCAATGCTGCCTTAACCCTTTCTAGGCCAATTTTATAAAACATTTTGAAAAAAAATCCATTACTCCTAAAATAGTTCATTATTAACCTATACAACTTCAAAAATATGTTTCATCCATTTTCTTTTCTGGAAAATGGGGGAAAAACTACATGATTCCAGATGGAATCAGTGGCCTTCCAGCTTCATTCATCATACATGTACTAAATGGGAGTGTAATATTGTAATTATGTATTGAAATATTGGAATAGAATGTTCATATTCACTCCATTTTGAACCATATTTCAAATTCTTCATAAGAATCAATCAAATATTATATAATAATTATATTTACATTAAATGTTCACAAGACTGCAATTTGGATACACTAGTGTTAAAACTTGAGGGTCAATCAAGAAAAAATCACAAAAATGCTTTTTTGGAATTTCTTATATTTTTGTAGATTATTTATAATTATGATAAATCTATTTAAATATCAATTAGATATTTAAATATCCATCTGGATCCAATGCTGCCATGCCTGCAACATAATGAATTGATAAACCATTGCTAATGTAAATATCATCAAGTAAAAAACAGTCAATACCAGTAGCGGTGTTGTCTTTTTAGCAACTAATGAAAAAGAGTTTATTTTATTATGATATCAGTAATCATTCACTAGTAAGAAGAAAATAATTGCCTTTAGGCCTACTGTAATGAGTGGCGTTTCTTACATTCTGGAATTCAAAATGATATTGATATCAGTCAAATATCATTTCAAATTGCCTAATTTCATCATCCAATATCATAAATCGTTCATAAGTGGAACGCTGTTATCACTAACCCATATGTTATGCAGTGATTAACAAATCTCTACCGTATGTAAATTATGATAATCATTATACATGAGACATAAGTTATTCTTGGTTACTTATCAACTTTGGACATGATAAGTGGACACAATACTTAATTTCAAAGTTTATAATGAACTAGCCTAAGTTGATAATTAAAAAAATAGATTGTAAGATATTTGTGCTGTAGCCTGTTGAATCCTTCAAATACGAAAATAGTTTGAATAGAAGAATAAATAAGAGAGAATAGTTTTGATACATTTTTTTCGAGAGTAGGCCCTGGTTGCCTCACTACTGAGACCAGTAGCTACGATCAGGCCAGTGACTCCAGTTGGAATCATTTGATATTTTATTCAAATCCTCTCTGAATTAGAGTAGAATATTCAAACCAGCCTCATGGAGTTTCTCGTAAAGATGTTCCGAAGTGCCTGGAATTTTCCTGATAAATAATATTCAATTGGAATCAATAAATATTTTTGATAAAACTGGTATGTTGATTCAGCTGCTTCTAGTCATTAACATAACCAACAAACATCACAATGGGCCCATTCTGTGTACATGGAATGTGGTAAATTGTCTGATTCACAATTTACCAAGTAAAACGTTCCGCGTTCCATGGGAGGAATTTTGACAGATTCTGTTCCAGAAACCTGTTCCAGTTCCAAAATCCTGCCCCACAGTCGAAGTGTGGTAAATTGTCAGACCTGGTACAGTTCCAACTATCTGAGCTCTCATTGGTCGAATATTGTAGTCTTCTTGCTTCTCTGCACATGCGCTGATAGTTTGTTCACCATTGCATAGCATAGAAAACATAACCAACAATATGATGTTTGATAACCA
Source organism: Nilaparvata lugens (assembly GCF_014356525.2). Classification (NCBI taxonomy): domain Eukaryota; kingdom Metazoa; phylum Arthropoda; class Insecta; order Hemiptera; family Delphacidae; genus Nilaparvata; species Nilaparvata lugens. The sequence continues at coordinate 91,580,040 of NC_052518.1, read as the reverse complement.
TTCATTAAATGAATTTTTCTCGATAGAAAATTTGAGAGTAATGGAATAATAGAAATTCACACTTCTCTAACGGTAGGTTTGTAAAACAGCTTTTCTTCATTCACGCAGCTAGTAAACGACACATTTTAGTGTAAATCAACTTTATATGTGCGTGCCAAAAGCTTGAACCAACGATTTTGAAATGGCGTTCCATGAGAACATTTTGCACTATAGTGAGGTCCACGTTATAATGACAGTGGATAAAGATAGGAGAATAGCGATGCCGATTCTCTGCATTAATTAATTATATTTCTACACTGTCAAAAACATAATTGGCATCGTTGTGGACCTAGAAAAGGATAGTACCAACGGCTTTGTCGAATGATAGACAAGGATAGCAAAACCAAAGTTGATCAAATACTGTCATTATAACGTGGACCCCACTATAGTCACGTGATGGAACAATAATTTACGATTGGAACTGGAACAATTTACTGGTATGAAAAATTATATCATTTAAAAAATATATCATTCCCAAAATAGGAATGATATATAGGACTTATAAATAGATATAAAGGACTGATAAATAGGAATTATACAGTTACAAGATAAGTCATCGCCTGATATTACTACAAAGAGGGATAGAAAAGAGTGATAGGTTTCAGAAATAAATTGTCAATGGTCTTGTTAAGAATAGCCTAACTTACATGTGGGGATTCATCAGAACAATACCATTGTTTGAAAACCAGACAGCTCTGCGTAGTACAGTCCGTCCAAGAAGTATAACCTGAACGTCTTGTTTTTGAAGTGTCAGAGATTCGATGTGTCTGACTTTGTCGTTTCTGTACGGATGTAAAAGTGTCCGGTTTTGGCGCCTAACGCACACGCCAATTCGAGACTCTTTCAAAACAGTCTTTCCCTGTCGCTGGCGTACGGTGTCGATGGATGAGAAAGTCGCTGTCCACTCCTGTCAGGTTCTGGGTGTGTCGGAGGAATAAGGTGGCGCGTACCCAATTTACTGTACACAGAACGTACACATTGCCTACGAATTTCAGTTGAGAAGCTCTGTTGCGGTGGTGAGCTCTGGTGACAGAGACTTGAACTAATCATCTTGATTCCAAAAGGCATCATTGGACTGAAACGATGACTGTAGGAGACAAGAATATAACATGATTCCAGATGGAATCATGGGACCAGAAAGGGTTAACCTACATCTCCCCCTTGCTGTACCAATAGTGGAGCAAGGGGTGAGATGTAGTTAAGAAAAGTACTGCAAGTATGTCTCTGCATAACAATCAAGAGATTTACTCTATACCTCAAGAGCTAGAGTTAAGATTGAGAGTTCAAGGTGTAAGATTAATACCGTAAGATTAATCAAGAGATTTACTCTATACCTCAAGAGCTAGAGTTAAGATTGAGAGTTCAAGGTGTAAGATTAATACCGTACAATGCTTTGTATAATACCTTGCACTGCTTTAGATATGCAAGCATTCTAATAATTGCGTTGATAAACTGTACCTCAAAAGCTATAGTTAATATTGGGAGTGCAGGGTGTAAGATAAAGACAATGCTTTATCTAATACCCACCTTGTTCAGAGTGTGCAGAGATCACTCACTACTTCTACATGTGTTGAAGGTTATACAAACACAATGAGATGTGACATTTGAAATAAGAAAAAAATATTTATTGAGAAAACCCCACTTCCCTATTTGAAATTGGAATTGAAATTTATTCTTCCAAAAAATACATTACATTACAATATATAACTGATAATAGTGGAAAAATATTGTTTGAAGCAACCCCTGAGTTAATACAGTACGTGTGAGGTCGTTCATGTTCCATATTATGCATATTTTAATCTCTTGATCAGTATGGATACAATGTTAAACAAATATAAGAATTGAACAAAAATAAAACAGCAGAGCTCTGCATGAATATAAACTGTAAATATAAAGCCTTCAATATGAATAGTGAATATGATCTAGTAGGTACTAGAAACTATAAAGTTAAATTTGATTCTTCAATGTTGTTTTCCATCACGAACTTCTTATTATTTAATCACTTTTTGCTATTAGAAAAAACGACTAAAAGTCAGATATTTTACAATATCTCTTCAACCAAGAAGATGGCGGACCATCCAAAAGATCTTGTTGTGATTGATAATCACAGTGAGTGATTAATTCATTTATTGTAAAATCTGACTGCTAGTCGTTTTTTCTAATAGCAAAAAGTGATTTAAAATTTGAACAATAATAAGAGAAAATGCTAAATATAACTGTAAATATATAAAGCTATATATATATATATATATATATATATATATATATATATATATATATTAGTTCTGCGAGTGAGTGTAAAAATCTACCGGACCAAAAACGTTCAAATTTGGTAGGTATGTTCAGTTGGCCCTTTAGAGGCGCACTAAGGAATCTTTTGGCAATATTTTCTCTAAGGGTGGTTTTTAAGGGTTTAAAGTTCGTCTTTTAGCATGTATATTCTTCTTATTCTCTTAATTATAATTGAAAAACGTCCGTACCATATGTTAATATAGAACTATAATCTAGAGAGAGTACCTCTTCGAAACAGTTGTTAACTGGTAACTAAATTAATAATTTTGTCAGGTTGGCATTAAGTTGAGTTGACTTTGTTAGGTTGGTACCAAGTTGAAGATTGAAATGCATTTATCGCGGAAAAAATCGATTGGGCACTGCTACTTCAATCAGAGCTATTCCTGGGAATATTATATTACTAGCCGTCAGGCTCGCCATATCCGTTTAGCCAGAGGTTTAGTCTGGACACCCGACTGGATCGTCCTAACATATGATCGTCCTACAAATGAAAAATGCAGGCGAGCGAAGCGAGCCTGCTGATCTCATCCTTGGACGATCCAGTTGGGGGTCCAGGGGGTGGAGCCCCCTGGCTAGACGGATATGGCGAGCGAAGCGAGCCTAACGACTAGTAAAATATAAGTAATAAATATAGCTGAATTTCCCATAAGTAATAAATTTAGCTGAATTGAACTCTTGAAGCTTCAATAATGCAATCTGATAATTTGAGCATGTTGAATGGCCAGGCATACATAATAGAATTAATAAATTGATTAACTGGAATAAAATTTATTGAAATCATGTTTTCCACTCCATTTCTCTCCAATAGCCAGCTGTTGGTCAAGTGTCTGAATCTATTCAAGCGTAATGCATCCTTTATTTCACTTGGCAAAAGGTTAAAAATACGAGGAGTGACATAAATAGGAAGAATCTCCTGAATTTCTCCTTTCTTGGACGAGGCGGAATAAAGTACCCTCCTGTATGTTTACATAATGTAATGATAATTAATGTATTGTGATGATTTTTTTCAGAGTTTCCATCCTAATATGAAATGAATAATATGATTATTAACTATTAGTACCAAATGTTCAAAAATACATATTATAAGGAGCATAGAATATGCAATATTCCATTCAATGATATCTTAAACTATCCAATGGTACAACTGTTCATGTCTTAGATATTTTACACAATCCTCTGCTGAATGGAATCTCTAATTGACACTATAACGGGAACTTCAAGATTATTGTCTTGTGGTTTTGAAGAAAGCAGCTCAAAGGGCAAACAAAAAGTCTCTCCATATACTAATTCGGATGTAGTAGGCTTGATATCTTCCAAGATCGAATACCAAGAAGTACTAGAGACAAGGCTTCAACCCAATCAGCCTTAGCATGAGCCATAATTGCGGCTTTTAGATGGCGATGGAATCATTCAATCATACCGTTTGATGCAGGATGCCAACTTGTTGTACTTCTGAGTCGAATCCCAAATAGCTTGGCAAATGTGTTGAAGAGGTTCGAAGTTAATTGTGTCCCACGATCTGTAGTCACAGTTTCTAGGAAACCAAAACAAGATATCCAGCAATCTAAAAGTGCATGACACACTGTCTCTGCAGTTATGTCAGATAGTGGATAAACTTCTGGCCATCAAGTAAAACGATCTGTGACCGTTAAGCAATATTTGAAAGATCGTGCAGGAGGAAGTGGACCAATCAGATCGACATGGATATGAGAAAATCTTTTTGTAGGTGTCACAAAATTTCCACAAGGAGCATGAACATGTCGAGTAATCTTTGATCGTTGACAACCAGTACAAGCGCGAGCCCAATCTCGACAGTTCTTGTTCATGTTTGGCCAAACAAATCTGTTGCTGACTAACTTGAGTGAAGCATTGGGTCCGGGATGACTCAGGTTATGGAGGCTGTCAAAGACTTGTCGTCTAAAAGGTTATGTAAGAAACGGTTGAGGTTTCCCTGTAGATACATCACAGAGCACAGTAAGTGGTGATCCGGGAATGGGTACATGTTCCAATGAGAGAGAAGAATTCTCTGGCGTTAGTTTCTCAAGTTCTTCATCAATTTTTTGAGATTTGACCAATAACTCATAATCAAGGGTTGTATTAATAGCTTCAATATATGAAAGTGTATCAGCAACAATGTGTTGGGTGCCTTTGACTTATTGTATATCTATTGAAAACTCAGAAATGAAAGATAGTTGGTTTAGTTGAATCGGTGGAAATTTTTTCACAGTTCTGTTGAAAAGCATAGATTGAAGGCTTGTGGTCTGTGTAGATAGTGAAAGGTTGTCCTTCTAAGAGGTGGCGAAAATGCAGTTGGGAGCCTTTCAAAAGTGGATTACTGATTGTGCTATGTAGAGGATCTTCATACTCAGAAGCATGTGGTATGAATCTCCTATAGAAATTGAGCATGCCAAGAAAACGGCGGAGCCCTTGAGTGGTTTATGGTAAAGGATATTCTTGGATTACCTTTACATGGTCTTCAGGTGCTCGAATACCAGCAGCAGATATGCTGTATCCATTAAAAGTAGTCTTGGAGACACCAAAGATGCATTTTAGTGGGTTGATTACCACCCACGTTGAAGACGTTTCAAAACACTTTGAATGTGATCTTTATGCTCTGCTTTACAACGTGAATAGATGAGAATGTCATGCATATAAACAAAGCAAAGATCCTATCTGTGTAAAACTTCATCCATAAATTGCTGAAAGGTTTGTCCAGCATTCCACAGACCAAATGTCATAAAAGGAAATTCAAATAGGCCAAATGGAGTGATAATTGCGGTTTTACCGATATCTTCCTCAGCAACTGGTATCTGCTGATAAGCTTTTGACCAAATCAATTTTCGAAAATATTGTGCATCCAATTGTGTTACTGATCGACTCAAAGGTTTTATCGATGAGGCAATTTCAACTGCGCTTAAAATCACTAGAGAGGAGATCTCAGATCTAGCGGCGAGCGTATCTGCTCTCAAAAAGCGGGTGATAAAACTCGAGTCTGATTTTCAACATCGCACCGACGATATAGAACAGTATCAGCGACGTACGAGTCTGAGGGTTTTCGGGATATGGGAAAGACCAAATGAGGACACCGATCAACTGGTCCTTGATATTTTCAAGACTAAGCTGCAGTTTGATGACTTTTCTCTGGAACGAATCCAGCGCTCGCACAGAGTCGGAAAGAGGCAGCCTCCGGATGCGAACGGCACAGTGCGTCCTAGACCAATCATTGTGCGCTTTTCTGGCTACAGGGAGCGTCGGCGAGTGTTCGAAAGGAAGAAGATACTGAAGGGGTCCAATATCACAATAAAAGAGGATCTAACAATGCTTTGATTGCAGGTCTACAAGGCGGCAGCGGCGAAATTTGGCTTTTCCAAAGTGCGGTCCAGTGATGGAATTGTGAAATGGGTTGAGGGAGAGGGTGAAGGAAAGCGGATTCGTTCCGCTGTTAGGCTCTCTGATCTCGATTAGCTACTATTGTTGGGTTTTCAACACCCTCTTCACGTTGACTGTTAATGCACTCTGTATTCATGAATATCTATTTGAAATATTAAGACTTTGCAAATGAATTTATTCTTAAAGATATTACAGTACATTCTAGGATGTAAATTAATAATTTTTCATAATTTATTATTCAATCTTTTTGTTTATTTATATACTATTTATAACTATTTTGAGTAATAGTTACTGTTGCAATGATTGGTGTTATGTCTCCAATGTCATGCATATTCTGTGAAGTCTTCTAAAACTTTTTTCCCTTTAATACCGTACCGTTATAATGAAGTTGAATATATGTTATGAATGACTTTCCAATTATACTGATCATATAATGATGTATAATTACATAAATATATTCATGAGGTGTATATACGATAAATAAAAAATCAGGTTTATAATTGGATTTGGCTTTTCCAATGCTATCACTCTATATTTTCCCTGATTTGCATAAATAGCATTTCTTAGCGACCAGTATACAATTGTTGCTTTTTAGTTATTGCTCTATGATTGATCATTGTGGATCTGTAGCTTATAGTTTCTCATGTTGAATTGCAGCATATTTTATATTCTTTCCTGTCGAATCTGAAGTACTTATATTAATGGTATTATATTTACTAAAATTTCAACTGATTCGTTATTGTATTTCACACTAGTTTGCGCTTGTTTATCATCTATACGTCTATAATACCTTACTATGAACTGGAAAGAAGTAACTATTATTACCCTATACTATTTTATTACTATTTTATACTGTTAATACCCAATACTATCTTATTACTATTTTATATACTGATCATAATGATGTATGACTACATAAATATATTCATCTATGATTAATTGTAGATCTGTGTCTGGTTTCTCATGTTGAATTGCAGCATATTCTATATTCTCCCCTGTCCTTATACATTGTATTAATGGTATTATAATTATTGAATTTCAACTGTTCCGTTATAGTTCACACTAAGTTTCCGCTTGTTTATCGTCTATACGTCTATACCTTACTATGAACTGGAAAGAAGTAATTATTATTACCCAATACTATTTTAAAATAGAAGCTTCTTTAGTCCATATAGGAGTCGGACTTCTACCCCACTAATTGAAATAATAGTTATGATAATGTTTGTGTTTGATGATGAATGCTTGTTAGAGTGTTGTGTGTGCATGTGTTGCTCGCTGGTTGTGTTGTGCTGGCCTTCGTCTCGCTGCTGCCGCGGTCTCGTCGCGGCCGGTCGCCGTGGTTCCTGACCAGCCCGCCTCCTCGGGCCTGCATGCTCCGTCCGTTCGGTCTGCCCTCTGTCAAGCTCTCTCACACTCCAACGGCTTGTTAAAGGTTGCCCACATCAATGCCCAATCGCTACTGTGTCATATTGATGAGGTTAGGACAATATTTGATAGTAGCTTGTTGGATCTTGTCCTGGAATCAGAAACTTGGCTGAAACCACATATAAGTGATAAATGTGTCGAATTGACAGGTTACTCTCTGTTTAGAAATGACCGTCTCCATAAGGGAGGAGGAGGTGTGGCATTCTATGTCAGATCTCATTTTCCAGTTACCATTCTACATGTGTCTGATAGCATGATTGCTAATCAGACTGAGTTTATGTTCTTGAATGTTTCTGTAAGAGGGGTTCACTTGCTTGTATGTGTTTGTTATAAGGCTCCTGACATTGGTTCTATTAGAGAATTTTAAAAATCTTTATTAGACCTGATGACTGGTTTCAAGCATGTTATTGTCATGGGTGATTTTAATACCAATATACTTGATTTATCTTCTGTGAATAGATCTAATTTTGTTTCTATGTTCAATTGCTGTAATATGTCTATTTTACCTATGCAGGCAACGCATCACACGGCGACTGCTGAGACCTGGCTGGATGTGGCTGCTGTTGGTGATGCAAGTTTAGTTGCTCACCATGGACAACTATCTGTCCCTGGAATTTCTAAACATCATTTAATATTTTGTGCCTACCGACTGCATCCTCCAAAACCCAAACAGGAGTTCATCACCTACAGGAATTATAGATATCTTGATATGAATTCTCTTCTGTTGGATGCTGCCTCAATCCCATGGTATGAAGTTGTCCTAACTGCCAACGTGGATGAAATGATTGAAAAATTGAATACTTTTTTGTTGGTCCTATATGACACACATGCTCCTTTAGTTACCAGGAGAGTTAACAAGAAACCTGCTCCTTGGTTTGGTCCAGAGATTCGTGAGATGCAGAAAGTGAGAGACTCTGTCTTCCGTAGAGCCAAACGTTCTAAATCAGCAGCTGACTGGGCAGAATACAAACGACTGAGAAATAAAACTCAGCAGGAGATCAGGAATGCCAAGGTGAGGTTCTATTACCAGTCACTCTCACAACGGCAGCCTACTAGAACTCTTTGGTCGAAGTTGAAAAATCTTGGTATTGGTAAGTCACAAATTAAACATAATATTCCTTTCATCTTGGATGATATCAATAGACATTTCACCAATGTGCCTGTTGATCTGACTGGTGCTCATGACTACCTTAATGCTCTTTCGGCTACTCCTCGTGCTGCTCCTGATCAGCGGTTCTCTTTTGCTCCTGTCACTGAAACTGATGTATTCAGAGTGGTTACAGAGATGTCAAGCAATGCCGTGGGAGTTGATTGTGTTCCAATTAAATTTCTGAAAGATACCCTACCTTTTACCCTGTCTGTTCTCACCATAATTTTTAATGAATCTTTGGCTTCTTCAACTTTTCCAATGATTTGGAAGTCAGCTTTGGTTTCTCCTCTCCCTAAATGTCCTTCCATAAAATCATTTTCTGACTTGAGGCCAATCAGCATTCTCCCTGCTCTGTCCAAGTGCCTATAAAAGCTTGTACATCAACAGTTCTCTGCTTTCCTTCAAAGTTTCCAGCTACTTTCCATTTATCAATCTGGATTCCACTCAAGACATAGTATGCATTGCTGAAAGACACAGAGGATATAAGGTCTGCTATGGATAGAGGACAGGCAACTATACTCACACTATTTGATTTTTCAAAAGCTTTTGATTGTGTTTACCATCCCCTACTCCTTCTGAAATTGAAAAATCTTGGCTTTGAAGAGATTTGTGTCAAATGGGTCGAATCCTATCTATCTTATCGCCGGCAGTGTGTCAGAGCCAATAATGGGATGTCATCATGGAGAGATGTTACCCGCGGAGTCCCTCAAGGCTCAGTACTTGGGCCTCTGCTGTTCTCTATTTACATTGATGACATCACCAAGTGTATAAAAAACAGTAGGTGTCATCTCTACACTGACGATTTGCAAATCTATAGGCACTTTGCTTTTGCTGACTCTGATGCATGTGTGGAGCTGATGAACGCTGACATTGATGCTATAAGTAGCTGGGCATATAATCATGGCTTGAAATTGAATGAGGGGAAAACGAATAGCATCATTGTTTCTCACAGCCGTTTGCAGACAAGACTCCAGGTGCAAAATGTTCCAAAGCTGACATTGAATGGTGTTGAGCAATGTTGGAATACCAGGACAGGGTTAAAAATCTAGGTCTCATTATAAATAAAACTCTGTCATGGATTGACCAGGTGGAACTTGTCTGCAAAAGAATATTCTCCTGCATTTACAGTTTGAAAAGGTTTGCCCTATTTCTACCACAGAATATAAAAATCATGCTGGTCAAAACTCTCGTTATGCCTCATTTTAATTATTGTGACACTGTAATAAATGACATGACTGTGGAGCTCTCAGACAGATTGCAGCGTGCTCAAAACTATTGCATAAGATTCATTTTTAATTTAAGGCGATTTGACCATGTTTCAATTTTCTATAATGAGCTATCACTTTTAAAATTAACTGAACTCCATACCTTGCACATCCTAACACTCCTTCATTCCATAATTGAAACGAAATCTCCTTCCTATCTGTCTGAGAGCTTCAAGTTTCTGTCTGAGGTCAGTGTGTGAGCAACTCGTGCTCACTGTGGGGACTCACTGTTGTCTTTTCCTATATACAGGACAGCAACTTTCGAAAAGTCGTTTACCATCACGGCATGCAGACATTGGAACAATCTTCCCGATGAGATTAGGAGTATTGAAGGACGTGCTCGCTTTGGGGTGGAGGTCAGGCAGCTGTTATTGGCGGGTCTGCGGGGGTAGTGCGATGGTGGCTAGTTGCGATGCAATTTGTGGGCTGTGTGAATGTTGTATGAATGATTTTTGCTGAATTTTCTTTGTATCAACGTTCTTCCTATATTATTAACTTGAATTTATTTATTATTATTATTTAGTTATTTTGTAATTTATTGATTTACTTAATTTACTTTTGCACCAGACAAAAATGGTTGATTTTTATTTACAATTTTATGCATTATTCTCAGTTTCATATTGTTATAGTTCTTTTGTATTATTTCTTATTGTAATGTATTATTATTTGCCTGTAAGGTTGAGTGGTAGAAAGGACTTTCTAGTCCTAACTCCACCTAATAAAGAGTATTTTCATTTTCATTTTCATTTCATTTCCATTTTCATTTTCATCCATCAATAAAATAAGTAGCATCTTGTATATGGCAAACCTGATAATGATCTGGGATTGTTCAAGCATTCAACCTGCGAAAGTTGCCACAGGGACACAAAAATGAGTCACTTTTCGGTGCTAAATGTAATGGAGATGACCAAGAACTCTCTGAAGGGCGAGTTGTTCCAGCTTTTAACATGTCATCAAATTCTTTGCGAGCAATTTTCAATTTTTCAGGGCATAACTGGCGAACTCTACTTGAAACTGGAGGTCCTGGAGTTGTTCGAATGTGATGGGCAGTCTCATGTTTTATATGTCATGGTAAACCAGGTGGACGAGTGACCTTCACAAACTCAGAAAGGAAAGAAGAATGAGCAGAATAATCTTGGATGGTTGTAATGCTGCTCTGTGACAGGTATTGAGTCGAGCCAGAAGCTCTAAGTCCAGTGGAGGTATCAATGATATGTTTTGTGTGACAATCTGGTACAAGGTGATAATGAGAAAGAGAATCATAATCATTACCAATAATATTACCAATTATTGATACATCAACGTCAGCTACTACAAATCTCCATAAGAAATTGTGTCGGAGTCCTAAGTCAAGACTCTGGGTTAGGAACCCATAAGTTTGTGGCATTTAATTTGTAATTCACAGGAGAACATCGTTGTAATTGACGCCGAGGAAAACAGCATAAGTCAGAGCCTGTATCAACTAGAAAATTAATTTTAGAATTTTCATCAGTGACAATAAGACAGCTATTAGATGCAGACAAGCAGCAATCAGTTGTCGCCATTACTGATTGCTTTGGTTGTTTTCCGACCAGCTGCACGGTTTGGCACATTTCTTAGCTTTTTCTCGAAAATTATCATGGTACCAGCCCTCTTCTGATTGGTGCACCTTTACACGTGCAGTGGATTTGTTTACATTTTTAGTGTTGTGGTTAGAGCTGCGTGAACAAATTCGATATTGATGTGATTGAGAAGCAGATCATTCAGCAACTTGCTTTTGTAAGTTGACAATCGCCTTTAGTGACTCATTCTCAGTACATTTTCCATGAACTGCTGCATTGACTGAAAAAGTAGATGTGCATGGTATAGTCTCACTATCCTTGTTAATAATAACCTTGGCATAATAAGTATGAAGCTCCTGAACAGCTAGTGAGCTCCTGGTCCAATATGAGCGGGGTTGGTGGATGTTGGATATTGGCAATGAAAGCACTATTCATGAAATCTTTGATATAGTATAGAGAGTGCTTAGTTATTTTGGCAGCCGAACTATCTTAGGATTTGCCGACTTTATTCATGGACAATTCAACCAACAGTTCTTTTTAGAACTTTTCTATGAGACGACTGGGCCCTGGTATCAAAATATGCCAACTGAACATTAAAGGCATCAGTAGAGCAAAGTCTGAGTTCCTTTCTAGGCTGATGTTGGAGCATGAAGTAGGTGTGATAACTCTACAGGAAACTCATACTGAATCAGAAGAGCAGCTTTACTCAAGAGGGCGAATTCCTGGATATGACATTATTGGTGCTACATACCATAGACCTCATGGCATAGCTACATATGTGAGAGCAAACTTGGAGGATGTCACACTTATCTCAGAGAGTCAGGGAAATAATATCCACATGGTTGTACTGAGAATAGACGACCTGTCCATGGGTAATGTGTATAAGCCCTCTGCAGTGGAGTGGCCAGTCCAGGTCTTGCCACAACTTGATTATCCATGCATATTCATTGGAGACTTTAATAGCCACCATGATGCATGGAACTATAGTAAGAATAATAGGTGTGGCATGCCCTCTGTTGAATGGGCAGAGAGGAACAATATGTATCTAGTTTTCAATGGCAAGGACAGAGGGACCTTCAGATCGGTTGCATGGGGAAGAGACTATAATCCTGACTTGTGCTTCACTAGTAGAAATAGCTCTGGACAACCACTGCCTGCACTTCGATCTGTTTTACCTGATTTTCCTCATAGTCAGCACCGGCCTGTTCTCATTGACATAGGCATCTAGATTCACTTGATTAACTCAGTGCAGCAACCGAGATGGAACTTCTCTAAGGCCAGGTGGAATGACTATGCAGCAGATCTTGACAAGTGTGTATGATGGATACCTGCTACCAAGGATAGTTACCAGAGGTTTGTTGGTGCAGTAATTGCAATAGCCAAGAAACACATTCCAAGGGGATACAGAAAAGAATATATACCTGACTGGAATGATGAATGCAACAACCTCTACAAAAGATTCAAAGAGAGTGGAGATGGACGCATTGCTGAGGAGTTTCTGAAGGAGCTGGATGGTGCAAGAAGAGACCGATGGGATAAAACAGTGGAAAGGCTTGATTTTAAACATTCTAGTCGACAAGCATGGAGCTTATTAAGAAAACGTGGTGCAACTAGAAAGCCAACCAGACAAGGAACTGAAGTGGAGCCTGAATGGTTGCTGAGCACATTATTAGAACTTCCAGGGTGAACCACAATTTGGAGCACACTGATGAGATAAGAGGACAATTGAAGATCCTTAGGGAGACAGTTATGCCAAACCCACATTTCTCTGCTCCATTCAGTGTTGATGACATAGATAATGCTCTGAGGGACATGAAACCTGGTAAAGCTCCTGGGTTCGATGGAATTTTTTGGTAGTAGTTCAGCAGTTGTAGAGTGAACATCGTTTTCATTGTTAGTCATAGTCTTTAGTTCAGTCAGCAAAATTTTGCGTGAGTGTACAAAATTTTCGTTAGTGAAATAGTATTCGTTAGTGATTTGTGAAACTGGGTCAACGCTCGGAATGGTGATTTCGATATGAAATGGGATCACCAGAAAAACTATGACAATTTTAAGCATTGTAGTTTGGAGAAAGTGGAAATATAAATAACTCAGGACAAATGAAGTCGAGTGAAGAAAGTGAAAATATAAATAATTCAGGACAAATTGAGTCGAGTGATAAATATAAAGAACTTGAGAAATTAAAATTATCTTTCAAGGGGCTCAAAACTATTTGAGAAGAGAAAAATATCTAAGGCCGACTACGAGTATTTTCTGGAGCTGTGTTTTGAATTGAAAATCATGGCATGAAAAACCAGTGAGAGCAGTGAAGTGGCAGCTGACAAAACGAGGATAGATGTGAGACTCAGCAAGATTGAGGGAAAAATTGAGAGGCTAACATCAAACTTTTCAATTCCAACACCAATCCAGAATAAGTCAACCTACATCGAAACGGTTCAACTACCCAAGAAGAAGGAAGGGAAGAAGCCAGGAGTAACTGCCGAGAAGATGAGTGAACAGAGGAGCAGACCAATACCCAAGGAAAAAACTGTTTTGATCTAACCGAAGAACATCCAGGGCATAGAGACAGAAATAAGTGACAACCTGAAAAAAATTGTGAAAAAAACTGTTCCCAATGAGAACTCATTGAAAATAAAAAAAGCAATCAATGTGCGGGGTGGGGGAGTGCTTCTAGTGATGGACTCTAGTGTGGACAAAAATAAAATTCTTGGTGGGTCTACACTAAGAAATGCTGAATTTGAGGTAAGTGAGCCACATAAAATACGACCTAAATTAGTAATTTATAATGTCCCTGCCGAGCTGAGTAAGAAAGAATTAGTCAACGAAGTTTATTATAGGAATCTGCAACATGCAATGCAGATCGAGCAATTCAAAAATCCATTCAAGCCAATTTTCAAGATTGGTCCAAAAGACAAAAATCAGGTTAATTGGTTGATGGAATGTGTAGCAGATATTTCAATTTTCAATTTCAATTTTCAATTTATTAAAAACACACAAAACAAAAATACAAAGATTTACGAAACAAATAAAACACAATAAAATGTTACAAATATAAAAAACCATGGGCTTAGTGTTTGGGTGTGTTGGAGAAGAGAAAAAAAGAGAGGAAGATACCTAGCCAACTATGGTTTCCCATGTAATAGGCAGGCAAAGAAGAGAAGAGAAGTAATGAGGAAAAAAGGAAGGGAGAAATGGGGGGAAGGAAGAAAACAGAGGAATAGGTACTCAAAATAAAGGTAAGCGAGTCCACTGAAAAATGAAAAAAAAAAAATGCTGGAGCAGAAATCTCGAGTCATATATCTAAATGGAAGAAGAAATTACTGTATGTCCAGTTTTTTATATCCAGTTCAATTTTTCCGCTGATCTTATTGTCCATGAGAAAGTGATTCGGAATGAGGTTTATTATTTTAGTACCTATGTAAATTAATTGCCTCCTTATACATTCAATATTAGTGTTATAGGTTATATATTTGTTAGCAGTGGCCCTTAGATTATAATAATTAAGAGTAGAGTTTATTGTGAGAGGAAAATCGGATCTATATTTTATTAAGTACTCAATTACGGTTTTTATGTATAATTGACGTATAGTCATGACCTCAAAATCACTAAAAACCATATCCGTTGGATAGAGCCTGGGTTTGTTTAATATAGTTTTAATTATCAGTTTTTGTGCTACAAATAATTCAGCAATATGACAGTTGAAACAGCCTCCCCAAACAACTATGCCATACTGCAGAATTGACTTGACTAGAGCATGATACATCATTTTCAGGTGGTTCTTATTAAGAATTCTGTTAACTTGGTAAAATTTAAAGGATAAATATCTAATTTTTCTACATATGTATTTAATATGAACATCCCATTTAAGGTTTTCATCAATTATAATTCCCAAATACTTAGTATTATTGACTTTTTTAATGGTGGGACAATCACAATTACCCAAGTTTAAATTGCACTGAGAATGGAGTCTCAAATCTTGATTCTCGTTAGGCTGCCCTACTCTATTTGCAGAGAAAGTAATGTAATTAGTTTTTTCAATATTTAAACTTAAGGTATTCTTATCTAACCACTTCTTAATTAAAAGCATATTATTTTCAGCTATAGTATGAACTTCATTCCATGAATTTCCGTGAAAAATAGCTGCAGTATCATCTGCAAAGGATAACACAGTTGAGTTTAGAAGTCTTAAATTTAAAAAGTCATTTACATAGAGTATGAAAAGGATGGGAGAAAGTACAGTACCTTGAGGAAGACCATAAGAAGTTAAGTTAGTTACACTAGATTGATCATTTATGGTTAGGGACTGGGTTCTATTACTCAGATAGCTTTTGAACAATTTAAGCGAGACTCCTCTGAAACCATAGGACTCTAGTTTATTGAACAAAGTATTATGAGGTATTGTATCAAAAGCTTTGCGTATATCCAGGAAGACCGCAATAGTTTTCTTATTGAAGTTTATTTTATCAGATAAAGTATTGATGAATTTTATTAGAGCGTCAGATGTACTTTTACTATTTTGGAAACCGAATTGGTTCTTGTTGATTATTTTGTTAAGATTCAAGAAAGAAACAACTCTTGACTTTATTAGTTTCTCCATTATTTTAGCAAGGTTGCTGATAAGACTAATCGGTCTATAATTACAGGGATTAGTCGGGTCACCTTGTTTGAATAGAGGTTTTATTTTGGCTGATTTGAGGTGCTCGGGAAAATATCCATTAAATCATATTGGCTGTCACTGTAATCAGCAATGCAGCCACACATGCAGCCACTGTGCGCAAACTGGCTGACAAGGTTAGTTATTTATTTAGCATATGGCATTTTTTGTCAATTTTTTAAAATTTTACACTTTTATAAGTGCATGTCGAGGGATGAAGTATACTGTATTGCCTGGGGACTGGCTACAGTGAAGTCATTAGCCTCGCCCAGGTAGGCGTGTCTCTCACATTCAAATATAATGCGGTGCACTGTCTGCTCCATCACCCCACAGTCAGATACTGGGGAGTCTCCAAGTCCCCATTTGAAAAATGATGCATTGCATCTCCCATGCAGGGTTCGAATTCTGTTGAGTGTCACCCAGATGCACCGGGGAGCTCGAAACCAGGAGGCCCAGTGCATGAGAAATTAATAGCTCTCCGGTATTGCAGGGGGCACCTCCTCTCTCCATCTTCTGTTCAGAGAGAACCTCTCATCACTCAATTGCTCTGCCATCCTGACTGCTGGCCTCCTGGACTTCAGCTCCCTTCTATATAAATCCGGAATGTCCTGAGGGATTGGTAGTAGATGATTGGATGAAATCCTTTCATCGAGCCAAAGGAGAGCTTGTGCTCTGTGAAGAGGAGGTGAGGGTATGCTGCTGAGCACTGGAAGCCAGGAAACTGGAGTGGATCGTAGGGCTCCTGTAATTATTCACATTGAATCATTCAGTTGCACATCTACAAGGTGAGTGTGACAACTGTTGATCCAGGAAGATGCACAGTACTCAGCAGCAGCATTCACCAGGCCCAGACTAGAGCACCTCAGAGTTGAGGAAGATGAGCCCCAAGTGTGCCACATAGTTTCCTGGTGATGTTGTTTCTCGTCTTCAACTTGGCTGCTACATTCCTCAGGTGCTGGTTAAAAGAGAGTGTCCTGTCCTGGGAGATGCCAAGATATTTCAGAAACTTATCATGTTTCAAGGCAGCACCATTCATTAAGACTTTCAGCTCAGCATTTGCTAGATGGAAGGCTAATACTTCAGTTTTCCCAGGGCTGGGGCACAGCCTCCACTTCGAACAGTAGTCTGTCAGTACATCCAAGTCACTTGTTAGTGTCTCCTCTCCAGTCTCAAGGTCACTACTCTGTGTAGCCAAAAACAAATCATCTGCATATGCAAATACTCTGGACCTGACTCTTGGCAGGTCTGAGACATAAAGATTGAAAAGGAGAAGAGCCAAGACAGATCCTTGTGGCAGACCATTGTCAAGCCTTCTTGTTCGACTCATCTCATGCCCAATCGAAACCTGGAAGGATCTGTTTTCCAGCATATTGTTAACAAGTCTTACTGTATGTTTACATGGAATGATTTGCAACATTTTATATATTAGACCTTCTTGCCAGAAGCTACAGCTGTTTTTTCTGTCTCTGATATCCAGCCTCAATGAATGTTGTCAGTGCCAAGACTTGATCCTCACAGCTGCACTCTGGCCTGAAGCCTGCTTGCTCGATGGGGACTATCTGAAGGATTGCTGTGCTTATCCTACTATAAAGCAGTATTTCTAGTAATTTATAAACTGAGCTAAGCAGAGCTATGGGCCGATAGCTTTTGACCTGGTCAGCCATCTTCCCAGGCTTCAAGATTGCTACAATTTTCGACCTTATCATAGCATGTGTGATCTTTCCAGTGACAACTATGTCTGAACAGAACCGGCTCAACCAATGCCTGGTGCTTTTCCCAGCATTGAGTAAAAATTCGGGGTGAATTTCCATTAATATACAAATAAACAATCTAATCAATAAAATGTATATAATATTCAAAAATGCAATATATGAAATTTACTACAAATATAAATATATTGCATTTTTTCGGAAATAATACAATTAAATTTAGAGTGAGGGTGCAAATACATTGGGTAAGTGAGCTCACATATTGTTCGAATATTATTTTCATCATAATACACTGAAATAATTATATATACAATGTATAAATTATCACAATTGGGTGAAACAGAGAAAATTTCATATTTAATAGCATAGCTCTTATTTCTGTGATTTGAGAATAAATAATATAATTCGATGAAAAAAAGGTCTCTATTTGAACTCAGTTGTACCTATCCAAAACGTTTTTTGTTATAAAATTGAACGCTACTTGGTTGAGGTTTTATGGAACTAACTTTTATCGTACATACAAAAT
Organism: Nilaparvata lugens; assembly: GCF_014356525.2. Classification (NCBI taxonomy): domain Eukaryota; kingdom Metazoa; phylum Arthropoda; class Insecta; order Hemiptera; family Delphacidae; genus Nilaparvata; species Nilaparvata lugens. The sequence continues at coordinate 91,562,049 of NC_052518.1, read as the reverse complement.
CTAAATGTATGAAGACACCGTTTAGGTCTCATGCGACAATGTGCCTCTGCCTCACCGTTTATATATTATATTAACAATCATGAAAGAAGCAAAAAATATTTAAGATCCCATACGACTATACTCTGTACAAATTAACTTCAGACTTGGAGAAATATGTGGCGCAGAGAAATGGAGGGAGATCAGCCAATTACAGTGATGAATGGAGTCATAGGTAGAAGCACAGTTGCCAATTTGTCGATTAGAGTAAGTCGACTGAAGGATTTCAGACAGTAAACTCTGTAAGTTTAACATGAGTGCTTGGATACTCATGAGAAATTAGAGGAATGGTGTGCCGGTTAGAAGCCTTAGAACAACTTTGCAGCCGTTGTATCCCTACCTCTGTACGCGTTCTCTGCTGCACATGTCCCTCCCAAGTATGAAGTTGATTTGAACAGAGTATAAACGACCACTACACGGCAGTCATGGTAGTCGAGAGAAGAGACAAGCACTAAAGGGTGTATGAATGGTAGAGATATTTTATCGATGTGTTTGTAATGACACATTCATTTCTTTGTGCCACCATTGGAGTTTGGATGTGCGATTTCTTATTGTAAGTCCAAAATCGATGTGTTTGTAATATTAGCCTTAAATCGCAATTTACTTTGTAAAGCGCTAGAATGCTGAGAGTGTTCCCCTATAGCTTTTGCATAGTCAACGTCTAAAACTTTGCCTTTAATTATTTTTCCTAATAGTCGAGATAAGAGATTTCAGACTTGGTTTGCATACCCTTGAGTTCTTGAAAACACTCAGCCAATAAACTATCGTAAATAACCTACTAAACATTGTACAATAGCATACCAGTATTTTGTATGGGTTTTATAGGTTAAGCAAAAGTTAGAGAATAATTATTATTAGGCTTCTGCCTTTTCATTTTAAGATACTAAATACTACTTGAGATAAAACTAGAATCATTCATATTCCAGAATCTTGAAGAATGATTAGAAGTTCCTCCCATCAAGGCTAACTTGCTGTTGAAAGACACCATTCGAAATAAAATGTAATTATTGTTCATTGCCGTACAAGAGAATAGAAGTTTATTGCACGAAAAAATACAAAATGCAGAGGAGTACAATAAAAAACAAGGGAATTCTATTGTAAAAACAAGTCCAAAATATAAAACATCAAATTAAAGGGCTTGTATGAAACTGAATAGAATCACTTTAGTTGTAAAAACGACAAGAGATAATAACTAGCATCACAAAAACACAAAAATTAATCATCTAACCTACTTAACATCATCAATTTGTCAAGTGTAGGCCTGTCTATGAAGCCCCAAAGTATAAGGAATTCATTCTTTCATTCTCTGTGATGAAGCATTCAGGTGAGATGGCAACATCCACACCATCCACCACAGAATCAAGGAGAACTACAGACGATATCAAAGGAGAGGCCACATGATAAGCAGCACATACTATTCCAGGATAGAAGTCTGCTGGCTTGATCTCCATTTATGCAGGTAAATGAATACCATCAAACAGACCAGACAGAACTCCATGCAAAAAAAGAAAGCTTGGCAATCTTTGCACGCTCCTCCAATCTATCAACTGTTTCTTCCAGCTCAGTGATTATTTGAGACATGACATAAATAATAACAAATATATCCTAGTACTATTTATTGACCTGGCGAAGGCATTTGACTCTATTGATCATGATTTGCTGATAAATAAACTAACGGCCATAGGAATTACTGGTGTAGCACATGATTGGGTCAAAAGTTTTCTGTCAAACCACCGCCAATTGGTATCCATTGGAGAAGTAGAAAGCAACATACAAGAAAATAGATATGGTGTGGTCCAAGGTAGCACCCTTGGTCCGATTCTATTCCTGGTTTACATCAATAATATCATTCAGGAAAATATGTCTGGGAAAATGATGCTTTTTGCTGACGACACCGCAATCTATTTCGAGGGGGACAGCTGGGAGCATGTCTACAGAATTGCTTCAAGTGAGCTGAGGCAATTGAAAAGTTGGTTCAATACAAATATACTCAGTATGAACACTAAAAAGACCAAATGTTTGCCTATTTTTCTACGTGACAGCCGTGCTCCTCCTACCAACATTAAACTGAGGGTTTATACATGCGGTGCTGATTGGTGTGACGATTGCAGCTGTGATGTGATAGAAACCGTGTATGATTACAAATACCTAGGTATATGCATAGATAGTCGACTGACATGGAGCACTCATGTTAGATATCTCAATAGTAGGTTGAGGATGATGATTTATGTGTTCAGCCAGCTGAGGGGAATCTTAAGTATAAATCACCTGAGAACCGTTTATTTTGCATATGTCCAGTCTGTCTTGTCCTATGATATTGTTTTATGGGGAGGTGCGCCCAAAACCTTACTAGATGAATTAATTATCAGTCACCCAGAAAACAATTATAAAAGCTGGCCTTGGCCTTTGCAGAAGATTTCCATCTGATCAGTTGTTCCTGACTTTTGATGTTTTCAGAATTAGGCAACTCTTCATCAAGGCAGTTCTTTTGTACATAAGTTTAAGAATAAAATATACTTCAATTCAGAGTCTAATCACCCTCATTTTACTAGGCATGCGCGATTTCATCACTCGGGTCTCCCGCGTAACTTAGCTCAGTTTGCGACATGAATATATCATTTCTGTGTCACACCATTATGAATAATATTCCTCATGAAATTAGTCAGCCGGACATATATAAAATATCCAAATACAAAAAAATCGTTTCAAACTGGCTGAAGACTATGGATGTAGATCAATGTGAGCGGCTGCTACAATCTGCCTACCAACACTAAATTAGCCTACCTAATTTCCTCTTTCTTTCCCTCTTTCACTCTTTGTCAACAGACTGTCAAGTGTAGACCCTTTTCTCATGGATATATCCTATGCCATTGTGATTGCTCCGTATTCAACGTGTCTGGGTGTGTGTGTGTGTGTGTGTGTGTGTGTCTTATATTATTATTAAATAACATAAAATACTATCAGTAGAATAATAAATATTATACAGTTCTGAACTCATTGACCCACGAACAGGCCCATTAGGCCTATGTGGGCAATTATTATTCCATTATTAGGGTTCAGATTTGCTAAGCAGTGCAATTTTCTCAGATCTAAGGATAAACTATAATAGTCTAAAGCTCTCTATTTATAACACTATTAATAGATATCAACCTTTATTATTTCTAAAAAGATGTATCACTATTATAATTTAATATAATTATTGTATAGAATTATTGTATTACTCCTTGGGTCATAATGTCTTAAGTTTTATTTTACACAATTGTTACGTTGTGCTGCTTGCATTTTGTGCCCTTTTTAAATATTATAATCATATAATTTAATTCATCAAATTTGAACAAATTAAGAAGCATAGAATCTTATATCAACCAGAAGGGTTGCCTGTTACATTGAGCTTTATAGTACAAAAGTCGCAAATATTTATTCTGTTCTCTTCCTAGCATATCCTTCCACACAGTTTGCGTTGGTGACCAAACTATACAAAAAATTAATTTTTTGACAGATGGGTAGAAATTTCCATATAAGGTTTCGAGAGTACATCCAAGCACAAAAATCTAAAAATAATACACAAAAGTCGGCATTTGCCGAACACTTGATAGATTCAGGCAATAATTTCACAGATATAAATTCCAATATGAAAATACTAAATTATGGTTATGAAATTGGAAAACTGAATGTTAAAGAAGAATTTCATATTTATGAGGCGGCAAAACTAAACAGAGATAAAATAATAAACTTAATTCAATCCTTAGACATCAATAACCCCATTTTTGATAGATTCATGCAAATTTAAATCCAAAAGTCCTAGTTCATAAAATCATATGAATAAACATATTATCAAAAACATATAAACCTATTATAAATGTTATTGACAAGAATCATGTTAATTATGAATTACATTTATAAACATATTATCAAAAATAAGAATCTTCCAGCAGTAGGTATTTATTTATTTACTTCATATCAATTGAAAATGGCATGAATGTTGAAACATGTTGTGATAAAATAATTCAGAAAAGGTTACTGAGATCTGTTTTTCTATTTATTTATACTTCTTATAATAGTATCTGTACTACTTATAGCTACTATTATATTACAGAGTGATTTTGTAGTCCGGTTACCGTATTGTGTGTTGTAATTTATTTCTACTGAAGGAAAATCTTGTTTTGTAGCATGAAATTAGTACCCCTACTCAATCGATAGGCCTACCTATATTATAGATGACAGTGCGAGTTGTCCTTGATCTGTGTAACATTCTGTGTGGATTCCATGCGTTATAAACAGAATATCTTTCACCGTAGAACATGAATATTGTGGTGAAAAAAGTCAAAGCGTGTAGACCTATTACCTTATTGGTTGGACATTTATTTTCGCATATTCTTAAAAAATCTCTGGTAACTGAGAAATGAGTAATCAAATACTATATTTCTCTTGTCAATGACAACTATACATTTTATTGCAAATGAATTTCCTTTTCATAATTTAAAAACTGGGTAACAGGATTAGAAAATTACACCTTACTTAAACTACTTATATTTAAGTTATAATTAGTTTATTGCTCCTTTCCTTCTGCATGAGTTGTCTTCCTTCTGTAGATGAGTGAAATTCGAGGCCAGACAATAAAGAGAGCAACTCCATGACAGTGTTTTGCAAGTTATACTGTCGACGGATAGCTCTCTTGAAAGTAAGACCTTGACTTGAAGTGAGAATTGGAGTTGATCTCTGTGCTGCTCATTCTTTCTGATTCCTCTGTAGTTGAGAAGACACCGCTGATGCTTATGTCAAAGTATGAATATTCTTTTTTTTTAAACAATAGATTAAATCATCAGAGAAGTTATATTCCTATAGGCCTACCTCTAATACTTTAATACTCAACAATCTACTGCTTATTTAATGAGAAATTGTGCTTATATCTAGAATTAAATGAAATGTGAACAATATTCGAGATAATAATACATGAAAACATTCACATGCTTTCAGAGAAATCGTATCATAGTTATCGTTTGCTTGATTGTATGTAATGACATCGTTACTTTTGCTTGAAATAATTGATAAAGATTATTGACTATTCAATTGACTTTACAATTCGATTTATAAAAGTATATTTAAATACAGTTTCTGTTTGGCTTGAAAATGTGCAATACCAGCACGAAACGGACGTCGCCACATCAAAGAATGAGAGTGTTTTTTCACTTTCAAGTTTTATGATATACGATTGTAATAGTAGTATATTAGTTTAATATAATAGTTCAATTTTTTTATTCGAACGACCACAATCATAATAATAAACAGAATATATTTTTTTGAAGTGTTTGAGAGAAGAAAAATGCTCGAGTCTGCTCTTATACCCAAAATTCCATTACACTAACTATATTGTTCGAAATGAGCATAATAACTTATCATTTCAAGGGAAGAATTTCATAGATCCATCTGACAACCTTTTAATTAGAATTCTTATCACAATATAGAGAACTCAATGAAGCAAACCTCATACATTTCTGACGTTACATTATTTACTTATGATCTTTGTAAACAAAGTTTTGTTTTTTCAATTATAGCAGTAGGCTATGATGATCCAATTATGATATTGGACTATAATAGTCTACATACCTGAATAAAGTAGTCTATGGATCGTAGCAGTGTCTACTAGTAGTATATATTTGAATTTCGTCATACAAAATAATTATTATTATAAACTACTTGACACAGTAAAATTATTACAATATTATGATATAAGAGTATTTATATTAAAATTCACGTTATAAAGCACAACCTCATTAACTTAACATTGGAGTTGCAATCCTTGTCTATCATTTAGACACGGCAAAAAGCTCTATCCTTTTCTACCTACGCACTGTAGCCTTAATAACTGTAATCAAAATTTGGGTATGGAATAGTAAGGGCTATAAGCCTGTTTTTAACTTTCCAATCATTTTATGATCAAGTTGTTTTGTCATTGTTGTTAATAAATGAATATGTTGACTATGAAGATACATAATGAACTAACAAAATATTTCATAGATGGAAATAACTGAGATGTTGCAATTATTCAAATGCTAATGAATTTATTATCATCATTAAACGAAAATCCAAATTAAATGCTATAATACACCCCGAAGACTTCTGCTACTGCAAATATTGACAACAGGGTAAACAGCTAGATGGAAATTCGATGAGCGCTACTATTCAAAAATTATTTTAATATTTATTATTTCCCGGACTGACAAATTTGAATATTTATTATTTCCCGGACTGACAAATTTGAATATTTATTATTTCACGGGCTGACAAATAATTTTTGAATAATAGCGCTCATCGAATTTCATCTAGCTGTTTACCCTGTTGTCAATATTTGCAGAAGCAAAAGTCTTCGGGGTGAATTACAGCATTTTATTTGGATTTTCGTTTAATTATAATAAAATATTTTATCTCAAATATGAAAATTTATTATGAAATAATAAAGATATATATATTTTCTTGGCGGATGAAATATACTTTAGTTTAGTTCTCAAGAGCTAAAATATTCTAGTGTTGATTATTATCAACCAGAAGCAGCAATAATAATTATAACAACAGATATCAGCTATCAGAAGGCAATAGTAACACAGTGAACTCTTCAGTCCTATCATTTCCTGATTTGCATTGACTTATAACGTGAATCTCACAATACATAACAGGACTACATTCAACACGAGACAAAATTCCCTATCAGATTACATTCAATAAATAATAGATATATTAGTAAACCCATAGGTAGGTAGTGCAGTATAACCTAATACAATAATAATACAATTTGAAAATTGAATGTTAAATTGATGAAACAGAGAACAAAATATGTTATGACCGAAATAAGACTATAAAAGTAGCAACCACAATCCAATGAGGCTGCAGTTAAAATGTATCATTGAAGTCTGTTTCATCATTTGAATAGTTCTTGGTTTCAAAAGTGAAAAGAAACGATAAATGTTCAATAAACTCCATTTGTACGTATTGTGAAACATAATTCGAAAATAATGATGCTTTTTATTCTGTGGTCATGCAATATTATTGCTCATATTATTAATATTGTCATACATGACATCAAAACCCATTCAATTTTATTGAAATATTATTTTGTGAGTTAGAAATCGCGAATTTAATTACTAAATGTAATTGATAAAGCGATTAGATCTCCAACGGGTAAAGATGAAACGTGTTATCACGTTTCTTGAAGGCAGTATTATGATGTTTGAGTATTATGATTGAGGTATACAAACAAGAGTGAGTTGGATTTTGGTCTGTGAGTCAAAGTCTGAATGGTTTTTCACATAAATAGATTTTGAATTTTTCTTTCGAGGCCCATATTATTAAAAACCGTTTTTGTGAGCAATAGTTGTTGATTTTGAAATTTTCTTTTGAGGCCCATATTATTAAAAACCGTTTTTGTGAGCAATAGTTGTTGATTTTGAATTTTTCTTTCGAGGCCCATATTATTAAAAACCGTTTTTGTGAGCAATAGTTGTTGATTTTGAATTTTTCTTTCGAGGCCCATATTATTAAAAACCGTTTTTGTGAGCAATAGTTGTTGATTTTGAAATTTTCTTTTGAGGCCCATATTATTAAAAACCGTTTTTGTGAGCAATAGTTGTTGATTTTGAATTTTTCTTTCAAGGCCCATATTATTAAAAACCGGTTTTGTGAGCAATAGTTGTTGATTTTGAATTTTTCATTCGAGGTACATATTATTTAAAACCGTTTTTGTGAGCAATAGTTGTTGAGTTAAGGCATTGTTTACCTGAAAAACAAAACTTCTTCAATTACCATTGCTTTTTCCAATTTAAAATCTCCAAATCAATAAATGTAACTTTTCTATATCATGTACTCATCATCGTTATTCTTAATCCGTCGAAATCCGTTAGTAATATTAGTAATAGAGAGTATCCAATTGTCTACGGCCTGGTTTGAATCTAATAGATTAGCAATTAATAATGATAAGACTGAGAATATATATTTTTCATTGGCGAACAATGTTTGTGAGAATAGATCAGTCAAATTGTTAGGTTTATATTTAGATAATAAGTTAACATGGAAAGAGCAAGTGGAGTTTGTATGCAGGAAAATTTCAAGAGTAGTCTATCTTATAAGGAAGTTAAAATATTGCGTAGGTACTCAAACACTACTGATGACCTATTTTGGCCTGTTCCACTCACTCATCAGTTATGGAGTTATGCTGTGGGGGAACAGCAGCAATGCAGGAAGGGTGTTAATACTACAGAAAAAAGTCATCAGAATTATTGCTAACCTGCAGCAAAGAGATTCCTGTAGAGAGAGTTTTATTAAATTCGGTATAATGACTGTGACTTCATTGTATATTTACTACAATCTAATCCAGGTGAGAAACAATTTGGGAAATTATCTTCAAAATAGTGATAACCATAATTACAATACCAGACAAAACGTGACCTGCTCACACCCTATGTAAGATTGTCTAGAACTCATAGGAGTCATATGTATCAGAGGCATGTAATGTTTAATAAAATCCCCATAGCAATAAGAAATTTGCAAGAAAAAAGCTTTAAATTAGTGGTAAAGAATTGGCTGAAAAAGAATCCATTTTATAACTTAAGAGAATTTCTAGACTGTGATATTAGTAGTATTGCTAGACTGTGAGCTATAATTAGTTTTCATGTTATATATTATATTGTAATATGTATTTCAAATTTATATTTTGACGAAGCCTATTGCATTGATGTTTATATGTTTAATGGCAAATAAAATTCTTATTCTTATTCTTATTCTTATTCTAATACATTTTGTAGTAGGCAATGATAACATTATGGTTCCAAATTATTCCAATTCATTAAATCCTCGAAATTCATCCTAACAACTGTTTCTACAGCCCCGTAAGGTTTAAACTCAACTATTTGACCCATAATTAATTGCATTTTCACTGCAATAAAAACAATATTCAATCATGAACAATTCGAACACAGAATTGAGGATATCTGAAAAGTCAAGGTATAAAGCTGGATTAAAAATAACCCTTGAGCCTCCACCAAATATGTAACGGTGCGGAGAGAACCTGCCACCAAATATGTGACGGTGGGGAAGAGAAACTATATGTAATTTTGAAAAAGAAAAACTATAACCAACAGTTTGGGTGGGTGTAATGATAAATCAAAGGTGAACAGTTTACTAAATAATATAATGAAACGTTATCGTTATATTTTCATTTAAGATTTTTTTATAAAACTAATAATATCAAGATTATTGGTTCAAGGAAATAATTATTTGAAATTATATAAATTCATTATTTAACAAACAAGATTTCTGATTGGAATAAACAATAATTAGGGCTACTCGCTTTGCTAATTTGTGGTCGTTCAGGTTTTCGAATAACAAAAATTATTATTTAAATTTTAGGTCTGAAAAATTTACAATAAAACTATTATCTAAGCTTTACATTGATTGTCCCTTGGCCTGTTTCATCAAGGTCCGGATAAAACCACTCCAGACGTTGAATATATAAAAATATGTATAAAAAATCTTTTACAAGCTGATTGAATCAAAGCATCACCTTTCCCTACAAAATCCAAATCTTGAAAATACAGTTATGCAGGTTTAAACTGCCCGAGCTGAGACCTATAATTGAATTCTCAAGACAGAACTTTTTCAGGTAAGCAATGCCTTAACTCAACAACTATAGCTCACAAAAACGGTTTTAAAGAATATGGGCCTCGAAAGAAAAATTCAAAATCTATTTATGTGAAAAACCATGCAGACCTTGACTCACAGACCAAAAACCAACTCACTCTTGTTTGTATAGCATGGAGCTCAAAATCATAATAATTATTGCCTTCACGAAACTTGATAAAATACACGTTTCATCTTTACACATTGTAGATCTAATCGCTTTATCAATATTAAATCCGCGACTGGATTTCCAACTCACAAAATAATATTCCAATGAATTGAATGGGTTTTGATGTCATGTATGACAATATTGAATAGGAAACATGCGTCTGCTAAATGTTTGTTTAATAGGTATACAAAGTGTTTCTGAAATAGACCTATCAATTCCGTGAGGTGTTTCCTCATATCAAAATAATAACAAATCCCGTAAAGGTGGGTCCTGAAATGCTCTGTTACCGAGATATGATGTGTCATTGATACACAGTATGAACTGGTATCATTCAATTTTCTCAGACAATTTTACGTAAGAATATTAAACACCCAAGTTCCTTCATAGGGTCGCCACAAAATTATAAAATTGGAAATTTGAAGGAAAATGTGAAATATTTTGGGTGCATATACTATTTTTGCTTCAGGTACTCCCATTTCCTCTGTTACACTCGATGTGTACGAGTGACTCTTATATTGATCATTGACCTTCAAAAATTGCTACCAACCCAAAGCTGTAAGTTATTCCATATATTATATTTTAATAACATTTGAATGTTTCTTGGTTCCAAAAGCTCCGGACTGTACATTGAAATTATGGAGAGAAGAGAGCTTTTGAATATTCTGTACGGTATGATTATCTCTCATTTTGTTGGTTTGATTACACAAAATTGACAATTAATGAGAACTTCCTAATAATATAAAAAATACTAAAGATAAGTTTGGATTTGATAAATTTCGATTGTTTACAAGTAGCAAATAACTTTTCTTTTCTATGAGTGACAGTCATAGTGGGGCGTGAATAGTAAATATGTAGCGCCCAAGTTTGTTCAAAGTGAACAGGTATTGTGAGAGCAAGTGCTACTTCCGGGATCACTGGAATTATTGAGAATGAAAATAAATAGCAGCTCCTCCTATTTTTTCGATAAAGAGTCTGCCCTACCGATAAGATATCGTCATACTTGTCAAAGCCTTGAAGTGAACTCAACTTTCACATAAAAAATGTCAGAACGTATGTATCAGCTCTCGTTTACTAATATTATTATTCTTACTTGAATTGTTTTTCCTTTCTCTTCAAGTTTTACATCTCAAGCCTGTGCCACACTACTTATCATGCATTTTCCGATCCTTCTCATGTCAGATGTTTCTGTTGGGTGGGAGGGTGGTGGTGGGACAGATCACATGTGTGACATGCACCATTTCAGGCTGTGATCGGATCGGAGAGGGATCGGGAGGGAAGCTGCATGGTAAGTATGGTCCCGGCTTTAGCCTAGTCTTAATTTTATTTATTCCTTTCAGAATTAAAACTGAAGATAATTTTTTGGAAACGAACTCCCCTGCTATGTGATTTTATGATAATAGAGAGGGAAAAAGATTATGTTCATATTGCTGCAGACAAGCCACGGTGATCTTTGACTCGCAATATATTGAAATTTTTAGGGGTGGACTTGTCGGTTCACGAGTGGAAACCAGTTTTATATATAATTCAAAGAGACCGCTTCGACACATTCTTAAATTTAAGTATTAAATAATTTCAATAATCTCATTTCACTTGCCACTTATTAATAATTAGTGGCCTATAAGAATATTTAAAGAGAAAACACAATTTGTTGAACAGAAAAACATTGAAAAATCTTTTTTTTTAAGTAACAATCAATACGGGTAAAGTACGGTAAGAGAAAATCAGCATTTCTTCCAAAGAATCTGGGCCACGTAGAATGTGGGGGTTTTCATATACTTTAGTAACATAAGCTGAGTAAGATCAAGTAGATCTATTAATAGTGTTTGAAATTGATTCTTTGAGTTTTTCAGCACAAAATCTCTTTCTACGATTCAATAGGGTGTAGTTGCTGAAATTTCCACTAGATAAATATTCCAGAAAAGTTACTGTAGTTTATCGGGTTATTCTATTCAGCCCTTTTTGGACTTGAGAAGGAGAAAGTATAATACAAATTTTGTACACGTCCCAATAAGAAAACATCGTTTTGTTTCCTTACTTCACGAATGCATAGAATGGGACTCATCCATATTTAAATTTTGTCAATTGGAGACGAAGATAGTTTGTTTTTTGTTATGAAAACTAAGGCCGTCGTTGCCGAGAGCATGGTAATAAGTCTAACAATAAGGTTAATTATGTGCTTCGAGGACTGTCAGAGGACTGTTGAAGCACGATGAGCTACCAATGAGATTCACTTTCTACTGTCACCATTGGTTGAATGGGAACTTGGGAAGCATATTGATGATTTTTATTAGGAAAGATGACTGTTTTAAGTGAGTTTCACTGTAGATGTGTCTCGTCTCTCGTACGTGTTGAGGCCTTGGAACTTGGAACGTACGGGAGGGAAACAGTGCTTAACTAATTTGCGCTTTTCAAGTGTCTGACGAATGGCAGCATATTGAATGACGAGTGACTCGATTCTGACACGTTCAACTATACGGTATATTCAATTATTATACATTTATGATGAATTATGCTCAAGTTTAGTACTATGGATCTATTCAGTATTCTCCAGCCCGACAAATATCAACATAATGTACCAACTGGTAATATACTATGCACCACAATTTTTTCCTACTGAACTAGTTGAGGTTTCCAAGTAAGTTATAACACAATATATTTATGCTCTGGAAATTTTACTATCCATTAAATTTGGGAGAAGAGCAGTTTTGGGTAGGCCTGTTGCTACTGCCTAATCATATCTATGAATATTATGTTTTGTAATATTCTATTGATGAATGAATTAATGAATACCGTGAATTTGATTGAATTTACCGTAATTAATTCATAAGTACCGTGATCATAACAATATTTTCTTAATCCATGTCTTAATTCACATTGAAGAAACATACAATAAATTACACAGGCATAAATTATACGTTAAATCGTAAAAAGCAATTTCGTGATGTAAACTATACAACACTTATTATAATATAGACACATAATCTTCACAAAACTTTATAATCTATCCACATTTTCAAAGGTTTGTGAGTGACTTGGAGAATATTTCAATTATGTTTCACTGGTCACTAGTTATGAAAAACCACGAAAAACTATTTGATTTGAAAACTTATTTGTGAGTGGGAATCATGGTAAAGCTAGATTAGCTATATCGAGATAAAAATATTTCAATCTTAGTGAAAAAATATATTCGATCGGTTGGTTAACAAATCAATTCAAGGATTTAATTTCCGAAGTATCAGACATTTAGCCGTGTTTATGGACGATGCTACAGATTGAACCTTATCAGAGTACCAAATTATAAGTTCAAACTTATGAAAGTCTAGAATCGTATCGTACTAGACAATAAAATCAATATTGAATGGAAAAAAAATTCATATCGATAAAACCACTAATTTATTAATACAATTTGAGACAATAATCTCGGTTGTTACACCATTATCAATGTCTAGTAAACTGAAAGCTTAAACATTTTAGCAGCCGAATATAAATAGTGGGAATACTGTGAGTGAAGCCCTGCGATTGGCCCTACTATACAGTTTACCAATGATGGTTGAGCTCTACTGTCATTGGTCGAGCTAGACACGAGGAATTTGAGCGTGTCTAGCCTCGGCCAATGACAGTAGAGCTCATCCTTGTATTTGTCAACATCTAATATGGCCAATCGTGGAACATCATTCACACTTTATATTCTTCTTCACAAAGCTCAAGCATTCAGTTTACTAGAGATTGATGACGGAGAAACAACCGAAACTTGTATCACAAATTGTTTTAATAAATTAGTGCTTTTGACGATTTCGAGTCCTCTTCGTTCAATATGGAAACTATATGGTCACCAACCCCATCATTATCTACCACATCCCCTGAAATGAAATCTAAAATATTTTCTAAGTAACAGTTCAAGAATTGTTTATAAATACCGAACTGAAATTAGGAAAATATTATTCTCTTTCACAGATCACTGAAGCCATTTTAAAATCAAAAAATTACTTCTCAACTTCATCCTTGTCTCAAATATAATCAGGAATATTTTTATAATGAATAGAATATGCGAATTTGATAAATTCAGTAACTGATATCGTACTGATTGTTCAAGACTCATTATTTGAGGCTACATATCAGTTCAATGCATTATTATCGAATTCACTAAGACCTTTTCGTTCTTTCTGAGCGACTTCTAATTTAAAAGAAAAAATGTAGAAAGCGTAATGGGGTCATTTCTTGTGATAGTGTCATAGCAATATCAACAACTTTTCAAGCGTTAAAATCGGTGAGATAGTCACTGCTACAAAGTTTGCTATTGAGATATCGTACTTCAGGTTGAGAAAAAGATAAGCTGTTTGGTTCGCATTTCGCGATAACGTCACAGCTACATTCCAACTCGCGTTCACTTTTCAAGAGAGAACCAGATTTAACTTGGTATTTAGTAAGCTGGGAAAACGCTGAAAGGAATCATTGTATTTAAGCTTTGTTTCAGGGCATTGTCCATATCCTCTCAAAAGTAGCTCCTCCAGGATTTAGCTGAATCTTATTATATACGAGGTATCCCCCAAGTTTTTAGCAGCCATGTGGGCTGCACATTAAGGTAAAAATAACTTGGGTAGGTTTCGAGAGTATTTCAAGTTTTCCGGAGTTATTCTGCTTTTACAATGCAATGCAATACAATGTGTTATTGTAAACATTATATCGTATATGCACTGTATGTATATACAGTAGCCAATGTACCTTGGAATTGATTGGGAATTGGTTAGAAAGAAAATAGAATTGTCAGTTTTCCGAAAAAATTCAGTTTAAAATTTAACGGTGCCTAAAATTCTTTATAAGTGAAGTATTTTATGATTAACCTCAGTGCCTTATGCTGGTGCGAGATCTCTCAATATTTAAAACAAACATTTATTATTTCATTGTTTCTAGTTAACATGGAAAATTCTAGTTCTTTAAGTTATAATCTACCACATTAGAGCTTAATCCAGTAGACAGGTGATGAACCTATTAACTTCGATAAATGTTTATCACTTCTGAAAAAAATACATGTCTGAAGGCGGATCAATCAGATCATACAAGTTTCAGATTCCATTCCTTTATTCATTCATTCATTCATACAATAAGTACATCATCAAAATGATAGGGAGAGAAAAAATAAGGTAACCTTGTGCTATTCCTCTCTCAAATTTAGATAACACATAGTCCGAAATAGGTTAAAGCCGCGTTTACACCAAAGTTATTAACAACATGTTAATAACTCAATAAGAATAAAAATCTTTATAATCATGGACATTGTTAACAAAGCATTGATTAACGTCAAAAATAGGTACTAATAGATATTACATAATACAATTAATATATACAAATAATATTAGCCTACATATTAGCCTAATAGATTCTATTAGATTGAACATAATTTATCATACACATGATGAACATATGGGTTTCTCAAGTTCCGTTCAATCTAACAGAATCTATACCATTTTGTTGTAAGCCCAGCTATTTCTACTTGGTAACGTCTCATTTTTATGTTGATGTTAATGTAGGCCGCCATTAATTTGCTTTCATTTGTTGGTTAGTGGAATTTCAAAACATGGTCAATACATGAGTTGGGTAGAAAGATCTGTCAATGTTTATGAGTAGTGAATTAAAATTGCATCACACGACTGTTTCATATTAATTTCACGATTATTTAGTTTGAATATATGACTAGAATTGAGTCATTGTGAGTTTACTGTCTTGAATTTGCATGTTGCATGATGAAGCTTACATTAAAATGGATTCAACCGACTAATTAGCTATGCAGGCTTCATGTGAGAATAAAGGAGACTGCTAAGCAAAATAATAGTTATAATTCTCATTGATTGCTAGACAATAATTTTACTAATAGAAAAAAAAGATGGTAACTGAAGATGGTTTTCAGTTTTATTCCTCACTGCTTTCAGGAACTTGCAGAATCTAATTCACAATAGCTTACGTATTGAAATGTAAACTTCATCATGTTTAGCATTTGTCAAGGTGAAATAATGAAGCCGCTAATAACGTTATCTATGTCGAATTCATTCGTTTTCCCGTTTATAGCTCAGAGGGGATATTGTCAACTTAAATTGATGTTTTCAATTATTTCCACGAACAAATGACAGTGTTATGAAGTTGGTTGGCTCAAAAGATAACAGTTCACATCAGTGTCGAATGAAAGAATCGCTTGAAATATGTAAAAAAGTTACGACCAATTATGTTTTCAATAAATACGATTATCTTTCAATCTTTCAAGGATATTGGATGGAGGTGATCGACAAGACCAGCTGTTGTCAACCTGGGGTACGCGAAATACTTCTGGGAGTACGCAACGCGGGGCTTGATGATTAAAAAATCAAATTATTAATAGCTTCGTAATTCAGTGATTGGATTATCAAATCTTATAGACCATAAATATATATTTAATCTATAGGTTTAATGTTTCATTAGATTTATTGAGTGATCTAGAAACAAGAGCTTAGTAGTATATACATCAGTAAACAAAATACATGCAGTCTCCACAATACCCAAGTCTGGTGGATTGAATGAATTGCTTAAGATCTAGATGGAGTGAATGGCGGAATACAAATTTTCTGCAAACCAGAAATCTGAGAGTCTGGGAGTCATCTGTACAATAATTGGAAATAATGAAATTGCGAATTGTAAACTATTATTATTTATTTGTAATTTACATTAAAAAATAAAATATCGTCTATTTTACTCATTATTAAATAATCGTTTAATTCATTCCTTTTTGTCAATTTTCATCCACTCTGTTAATGATAATAATTTATACTATAATAAAGGAAAGAACTGGCTTATTCTATTCTTAAGCTGGGTTTAGACGCTCAAGACATTTGCGCACAGTTTGCACAGTTCAATTGCTGCGCGTGAACGGTGGCTTGAGGCTTTACGCAAGCCAAAAAATCTGGCTTGAGCAAATTCTGTTCTGACAGAAAATCGGCTTGCGGTTGGAATATTTAAACACTGCTCAAGCCATTTGCGCAAATTGTCAGGCCAAAACTTCGTTCTCGCGCATGCGCACGTGAATCGTACCCTCAACTCAACCTCTAGTTTGATTGTATCGTGATTTTTATTTATTATTACTTATCAAAGTTTTCGGGCTAAATATATTATTGTTTAGTTCTCAAGTGTCTCATAATTAATAGTGCCTATAATATAAGTATCTCATAATAATTAATAAATATGGCAAATGAAAAAGAGTTCTTGAGTGATTTTATAGAGGTTTATAAATCTATAACAATCTGATATATATCAAAACTGATATGGATACAATACTGATAGCAGTTTAGCTGGTTTTAGGTTAGTAGCAGTAGAGTAACAGTGAAACTCACAAACCAAATTGTCTGATATATATCAAAACTGATATGGATACAATACTGATAGCAGTTTAGCTGGTTTTAGGTTAGTAGCAGTAGAGTAACAGTGAAACTCACAAACCAAATTGCACAAACTGAACCGCAAGCCAGTTTGCGCAAATGGATTGAGCGTGTAGCGTTCTTTATACACGTACGAGATAGGAAAATTATGTTCGACGCATCATAACGTCTGAACTACTGGACTGATTAACTTGAAATTTTGCATATAGATTCTTAAATTAACCGAGGCCTATTTCAAACTCTTCAAGATTTCATTACGTGAAGTTTTCAGTTTGTCAAGATTTAAAATAGACCCTTGCGGAGCACGGGTTACCTTCTAGTCTTCAATAATATATTCTATTCTTGATATGCCAAATCAAATGGAAAACGCAATTTTGAATAAGTAGGCCTACAATGTTTGCAGAAACCGACTTCTATAGCCTTGACAGTCTTCTATAGTATTACTAAAGCAAGCGTCACTTGTCGCAACTGAGGAAATATTTACTCAGCGTTATCTGTTGATAATGAAACAGTGTTTGGGTTATCGATCATTTGAGAAGTGGAGACTGTGACAGTTGACTGTTACTCGAGTTCTAGGGATCAATAGCCTCTCGACAATACCTCATTCCCTTATCCCAAAAAAGACAATATTGAGTTTGATTTCACAGCTAAGAGAGTAAAATACTATAACGCGGTTCGAATTGATACTGTCTTGTGAGCCCAATGTTTCATTTTGCAAACTAAATCAAGATTTTCTTCACTAATAATATATTAACTTCACTAATCACTTTTTCAACTACACACGAAATAAAATAGTGGAATGGACAATTGCATGTAGGATACTTTGTAGTTTAATTTTACATAATTTATACAAGAATCTAATGATGGAGAGAACTGGGTTTGATCACCACACTGTCAGAGAGTTTAGAATTAGAATGATGTGAGAGTATAGACTATAGAGTATGGAGTATAAAATAGTATAGAGTATTTAGTCTAGAGTTGAGTACATTCTATACTCTGTGCTTACTTTATAATTATTTTTCATTATTATGTAGTTAAAAAGATGCAATTTAAAAATATGAAGTAACAATAATTTTGCAACATCAAATTTATTTATTACTCTCAATAGTGATATGGGCAAAGAAAACTGAAACTCGAGCATCTCACTAACAGATTTCCTATTATATAAACACAAACCTCAAAATTTCATCAGTTTAATACATAGGTCTACATTATTTCAGCTTCGGATTTCTCTATTGCTCCTCATACTGCTTCCTTTTATTCACTACTATTCCATTGCCCATTGCTTGTTATTACTATCACAATCCATTCTAGATACCCTAAAATCTAAAGGATTCTCTTAGAGCAGGTTTGAAGAACTTATAATAGGCCGAACTAGCAGACATATGCTAGAGAGTTGAGTTATATCCAAACAAACTGAACATTATACCACCTTATCGCTCAAATGGAGATAACTAACAAGTAACTCTCAGTCTCTGTGAATTGTTGCTTACATGGATGTTCAACTTGACACGTCTTTATATGAACAGTAGACAGAATTTTAGAGTCTTCAATTGTGAAAAACTATAATCTTGTACCGTAACTAGAAAGCTCCATGATTTATAATTTTTATCAACACAGGCTTCTCCTTCAATATGTGAAACTCTTATAACTGCAGGTCCATTCCTCTATCTATCAACTCTTCTATTACACAGAAATTTTGCTCTCATTTTAGCATTATACTCGGCAAAAAAGAGTGAAAGGTTTGCTAGAAATCACAAATTTCTGTCTCTGCTACTGATCTAATAATATTAGAACCATTCTCTCTTTTTTGCCGAGTATGATGCTAAAATGAGAGCCAAATTTCTGTGTAATAGAAGAGGTGATAGATAGAGGAAGTGGGCCTGCAGTTATAAGAGTTACACATATTGAAGGAGAAGCCTGTGTTGATAAAAATTATTGGTTTCGCAATCATCCTAAACTATACAGTATCTAATGGATACTTATCTTGAAGTGAATAATTATAAAATGTAGGCGTAGGGTGCTAATGTTTTGTCTATAGTTTTAAAATCTACCTGTAACTGATCTCTATCGCTATGTGATTTTTTATGAATTTCCACTCTTTTCCTTCAACAAAAGCATTTTCCAAATGCTCAAGTTCAGTTATACATAAGTTCAGCTATGCAACCTTCATAGTTTGAGCTTCTAAATCTTACGCTTATAATTTGGCATTTGAAATATCAGGCCTATTATTGGCTAACTTGCAGATTGGCAAGATTTGCAGGCATCCTAATACACTGATTGTTTACGTCTTTTTACTCATGATTTTTCATTGGATAGAATTTTCAATCCATTTATTAGAAATCTATTATCGCTAGTTTTTCATTGCCTGGAATAATTTTAATAATTCCATGGGTCAAATAAATTATATGCAAACTTATAGAACTTGCCTCTTGATTTTGCCTATTATTTTGATCAATTTTCAATAGTGTTATTCAATTTTTGAGTATTTCTAAGAGATTTTGATAGTCTACTGAAAATTCTGTTGTGAAATGCCTGATGACGTGTATTATTTCAATACTTCACTCTTTATTGGAAATTAATTGATTATTATTCCCGTCTTTCGGAGAAGATCATAGCCGTCGGTCCCGACTACCTAAAAAGTAGTAGTCATCATTCATCATTATCCCTCTTACTCATTACCCACGCACAAGACTATCTGCTTATGTGGGCATCACCCTCAGTATTATTATTATTATTATATATTCATTCAATAATCATATTTAGTGATAAGGCAGTCTTGGAATATTGATACGAGAGATAGAAATCGTGGACCTCGCGGGCCAGTTACGTGGTATACCAATCAAAATATTTGTAATATTGAAATTACTGTATGGGACTACAATAGCCTACCTAATATTTCATGAGATTACTTAGATGAGATGGAATAATATAAGTTGAACCATTGAACATTTGATTTGTTGATCCTAATAGAAATCTCTATCACGCGGAAGGAGAATGTCTTTAACAGATAAAAGTATGTGCATCAATAATATTGATATGTCGAATTATCGCCGTGGTCCTATTCGTTGCTAGAGAATTGTTCTAAACTGTCATCTGCTGATGCTTTTTCTCTATTAATATTACTCACAATATACTATCATTGAGAAGCATTTTTTCCATCGTATTCAGTATCTATGACCTAAAGAACTGATGAGTTGAAGATAGCTTAACTAGAGCCAGAACTCTGTAGCAATATTGAAATATAATTCATTTGTTATGAGCCTGGCCAAGCAATAAAATATCCAGGCAAATTAAAACATTATCTTAATAAACTCCAAAAAATTAAAAACGTTCAATCTTAACTACAGTGGAATGTATTCAATGATGCTATGAAGGAGAAGAGGATAAAATGTCCCTCAATCAGGTCTCACAAGAGGAAATTGCATGAACATAATAATAAGAGATGAAGAGAGAGTATAGACTATAGATTTTGATTTTCTGAAGATGAGTAGAATGGGGAAAAATACGATACATGATAATATTGAAAGACGGACGATTTCTCATCAATTAATTGACCATGTATAAAACTTTCTGTTGACAACTATTGATAGATAAAAGATTGTTTCATCCAATATTTCAAATTTTCCCATTCTTCTATGAAAATCCGAATGTTATCATTTCCATCTGGGTGACCATAGAGAATGATTAATCTATTAGCTGATCAACGATTTTGTTACAAATCATATGCATTATCGAATATTGTTTCCTCTAGAATTGTTCAACACTATTACGTGTTGTTTTCTTTCGAATTGTATTGTTTTTGTGAAAAAATCAATTTATTTATCATTGATATAATCAAGATAAGAGAGACGATTCAATTGGCTCATTAGTTCAGATAAGTGACCATGCTCTTGATCCTCCCAACGGGAGGATGACAGCTTCACTAACTGACACTCACTAGACGACCCTCAAAATCTCTTCCCGGTAGTTTGAAGCACACCCAAAACTCTAATAACTATCAGTCATCGACATCCCTCCAAATATTCAATAACAAACTCAAGGGTTCATACTTCATATTTATGAGGACCATTCTTGACAAAAACGAGAAATTCAATAAATTAACAAGAGTACCGCTTCTCTTCTCAGCTACAACAATAATAAGGGTAGACACATAACTTGGAGGAAATTTCTTACTTTATTATAATTGACGGTTCAAGAATGAGTTTTTTTTGTACCGGTAGTCAAGAAACCATTTCAATAGCAGATTATTTTCACAATATGGTGTATTTACTGGGTATACTAGATATCACTAGAATTTTGGATGGTGTGGAATAATTCTTTAAAAAGGTTGGGCCTAACTAGCAATAAACTAAGGGGACTAAGAGATAACAGTAAATAAAACGCGCCTCCTTTCATGTTTCAATCTAGTTGTTGAAAGTTAATTTGTAAGTGGAGGTTATTATTTACGGAAAAATGAAGTCAACCTACCATTTTCAAGAAAAAAATTAAATGTGATGCATTGTTATTGTTAAAGGTTTATGATTATTATGATATGAGGCCTCATTGCCTCACAAGAATTTTACATTCAAATCTCAAGATTCAGTCTTACAGTCAGTCTTGTTAAACTGACATCGATTGGTTACAGCTTTACTTTTGGATATCCAGTCGATCTAAAAGAACCATAATCGAACTAAAATCGTTCCATACAATAAATCGATAGATTATTTGATATAAAATCGATCCAACTACAATTCTATGTTAGCTATAAGAACATTAATCGCATACAAAATATCCCCAACAAACATGTAATATTATAATCTGGTTGAATAATATCAATAATTTCTTTCTTGTTTGATCGATTTAATCCTTTAAATATAATCCTGATAAATATCAAGACTCGCATTCTGTGAGGAGGTCCCAAAAGTTGAAATTTATTTGTAGCATTTTGCAGTTTACTGTTTTTATCTTTTGATTTAATTATTCACAAGAAGAATAACCCCTAGTTGAGTTTTGTTAGTAGCTGATTACAATAAATTTGCATTTAATTTGATTGAGATAGTATAAAATAAAATTCGAATCAATAGACTATAATGATATAAATAACTAAAAAATAGGATTTCACTCTATGATGTAATCTGATTGTTATCAACAATTTAAAATTACTTCTTATATGAATATAGTTAATCTCTTTGGAGAGTATTATTTTGAGATCATGAATCAATGAGTGCATGAAGATAAAATGTAATAATTATTATAATGATAAACCAATATAATTTGAAAGGTGAGAATTGAGAAATATCGCTTGTATTTTGAAAAGAATAATTCGAAAGTTGAGAAAACATTTTCAAGTCAACTTTTTCAACTCTTGGCATTACTGATCAATCTCTTAGAATCCTTCAATCGCACTTATGAGTTTCAATTTGCAAAGTAAATAACTGATTAAGTATATAATATTTATAATTACTAATAACACGAATAACGTGAGCGCATAGCCTACAACGAGTGTAATGGATTAATACAAAATTGCAAAATCGATTATGAAAATTTGAAACAAAAGTGATATTCAATCCACGTGGATTGATGATATCTACGAATATTTCTTTCATTTACTTTATTCTAGTGGAAGAAACGTGGAAAAAATAATAATAATCGAAGAATTATCAATAAATTTATAAAAATATAAATATCATACAAAAAACAATTCTCAACTTTATTGCAGGAATAAATATTAGAATCATTGGAAGAAGATGATCATTCGTAATAATATCGTGAAGAGCATTCTTATCAGAATAAAATCTGCGTATCATTCAATCGGGGGTTTTCAATGAACATTGAGAAGCAATCCAGAATGTTTTCAATTGTGCAGGGGTTTAAATGGAAATCGATCATTGAAAACAAAGTAGAGATAAGGGTATCAATTGTGACGAAAACGGAGATCTTATAAGTATAGATATTGATTGAAAACAACTAGTTTTGTGGATTTATCATAATGGAAATAGAAAACTCAATGTTAGTTAATAGTGTGGGTTAAATTTGAAAAAGAATATAGATCAATCAATCGTTATGAAAATTGAAAACTTTCTGCATATAGTTGGATGGGTTGATAACAGAAAACAAATATTTGAGGGGATCTAACGTAATGCAATTTGAGAACTTTCTGTTTATAGTGTGGGTAGATTTTGAATAGAGAATATAGTTGAGTGTAATGAAAATGGAAAACTTACTGTATATAGATGTGTTGAGGCGCAGTATCAGGCAATGTGCAGTACAGAGCGGAGTAGACAAGGACAGGACCGACGCAGTGCGAAGTTCACAACAGAATGAACTAGCTGTGCTTCCAACAGGTGTTATGTGTGTTGTCTAAGCTCCTCCCACCTCTGGCTAGCCAATCAGCAAACACATACCTGGCTCACCACCACAGGTAGATTAGTACGTCGCGCTTATTAGCTAACATGGCGGCTTGATTATTATTCCAATTTTTTATTCCTCTTCTTCTTCTTCTTCTTCTTCTTCTTCTTCTTCCTCATCTTCTTCTCCTTCCTCCTCCTCCACCTCCTCCTCCTCCTCCTCCTCCTCCTCCTCCTCCTCCTTCTCCTCTTCTTCTTCTTCTTCTTCTTCTTCTTCATCCTCTTCTTCTTTTACATCTTTCTCTCCATCTAGTACTTCTATTTCTCCTCTCTCTTCATCGATTTTGTACTCCTCATATTCTTCCTCTACTTCTCCCTCCACTTCTTTTTCTTTTACTTCTTTCTCTCCATCTAGTACTTCTACTTCTTCTCTCTCTCTTTGTCTAGTTGTACTCTTCATATTATTGTATCTCACTCCATTTGTGTGACGAAATTACTCATAATTCAAAAAGTACGTGAATTTCGAAGAGGTTATGCTACGAGTCCCACTTCACTAGACTGCTGTAATCTTTCCAACTTTTTTCCGAAATGGCAAAGACGATAGAAACAAGGTTTCCACCAAACTGTTCGTTCAATAGTCCTAACGTTACCTTTTCCACAAATCGTCTCTAAACTGGATTTAAGAGTTCAGTTCTGTTCAGTTCCACAGTAATCCAGTCATATTTAAATCTCTCACGTAACATGCTTTCAGGTTTATATCTTTTCACAAAATATTCCTATCTCTAAACTAGTGCAAATCAATGAATAGTATTTGAGCTAATTACCATACCCACGTAAATAGAACCACGTTCCCTTATAAAGTATTTTAATAAAGCTGGATAATTGAGAATGACATGAAAGTCAAAACTAGTCATGTTTAATGCAAAAATATTATAAGGATACTAGTTATTTTTTATCATTGAGAACCACGATTATATTCTAACGTAAAAATGTTACTCACAGTTTTTTCAACACTACAATAATCAAACTATCATACTGTTTGAAACTGGAATATTTTTGCTCAAGCCAAGCTAATATGATCAAGCAGTAAATTATTATATTCAAAGACTTGATTTGGTTAGTTGTATTAGTGAATTCCGGATGTTACAGAATTACTTGGATTAAATCGGTTTGTCGGCCTAGACTAGGGTGTGTCAAATAGGCTAGATCACTAAACTCACAAGAATTCACTCGAGAAATCAGTCGGATAAGTCATTAATCATGAAGTTCCATTATCACACATTACAGTATCAATAGTTTATTTGTTGATTTTATACTTGTACGATTGATGAAGGAAGGACAAATCAATGAGGAAGATAATATTTGGAGTGAAAAAAAATTGGACAAAAATATTGGTGGATATGAACAAGGTTCAGGAGCCATTATTCTCCTAATTTGTTTATGTGTTCAGATGTGTGATAAGTATCAAAATAAATAATAGCGTAAGATGCTAAAAACATTATTTTTTCAACTTTCACTGGAAAAAACATTGATTTCCCCATTTCTGGTTGATATATTTCTAACTCTCAAAATGCTTTAGTGGATCATGATTTCCTATAATCTACTGCGAACGAGTTGCTGGGCTTATCTTCGAAGATTAATTGTTAAAAAATGGTAGGTATCCCCATAATTTAGTTTCTCCGATGAATTTAGAGAAGGATTCAACTTAATTGGACAGATTCAAGAAAAATAAATAGAAAAAATAAAGGAAGATAATATTTGGAGTAGAAAAAAGGTAAACACTCTAATCAAATTACTAAAACTTAAATAAATCTCCCATTCACAGGTAATGTAGCCTAATGGTAGAAGTGGGTGGCAGATAAAATAAGCGAAAGTGTAGTTGATATCATATCCTTCTGTTTCTACTGTAGATTTTGCATCAATTGGGAACTTCGTTTTTTGCTTCTATTCTTAGCAATTTTCCAATGAAGACTTCAGAAGCCCATTTCCTATGAGTTCACATTAAATTCCTCAAACCAATGAGGTTTTTATGATAGTGGTTAGTATGATAGTTTGTTGAACTATTGCATTCAACTTGGAGTAGAGAAATTGAACAAGAATGTTCATACAGGCAGTACCATCCATTGTTAAAGATAATATTAATTTTCTTTGTTTTGGAAAGAATTTTTTGGAAGAGTGTATAACCGTGCAAGTTTGGAGGTAGAATCAGCGTTCAGTTTTCGTGTACATGTTGGGGGGGGGGGGGTGAATGCGTCATCTTTCTAGAGGCAAAGAGCTGAGAGCACACCTGTTGTTCTGTACGGGATAATGAAATTGGAAGTAAAACAGTCATGTTTTCGAGTTGAGTTATAATGGAACTCAAAATTTAAAATCGTTCAATAATCCTACCTTTTTTGGGATTCATTATGTTGCTTGCAATTTTCATGATTAGCTGCAGTTGGTAACAAATTCGACAGACTAATGATGGGTAAAATGGATATTTTGTTCACCAAATGGCTATCATTATTGTCATTCTTGTGGATACAAGCAAATAATAGAATTCCATATAGATAGCAGACCATCCACAATTATTTGTGAAAAAATGTCTCACTCGAATTACAAGTTGATCAATATCATTCACAGAGATCAAAATATTTGTCAGACACCTCTATGACGTACGCTTGAGTTTCACATAGTGTAGAATACTGTCATCTCAGTAAATCATTATCTCTACTTTTCAGAGGAATATGGCTTCATATGGAGATTATCCAAAAGAATTTTTTTCCATCAATGTCATAGCTTATTCATTTCTACGATTTAGTTTACATACTTTCAAAATAGTCCAGTCAATATAGACATGAAAAAAGGGGGGGTGCATTTTCATATTATTGTTCTGATTTTTTAATATATTGTTTGGATACACAAGAGAAGTCCAGAATCAATTTTTTAAGCAAAATTATCTTGTACACACATAGTGGCCCAAAAACCTCTTTTCGGTTCATTTTCCATTTTTCAGCTATTTCCACCAAATCCTGCAATCTGACAGAAAATTTGACCCCACATTTTTCCAGATTATGGATTTCCTAATGAAATGAGTTCATTCAGAAATCTCTGTCTTCAATGGGTACTAATGAGTTACGATTTTACAAAAATGAGTAGCATTTCAAGAAGAAATCAATTTTGATTAATTTTAGTTTTTGATCAACAATATCTTTTGATTGTTACCATTCAAATATATAATTCAAGATCCCTCTGGGCATAATTTTGTGCTCTACAATCTGAAACCACGTAGAGCGCTCTATATCATATAGACTTCCAGGTACACCTGACAACAATGCTCCTTGTATTTTGAGGAAAGGGAGTTTTCATCAAGAAGTCAGTAGCTCCATTTCACCAAATTGCTAGGGGGGCAAAAACCAAGAGGTATGAGTGAGGGGGAAGGAATACCCCTGAAGGATAGAGGGTCCTGGGTTTCTCCCCATAAATTTTACATTTTAAGATGTTATTATGTTCTTCATTTTTTCCAGTTTTAAGTGGTTGAACTATCAATTCAAACGTATACATTATTAGTTATCAAATCATGAAATATTCATTAGAAATATGGGCCTACAGAGAAATATAGCCCTAAAGTAGGAATACACTGAAACAGATTTCTTAAAAATTATGGAAACAGATAAATTTTTCATTTACAATGACAATTTCAAATATTTCATTGGGAATCATATTCTAATTGGAAAATAACTTTCAGTTATAAAGCTAAAGAAACATTAAGCTGCTCCCATAATTCTCACCAACTCTGTACATAAATTTTTGATTGTCTGATTGTGCCCTTTCTTTTGCTTTCACTGTGACATCTTGCAACTTGTTAATTCTCACGTTGAAATTGATGCAATAACTCACTTATTGTGCCCTGATCAATAAGTGTACCCTTAATAATTGTTCTATATTTAAGCTTCATATACCACAGAGAAAAATATATTCTTTATTACTCCGTACCCGTAGCCATACTTGCAAGGCAATTTTGCTACATTCTTGATACTGTAGAAGGAATTATACTACTGCTGTTTTAAAAAGTATTAAATCAGTATGGGATTCTAAGGATTCGTGTAGATAGACCCGAATTTTTATTATTTATCTGATGCTGCCTCCCCTAGATGGCGCCCCTGCAAGAAGTTTTCCCAAATACGAAAAATTATCAGCCAAAACTATGAATTCGCTGTGAAATGTGAACACCAAATCTTGGTACACCTAATTATTAGCTTCAATCATTTTAACCAACTCCATTGTCATCATATTCAAATTTCGCACAATGATATGAGGCTCTATGGAAATCACCAGTTGAATGCACTTAATTTAGTGGAGAGACGCGCATAAGGATCAAGATGTCAAACTCTCATAACTTTCGACAAGATGATCGGATCTCATCGTACTACAGCTTATTCTCGGCTCGTCAAGGCGGTTTGAAATCATGCATTATAAGTCAAATTCGATCGAAAAATGGGAAATTATTCACAGCACACGGGAAAATCCCAATAATTGCTCCTCAATCAAGAAAATTACATTAAACACAATACAATATGAAGTATTTGAAATAATATCAAATTCTAGTGAGTTTGGAGTGGGATAAGTAGTTAATAGTTTGATATTAAAACTCTGTATGTTACAGTTGTTCATAAAGTGAATAGAAAAAAACCAAGAGACTAGAAAGCACCTTACCTTTTCATTGCAGTGAGCTGAAAACGTTCTGTTGCTGATAACGGGACGTAATAGTCAAGTGTTGAAGCAATGTGCACTTGTGTGTACAACATTCGTTGAAAGACAAACAGTCATACTCCACTCTCTCTCACACACATGCACAAAGAGAAAAAGCAATCAACCGACTGTAAGGTGGCAATGATAAAGCGTGTAGAATAGCAATATTTCACTGATAAGATAACAATTGTTGGTTGTCGTTAGTCTGTTACAGCAATATGAAGCTAGGCACTGTTTTATGGCCAGTGATAATGAAGCATGGGAGTGAAGGTGACACACAGGGTTTGTCTTAATCACAAAAGCACATTGCTGTGCCGATGGAAAGTGGGATATGATGATCATGACAGGAACTTTCTGTTTCATATGGGTGACTGAAATCAGTGAATATTTTATTATTGAGTATTGCGAAAATCTCATATTAGATTATCTGACTTTCTTTAATGTAGTTTATTCACAAATCAATTTGATATTCGATATTCTGTTCAATTGGAGCTTGAATAATAATTGCCCAAAAGCCGATATTCCAATGAACAATCTGTTTCGAAAATTCAAATTTATTCCACACTCATAAATACATATACATAAATCATACAAAGCTCAACATGACAACACAATCCAACCAAAATGTAATAATTATAAACGCTAAGTGAAAAAACCACTGGCATGAAATGACTCTTGTTCGCCAGAGGGAGCTAAATGAAAATGATGAGCTACTTTCAGTGGCGGGCTGAAAGACTTTAATAATATTACTAATAATTTGCTTACAATTAATCAATATTGTTCTGTTTTAAAAGGTGTAGTCCTCTAGTTCATTAAATAACAGAACAATAGCTTGAAAGTGGGAAGGTATTTCGGAGCGGTGGTTTTTGTCTAGATGTACAAATATAAGACATTTTTCAAAGCCACGGGAAAATCATACAGAGAATACGGAATAAACAACAGGTTTCCAGCCCTGTACCTCTTAAATCTTCCACTTCTCGAAAGCTATGTTTGTCATCTACTGATTGAAATAGATTAATTTGTAGGAAGAAATAAAAAGTGTAAACAATAGTTTTATTTCTATTTTATAGGTAGAGAAAGAATGTTTGAGGGAAATAATTCTTAACCTAATTATTATGAACTACTTTTTTATAGCGAATGATGCCCATATGAGCTTTTCGCTTGTGTATGGATAATGGAAAGTTCTAGGGTGATTTGATGAGGTGAACAACCTCCATTCCTAACGGCTGGATTCGAACCCGCGAACAGGTTGCGCTGGTAGAATGAAGGGTGCAACGCCTTAGACGTCTCGGTAGTAACTTAGTTACTACAATTGATTGAATTTCTAAACTATGATACAGAGTTTCTCGAAAATATTGAAATCTTGGTTCCCTATTCATATTTCTGAAGTTTTCGCAAATGCAACGGCTGGGCAAAATAGTAAACAAAGCCTTTTCTTAGCAAAGAGGGTTTCGAAGTGATTGACCTTCAAGTAATCTCTCTATGATAAATGACTTCTGGATTGCAATTTTTCAAAATGTGAAAAATTTCAAAACACCCCAAGTTCAAAGAAGTTTTAGCCTTTGGTTACCAATATCTTCAGATTTATGGCGGTAAGCTAGTGGAATTCAAAATTGTTCATTAAAATCCGGCTGACAATTTGATTACCAGGTTGTGGAGAAAAGAAAAAGACCACAAAGATTTTAAATGATACTAAACATGGTTCTTAGTTCATAGAATCGCTCTAAACATAGTTTTGCTCTAAATTATTAGCTACTTAGTAGGCCGTTGAATCAATAGGTTCTAAGATACATTTTTCAACCTTATTTGTAATCATGAAAACGTATTTAAATACTCTCAGTTACAGTTCGTAACTGAGATCCCATTTATACTTTTCCATACTTATTACTTCTCAACAAAAACATTTCAAATATAATTGAAATCCGAATCTGATTGTACTTTTCCGGTGTTAAAATATGTTTAAAAAGATGAATACCACTAGGCACAAAGTAACTTAACAATAATTTAAAGAAGGCTAGCCATATAGAATATAGTTTAGAAGTTTTCTAGATTTTCTAGGATAGAGGTTTTCTCTGGTAACTTATAATATAATTCAATATTATGTGCTTATATTTATCTGTTAGTCTTCTTGTAAAATATCTGACAGGCAGTTGTACAAAGCGACTCCATTGCTCGATTCGGTGTCATACACAGAAATTAAGTCAGATCATCTGAATCATGAACGTTACGGGAGATGTTAGCTCTTCTCGCATTCCACTCTTGCTCGCCGGTCGATCATCAATCGATCTGCTCGAGTGACGTTCGATTGCCGAGCAGAGCGAAAGTCTGTACGCACCTTTAGCAAGACGTGTCAATGCCTAGCAATGTGTCAGCAAGAGCCACAGTTCTATGACACAAATATAAATTATTGATATTCGGAATGGGCGATTATAAGCTTGATTATTTCGCCCAGAAGCAATAACAACTGTCCACAAAGATCGTGTGATTTGATTCTGCTTAAGTTTTCCTTGAAGGGCTAAGCCATGATACAGGTCTATGCTAATAAGCTCTGGACCATCAATGCCCAAAAAGTGAACATTACTGAAGCTTTCAGTGGAATTCAGTAGCCTGATTTGTACGCCAGATTAACCCCAGAAGGGTTACTTTCCAGTGACATTAAGGGTATACTGGAGTATACAATGCCTCACAGTAGGATGGCATATGTTTTGTATGAGAAGTTATTGAATATCACACATTCATGTATCAAAAATGCATCAAGTAGCATCAAAAATGAAGGGGAGTAAATGATACAGGGATCTTTGTAGTATCAAGCTTAGACTTCCAGGCAGATCGTTAATGTGAACAATAGAACAATGATCAAATACAGGCAGTATCAGACTACGCACAGCTTAGAATATAATGCATATTTATGTATAAGTTTTCTCTGGCACAAGGGAGATTTTCAGAGAAATAGGAAGAAATCGTCTGAGCCTTTCCAGTTGTTGCATAGCTGCAAAATCTTCATTTGAAACTAATTTCACTTGCAGAGCCCAACCCAGTCTTCAATCAAGTTGAATACCAGAGTCTTCATGGAGTCTGAGAATGGTAGTATTTCCTACTGTTAAAGCTTGATTTTTGAAATGGCATTCACTTTAAATCGGCCTGCTAATCTGTTGCAACCAATAATCTGTATTAGCCTATACTTTTAAACTTGGCAAAATTTTTAGTTAATCAATGAGACATGGAAGACTGTAAAAGCTTGCAAAATGCAAATACTTCTAATTCCAATACTAATTCGATTCCATGGTGGCTTGTGATAAAAATTTATTGGAATTCATCAATTCATGCCTCCAATTTTTTATTATGAGCTATCATAGGCACCTCTAATACAAGGCCCTGGCCTAGGATATTGCAACGTCGCAGTGTAGGCCTAGAATCTAATAAATGATTGGTGAAAAAGATTTAAAAAAATACTAGCTGATCTTTTTCACCAATCATGCATTAGATTCTAGGCCTACACTGCGACGTTGCAATATCGTAGGCCAGGGCCTTTTGTATTAGAGGTGGTGGCTATGGAGCTATTCATTCTCGAGACTGAATGATGGGCGGCTATAAAAGTATCATCAAACGAAATTGTTTTTCTAGAATACAATTATTCTTTAAAACTCGTGATATTTTTAGACAATATTCTAGTGTTCTATTATGAATAATTGTCACTATATCCCACCAAAAACAGTATCTGATAACAATAATTGTCTTGCTTCAACCAATACAGTCAGTGTCTACCTTCAATACCTTCTTACAATCTAGACAATCCTAGATACCTTCTTACAATACCTTCTAGATATAGACAATATATATTACCTTCTAGACAATCTACCCCATAGATTTCACTTCTATAATAGATTATTATAGACATATTTATAGTCTATTATAGACATTTCAGTAGGGCTAGAAACATTTCTTGGTCTGTCTACAAGTTACAACAACAATCAAATTAGTCACGGCCGTCTGCAATTGTGAATAGTTCTTTCAATGGGGGTGAGCTCTGTCATTTTTATTGTTGGAGACTGACTATTTCGCTCTTTCTCACTCACTCACTCTCTCTCACTCTCACTCTCTCTCTCACTCTCACTCTCTCTCTCTCTCGTGCTCTCACTTCTCACACTCACACAAACGTACAGAAATAGGCAGGCGGTTATGACTTTCATTGGCCCTACTGCCGACTGCTCATTATATCAACAACCATTTATGAGCCACAGCTTATTCCGTAAAATTTAATTACTATAAACTCCATGGAATTAAACTTCGATTCCACTTCATAGAATTGCTATGCTGTTAACATTGTATTATCAACACTGAGGAGAGACGCATAAAAAATAGCGTTATATCTTTATCATCTGCACAATGTATATTGGCAAAACTAAGATGGGAGTAATAAATAGTTTTCCATTCCCTTGAATGCAATATATGTAATTGACCAGGCTTTCCTTGATTACCAGATGATTACCAAGTTTATTGAAGTAAAGTTTGATAGGAGCATTGAATTCAAAGATTTCTTCTCTGAGTTGTGCAGGTGATGTGGTAGATATCCATATTAATTGGGAACGACGTAATATTATCAAAACAACTGATTCATTAAAACATTCCAGATACGAGTTTCGGTAGTTATACCATTATCAATTTCTGATAAACTGCTAGCTCAAACATTGAGCAGCAGAATAATATAGTATGGGTGAAGCCATTAGCTGTTGATCAACCCATAACTATTCACTAGACACAGTTTCCATGATTTCCGTATTTGGAATACTTGTGCGTCTCTTGTCTCAACCAATGACAGCAGAAGAGCTGAACCCTCATTGGTCTATAGCTAATGGCCAATTGTAGTGTTTCACCCTTACTATATATTATATGGGTATTCACAATGTTGGAGTTAGCTGGCTAAATCGAGCTATTCGCTATCTCCAGCTATTTGCTAAGTCTGTGTTAACTCAATGCTATAGTGGAACGTTAGAAAAAAATTAACAGACGAGATAGCAGATAGCGCAGATTTGAGTCTACTAACTCTAGCTATCTCTGTTGAAACAGCAGCCATATGTTTATAATCTTACTTTTCCAAACTAACTTCAAGTTACAAAAATTATCCGCTTGGATCGCTACTGCAGGTAATAGCAGATGGTTTTAGATGGGGTGTTCACAATCCAGAGCTATCAAATAGCACTTTATCTGGCTAAAACAACATTGTGAATACCCCTTATGCTTCTCAATGTTTCAGCTTTCAGTTTAAAAGAGGTTGATAATGGTGTAACAGCCGAAACTAGTATCTCAAGTTGTTTTTCAATAAATGTCCAATAAATAAGTTTTTAACGATATCAAGTCGTTTTCATTCGTCATAGATTATTCTCATTACATGAGAATAGTTGAAACAAAACAAGCAAAGGAAGTCAGCAGAAGACAGACATATTGAATCATATTTTTAATAATATTCAGTTATAAATTTTCGAAAAAATTACATTAACATCCAGTTATTCTTCTGGCAATGTCTGCATTCACAATGCATCCTTGAAATAAGTTTGTTGTCTATAATATAGAATATTATTAACGGACGTGTGATCTTCCTAGTGTTCAGCTTTGAGTGTTTTGCAGAATTTCTTTGCTGTTTCAAGTATTGTTCATTGTTCAGCTTACCAATCGACCAACCTACTTTTATACACCACATCGCTGCAACCCTCAGCCTCCCTGATGTCGTCCGGCAAATTCCTATAGATAATTTTTGAGCTAGGTAGTTCGGTGATTTGAGTTCTATTCCATGCATTTATCTAGGTGTTGAATATCAATGGTTGTTCCTGAGTCGTAAGTACCGTATAAGTACGGTAATCAATACATTTGGGAGATTAAAAATATGTTAGCAATTGGTTAGCAATTTGATTTCATGTCACTATGGTACTATTACTTGCTACTCGAATCAATTGCTAGAAACTACTCATTTTCCGACAAAAGTAATCATGCCAGTCAAGAGTATTGTTTTAACATTAATTCTCCCATCTATAAAAATATATCTTGCAACTGCTATCGTTTAAAAAAAGTTATAAAAGGGTAGGTTACAGACAAATGCACTTTCCTATCATACACTTTACTATCATAAACGGTAAAAATAGAACACTGCATAGTGAGCTCTACTTCTACGGTATTTATCAGCACAAACATATAGAGTAATGTACTGAGCACATAACGATGTATATATACCATGAGTGATGAATGCCTCTATAGTCGGAGAAATCTTATCTGCATAATATTGTTGTGGAGCTCTACATACGTAGGGGCATTGAACTTCTTTTTGTATTTGAGTCGAAAAGGAAAAAAAAAATTTTCAATACTTGAGTCTTAACGAACCCATTCTTCAATCAGCTATTCTGCATTTTCCACTCTGGAACCTGGTACCTCACGAGTTCAGCGATGCCGTTCGATTATGGAAAGTTGAAGAATGTCAGCAAAATGTTTGAAATTTAATCATACATTCAATCTGTGAAGTAGATGCCTCTTAGATGCTTCTGAGGGCCCATATTTTATGCTTATTACTAGACAAGAGCATCATCTTCTAAGCAGGAGTTTTTTTCAAAGTAAAAACATCTATTTCAATCTAGCCGGCAGGCTTGCTTCGCTTCAAATATAATACAGTATTTAGGTACATAGTTGCTTTACTTTCATACCTGTCAAAGGGATAGCCAAGTTCAATAATTGATTCACCTCTTGGTTTGAAATGCCCAAACTACATTAGCTCTCAACGATGAACAAATTGATCAAGTGTATTATGAATTATTCCTCCTGCATATAGCTATTTTATCTGGATATTATAGAAATTATTGTATTGCAGTACAGTTTCGGGAAAAAGTGGTAACTTTCAGCATAATAACTCAGTTGAAGCTGTAACAAGTCTGTCCTGGTTCAGGTCGTTCTTGAGAATGCTAGAAAACTCTAAAATAAGCTGAGTCCACGCCGATATTGGGCGTATCTTCCGAGTTTATCTGAAGATTTTGAGCACATATTGAACGTGATTTTGGAGTCTAGATACAATATTTCTAGACCTTGACTGAGCTGAGAGAACGCATAAATTCGCTGATAAACGCTAAGTTTGAGCGAATCTTTATAAGTTTTTAAATAGGTTTTTAGCGCGCGTCGCGGGCCAAAAGATGTAATATAACTAAAAATGAAGATAAACTTCTTTAGTTTTTAAGCGTTTTTGGGCTCAAAAGATTTTCAGTTCTACTGATGAGTGAGTGAATGGATGTTTTCTAAAAGAATCGACTTATTCATCTTTCTTGAATGAACTACGATGTTTCATCACAGAAATTTCCATCTTCTTCGATTTTTAGAAAATCTCAGACTATCCATTTCAATCGACATAATAGGATCATATTATTTATAGGTTGAAAGGGTTCATCTATCATGTATTTCATTCTCCATTCCAATATCATGAGTTGCACAGTCCGCCACATTGAAAACCATATAATAAATACAATCAATATAATATAGCCATGCATATTGTATTTTGTATATTAGGGAATGTATTTTGCTTTCAGTGGATTTTAATGTGAGTTCCGTTTGTCCAGATCCATCCTGAGGTTCATTTAATGTTCACGCCAGAAATCATGTCATGTGCTGTGGTATCACAGAGATGCAGAGATTTAATTTCGATTGACTATCAAACCTTTTTTTTCAATAACTAATCATCCTCACAGAATATAAGAAATTCCGATAGGTAACATACGTTTCGTATACTATTAAACGTACCTACTACACAAGTGTATAACTTGATTGCATGTGGAAGAAAATTTTCCAAAAATTAATAATAGTAACAAATTATGAGTTTGTAGGATTTTTTTTTTATTATTACTTCCATTAAAACTAGTCACTAGGACTAACCATTAATTTTGTTCTTTTATTTCTTATCCTAAAATATTAATTTTTATTGCTAAAGTCTTCCAGTGAAGCCTACAGTTCTAATCTATAATTCTTCTACTTTGAATTCTTTCGCTACACATTTATTTAATTTATACTTTTTTCACTTCACTAGCACTACACCAACTCGAAGGGCTTTGTTCTCTTCAACCTCCTTGTGAGTTGAGTGCTGTCTAGGAGTGGGATGACTTCGGTGTTGTCGTGTTGATGAAGACGTGACTCATGATGGGCTGCCAATCGACTTATTTCACTGGTCACATAGAGGATGTGTAGATCTCGGTGCAAATCGCTGTTCCTTATGTACCAGGGCGCATTCACTATGTTCCGCAGTACTTTGTTTTGGAATGTTTGAATATGATTGATGTTAGATATTCTAGAGCAGCCCCAAAGCTGAATTCCATACGTCCAGACAGGTTTTAGAATTTGTTTATAAATCAATATTTTGTTGTCCAATGAGAGTTGTGATTGTCTGCCCAACAGCCAATAGATTTTACTGTATTTGAGTCCCAGCTCACTCCTTTTCATCTTGATATGCTCTTTCCATTTCAACTTGGCGTCAAGAGTCATTCCAAGGTATTTTGCTGTGTTGCTGTGTGGTACTACATTCCCATTTAGATTTATACGAACGATTTATACAAACCGAATTGAGTTTGTAGGATTGAAAACGAAAAAAGAAGATCCTATCACTTGACGAAATCAGCCAGTTTTTCCTTGATGATCATTGAAAGTTTTGTCTCAACTGGATACATGAAGATTTGAACATTCAAATGAACGGACTTCCAAAATTTAAGGGTATTCAAATTTGATATTTTTCAAAGTTTTTCGATTTGTATATCAATTCAAATCAAATGAAAATTCAAATCAAATTTTATTTCCTCAAAAAAATACATTCACAGAAACAGAAATATTACATTAGTCTATGAAGAAATATCTCCCTGCAAAGGTAAAAACCTGAGCGCAGGAAGGAGGCTATATAAATTCTGATCACAACAAAGCAGCAAGAAGGCGAACTATTCTAAGCAAAAACAATGCATAAACTATCATTAAGCTATCAAAATGAAAACATTTTCTCCGATCATTACTTTTTGAGATATGAGCGCCTAATGTTTAAATTTTTGTGACAGAACATTTCAAATTCGGTTGGAGATAAATCCATGAGATCCATAGGATAGATTCTTCATGGTATTGTTGATCTAGTAGAATAAAAATTTTCTGAAAATATCCATTTTTAAGATAGTTATTCAATTTACTAAAAATAACTTTTTGTTGAGTTATTTTTGGTAAATTGAATAACTTTTTTTAAAATTGATATTTTCAGAAAATCTTTTTTTACTAGATAAACAATACAATGAAGAATCTATCCTCTAAATCTCATGGATTTATATCTTACCGAATTTGAAATGTTTTGTCCCAAAAACTCAAACTTCAGGCGCTCATATCTCAAAAAGTAATGATCGGAAAAAAAATGTTTTCCTGAGAAAACTTTTTCATTTTGATAGCTTAATGATATACAAACCGAAAAACTAGAAAAAATATCACGAGTAGAGAGTCTATTTTCAGCCTTTGCACAGCCTTCCAAGCATTACCATGCCATAACTTTTATCCATAAATATTTGGAGTTGCAATAGAAACAAGTCCTAGAAAAAAGTTATCAATTACGTTCTCTGTCCAACTTCACAATTAGATCGAAAATTCAATCATGTTCACACCCTAACTATGTACTATACTACTCTAGTATCTTGGGCATATTCTATGGAATGGAAATAGGTAGGTATGTTTAGTTTCATAACATTTTGCAGGGGAAAATACAATTAAGAAGAATGTTGTATCGAGAAGAATCTCATGATTGCACATTTTGAGAGCCACGTTTGGTATGGTATAGCAAACAGAGTCAGAGTGGTGGTGGCCAAAATCCGAGAGCAGAAGAAGATAATTTCCCAAATATTAAAAAATTTTTGATTGAATCCGTGCATTTTAATAAATAGAAATAATTTATTTTCACTGTACCGTATACTGTTTTTGGTCTTGAAATAGTGATAAAATATTGTAGAGAACAAAAGTTGTAGAGATTAAGAGAGTTTTAAGTTGTAGGAAATCAAGGAAGTTTCATGTTGTATTTGAGACATTTCTCTCTAGATTGATTCATTTATCACATGCCAGGTCTTGAAAAACTAGAGCCGATTATTTTTGAGATACGGGGGTGAAATCGAAAAATTCTTCCCACTTCTACCGTTGCTCACCCCCTAGGTTAGAGGACTTTAAGTATGTATGTTTACCTCCTGACTACTGTCAAAAAACTCCCAAAACTAAATCTGTCGCAATTCCATGAATTCTATACATTCGTTTGACTGGGTTGGAGGGTGAGTTTATTGAATTTTCGTTCCTCTCATCCGGGAGACGCTAACTGACATCTAGCGGAGACTTATAGAACTTGGTGGTCAAACCAACAAGGGTGGTTCGGGTGAAATTCATAAATCAGCTTTAAAATGAGTTTTCACATATTTAAAAACATTTATATGTCCATCTATTAACGCAAATCGGCGATTATATGGTAGTAGAATGATGTGAGCAAGAAATCGATGACTGGTTGAAAGCAAGTGTTTTATTATAACAGTTTCAACTGAGCACTCTGATCAAACTCTCGCGTGCAGTTTTCGAAATCTGCTCCGTATATATAGGAGTTTTGGAAGGAACAGTTCACAGGGAGTCCGATGGGTGCAGTCATTTCTCAGTGATAAGTCTGAGATACTTGAGTTCAACCCGCTGGTTTCGGGCAGGCTCCTATGACTAGCTCCCGGCTTTGACTCTCTTTTTATTTTTATTTTGATGAGAATAATAATAATTGACTAATAATAATAATAATAATAATTAAATATGATGAAAAGTTACAAAAAATTATTTTTTTGTTGCTAGTTTTCAAGTATTCCTACTTCAAGTTTTATTTAATATTGGATTCGGTGAAGGCAACTGATTCACAATAGATTGTGGTAGCATAGGCAAGTTTCATTTTTCGATGAATAATGACGCTTTGAACGTTTATTGGATTAAATTGTGGTTATATGATGTCACAGTATTGTTCATATTGGTTTTCTTCGCATCGTTTGATCTTTGTTTGCACGACTAACGTCTGTCGCTGCGTCTATTGAAAATAGGAACGAAGGAACCATTCAAAACTCAAGATAAGAATATACAAAAATACATGTACAAGGCATCCATTTTGAATATTATGAGTATATATAGTATGTAAAATTTGTAGTTTTCAATAGTTTCCACTCTAACTAGTCACAGCGATCAACGGCAGCACGGTCTTGTCAATCAAATCCTACCCTAAGATGACGTGATTTAATCGCCAGTTAAGTGACGTCAGTTGAATTCAATAGAGGTAAGTGCAACCTTGAGAAAGATATTGTTGAACATTTAGCTAGCCTTGTGAACAGTCACCCTTCCAATGTGAGGACCGAGAATACGTAACTTAGTATTATCTAAAGCTACTTTATGCACTCCTGATGCCCTAAAAGTGGACTGGCTTTCTCTCTTACTCTCTTCTCTCACCCACTCTCTCCCTACCAAACTCTTGATTGCTTTATTGTTCAGATGAAGATCTGCCGAATAGGACTGCAGTGCAGTTTTCTTTTTTTCAACAGGTCTCCGGTGATATTAATAGATAGATACATATGCTGCCTTTATTCCACTCCCTCTTCCATATCAGTACTGAGTTGAACACATAGTTTTTTCAAAACGGGTGAATCTTGTTCATGAGAATTCTCCTCTAAAATTTTATGTAACGAGTCCCAATTCGTCCGAACTCCTCACGTGCATCATCATCAACAACTAACAATACGACAACAAATAAAATAAACAATCGTTCTGTCGATGACAAAATGATTGTTCAAAGACAGAATACTGTTCAATGAACTTTTAATTTAAAAACTCTTGAATCCTGATCAATATGAGATAATATATGATTCATATATATGTCCCATATCACCAGATGACATAAAGGATAAGCATAAGCTATATTGCTTGTCTCTGCAAATATTTCAACTGTATTGAAATATTTTCATTAATATTTGCAATAGAACGGCTTCTATGGAAGTGAAACAAATAGATAAATTGAATCTAGCATGGAAAATTTTACTCAAAATAATTAATCAATTCCAATTTAGTAGATTAGTTTTCAAAACTGATGAATGATTTTTATGTTATTGATGATGCCTCTATAAAAGTACAAGTGAAATTGTGCAAATTGGTTTAACTGTTATTGTAATTCATTTTAATATTAGTTCAAATGTTTCCCTTGTTAATAATATTAATATGTTTTTTGTGGAGTGCGGATTTGGGACCTGCGCCTGTCGCATCCACACTATGTATCCATTTTTCCTCATAAATGGTATGCATACAGTTTGAATTATTATGATTTAAATGATGATACAGTGAATGATAAATGGATTGGAATAAGGGGTATGCTGTGATAAGACACAACTTCAGTTTTCTTTTAAAGGGCTACTACAATACATTGAAATAAAATAAAAATCATCAAGATTTTCTCATATTTTATTAATTACCAACATGTTGTGAATTAATGAAATATGAAAAGGATTTCATAAATTGTTTATTTTTTTTAGAACTGAATTCATTTTAAAACTTCCATAATTTAACTGTTTTTCATAATTTTCATTTATTATTCAGAATGAATTTCATACACATGTGTAAGGCTAATAATATTTAATCACGTTCCCTACACTCTACAGATAATGATTTTTATTCCAGACGGAACTTGTCATCTCTGATTATACAATTAGGTCAAACCTCCTTATGAACCTTTATTAATAGTTTGAAAAGGAACAAGAGTCTTGTTAAGTAATTCTCGCTTTGAGTCAGGTGCCTGGAGTAAAACCCTTATCGTGTTAGCCTACGATTTTACTGAACGCATTCACGCTTTGTAAACATAGCGTACTTATTGGTTCTCAGTTACCGGTTCCCCATCAGCGTGTTATCTCAACAAAAGAAAGTCACTGCTTACCGAGCCTACTTTGCTAACAGACATGTCTGATAACACAGTCTATATTCGATTATTACTGCAGTTCACACGCTTTTGCTTTGCAGAGAAAAACTGTTCTTATAATTCGTTTGAACTTGTAAAAATGTAAAGCCAAAACCCAAATGTGTCAAACGATGTGTTACGTCTATGTGTTAATCCAAAATATATTGACGAGATTGTACCAAGACTATCAATTATTAATTTTCTTTTTAATTTAATATAACTGTTACTAGTACTAACTATCAGCTTATTTCTATCCTAAATTAATACTCTTATTATTTTACGAGAAGAATCTTGAAATAGCTTCTTCTCCTTGTTTTTGACTAGTTCTTTTATAATCATTGCAAATTAATATTCTAATCTAAATTAATACTCTTATTATTTTACAAGAAGAATCTTGTAATAGCTTCTTCTCCTTGTTTTGAATTAGTTCATTCATAATCATTGCAAATTAATATTCTAATCTAAATTAACTCTTATTATTTTACAAGAAGAATCTTGTAATAGCTTCTTCTCCTTGTTTTGAATTAGTTTATTCATAATCACGGCACTAAACTAATATATTAATTTTTTTCCTCTTTCACTAAGCACTCCTAGAGGTTTACACGACCAGATCTGTCGACTTCTTCCTTTTCAATCTCCTCGTTAATGTTGAGTTGTCCAAAAGCTGGATTGCCTCAACATTTTGGTGAAATTATTAAAATAAAATGAAATTGGAATATA
Source organism: Nilaparvata lugens (assembly GCF_014356525.2). Lineage (NCBI taxonomy): Eukaryota > Metazoa > Arthropoda > Insecta > Hemiptera > Delphacidae > Nilaparvata > Nilaparvata lugens. Next base: position 91,520,013 of record NC_052518.1, on the reverse strand, counting down.
GAACAGAATCAAATTAACAGAATTAATATTGAAATAAAGGGACTGAAGAATTGCTATGAGAACACAGATAAAGAAACATTAATGAATCGCAAAAATATTACGTGGATTGAAATAATAATAATTACTCTATCAAGATTTACATAATATAATTTGAAAACTTCATGCCAGACAATTTTATGTCGATTAACAAGTTACATGTCAAGATATTATTGACCGAGCGAAGTGAGTTCTAAGATTCCATCGACGGTTTTGCATTTCTCTTTATTTATGTTTATATTTATGTTCTGCATTTACGGCGAAACGCAGGAATAGATTTCCATGAAATTTGACAGGTATGTTCCTTTTTCAATTTCGCGTCGACGTATATACAAGGTTTTTGGAAATTTCACATTTCAAGGATAATATATAAAAGGAAAAGGAGCCTCCTTCATACGCCAATATTAGAGTAAAAATCAGACTATAGAATAATTATTCATCATAAATCAGATGACGAGTGGATTATAAATTGCATGCAATGACGCATAATATTGCATATTGCAATTCGATATCTCAATGTAACTTATTGAAAGCACAGCTGTGTGTGGACTATTAATTGCATGCAGTGAGGCATGTGATTGATAATTTGAAGTAGCATGGTATTTTCTCCCGACTTTTCTCTGCTTTCAAGCTTTTGATGATAGCAGCATAGCTGTTTACATCAAATTATTAGCATTGTCGATACAACAGCCCAAACAGCCATTAGTCGTTTACACTGATATCTCGCCGACACGACATGACAGGACAGAATTTACTCTGATGGACAGTATTGAAGGAGACTGTGGTTTATAACTGCGCGAGGTCTACAGTTCACTATTAATATGATATCCATTCATAATTTTTTTATATTAATTTTAACGGATTTCGCAAATTTATTCATTGACGATAGATTTATTTGGAGCTTGCCAATCTATGATAGGAGGGGGAGGACTAGTAAAACTGTTATAACCTATAAAATCTTATTGTTATTTATATCTTATGACAACGTGTACCATAATATGCTCGTAGATCAATACTCAGAGCCAGGATCAGGTACCACTGAAAATTAGGTAACAGAACAATGTGACATAATATTAGCTGACATTGTTATCATGGTTCTATTTATTCTAATTTTATTGACAATCATTCATCACCTGATTCATATTCAATTCAGTTTATTTGAATCCTTATTCCCATTTCAAATAATGGTTAATGTTTCAATGAAAATGTGTAATATCGAAGTGTTCTTCTCTGATAACAGAAGAACCAACGTGAATCTATCAATGTTATTAAACTTTCAAATTTTGCATCCTTGTAGGGAAACTCATATCCCTCTTCAACTTATTTCCAATATTCCACATTCCATTTCAATATTTCAATGAATTTTCCATAATTGCATTCATATTGTTTGTAATAATAGTTTGTCACTGCCAAGTGGAGGCGTGGAGTATACCATTCAACTCTTGATTAAGTTGATCATCAATACTGCTTTCCTCTCTCCTTTCAATTCATTATTAAACCTCAATATGGATTCACAAGAGTTTAGTTCTTTTCGTAGCGTATTTTTCTATCACTTGAAAAATGAAATGCTAGCAATATAGATTTTGAGCCAGGAAAATTAACCTCAGCTTTCAATCCAGTTCGCTGTTTGTTCTACGGAGACAGTGCAATGAATAATTCATAACATTATTAACAGCTGAAGGGCTGCTATTGCACGTTCCCGAGTGACGGAATAGGCTACACAGAACACAAACTGTAACCCATACTCACAAATATTGTTCCATATTCTCTCACTAGTCTGTAAAAGTTGCCATCATTTTCCAACTCTGTGAGTGAGATAAAAAATGGATTGTGCTTCCTGAATCCAGCCTCTCTCTCTCTCTCACACACACACACACGAGATTCATTCAATCTATCTGTCTCTTTTCTTCCACTTCACAAGTTTTCCTTTCTCTCTTCCACCGTTCATTTTTCTCCCTTCCTCTCTCAAGCATCCTCGTGAATATGCATGGAAACGAATAACACCGGTTATTTGATGCGATGTCAACCTCATATTTCTAAACTACCTACTACCTGAAAACGGTCTACTGCTATTGAAACTTTGAATACCGCTCTGAAATAAAAGTATATTTGAGAAACTATTCGTGGACTCGAATTCTACAAGATATGTCGTTCTTTCCTTTAAAGCCGTTTCCAACATAATTGTATGCTACAAGGTTGAAAGAGGATTTACTTTAATAGTAGGAATAATAAGTGGAAGGTTCAGATAAATGGGTTGTCCTTACCTGAGAATCGAAGTAGCTCATAAGTCAAAAGTTTCAAGATACTCCCGTTCTTGATAGCTCAATGGTTTGAAATAACCAAGATGATGAACGAACAAAACACTTTTATACTATCGTATGCCATACAGATGTATGTTCCGAGATAATATGAGCGTGTGCTTGAAACGAATAAATATAATACTATGACCAATGGTTTTTCGATAAAATAAGAAATAGTATAAAATTTTATTGTTTCAAAAATAAATAATTTGCTAGTATCCCTGAATAAGCATAATAATAATTATTAGCATGCTAGAATGCTAATTTTGTCTACAAAAACAGTATAATATGCTTTCACTTTTTAATGATTTTTACTTTAGTACTCAAACTTAGATTATGGTGGGGGATGAAACCATTTTTAAAAATATTGGGGGGATGTGTCTCCCCTGTCCACGTTAGAAACTACCGTTGATCATAACTGGGAAATTTTGGGGGTAATTTCTAGAAAAAGCTGCTGGAGCATTATTTAAGGATATAAACAACTGTAGGAAGTCATACAAAGTTTTTTTTGTATAAAAAAGATGGTATGAATAATAAAAACCACATAACACTCCAGGAATCGAACCCGGAAAGTAACCACATGCATGAAACTAAATAAACTATAATCAACTAGAACACTACAAGATAAATTGAATCTATTCGTAATAATAGATTGTAAAAGCATAGAGTAGAGAGCAAGGTACTTCATCGTAAAGAGTACTTCGTTATTCTAATAGGATTTATAGAAACGGCAAAAAATCGTACGTCCAAAAATCGATGTGTGTGTAACTAGTCATATAATTATATACTATTCGTTTCCATCTTCATGTTGTCTCACGCGAGTGAAATGACCCTTTTGTGAGTTTCCTTGAAATTAGAAGTCATTGACGTAATTTGATAGCTAGTTAATCAATCATAATAAAATGTGAAACTTTATTCAAATTCAAAACAGTACAGAATATAGAAACACAGAATTTTTTACAAAGTAGACAGTTTTGATATTGATTCTTGATTATCAATATTTTGGTATATTTCTCAGTTGAATAGCACCCCTGTTCAATCGTATGAAACTATCAAAATATTGTTTACTAGTAGTTCTGTGAACAGTAGACCTCACGCAGTATTCTCATCCACAAGTACCTGATGTCAACTGTTTTAAATGTTAACAAACTCAGTTCACGTTTGAATTTGTGTTTCATATGATATAATTCATCCAGTTCCGTGATGATCTTTCTATCTGATGAAAATTAATTTTTTAGAATCAAAAATATTATAATTTCTCCAGCATTATTCAATTCATTTGTTTATTTTTATTCACCTATTAAATTAGTTTTTTCGAATGTGAGAATATTTATAATGATGGGCACGCATAATAATATCATGACTGCAAAACAAAATATTGAAACCAAAGACCTTAAAGCTGCGATTAGACCAAATTTATTAAAAAAATGTTACTAACTCAATCCTTTTAGATTATATTAGATTGAACATAACTTATCATACACATGATGAACATATGTGTTTGTCAACTTCCGTTCAATCTAATAGAATCTATAAGGATTAAGTTATAACAATTTTGTTAATAACTTTTTTGTCAACCCAGCTTAAAGATGAACCTCTTTAATGTATTTGATTGAAACTATAGACCTTATACAAATACAGTAATAGACTGGCTTCTCCACACATCTGTGTAATCACTTGTCAGCTGATTTATGATGAATAATTCTATAGTCTGATTTTTACTCTAATATTGGCGTATGAAGGAGGCTCCTTTTTCCTTTTATTTTATCCTTGAAATGCAAAATTTCCAAAAACCTTGTATATACGTCGACGCGCAATTTAAAAAAGAAAATACCTGACAAATTTCATGAGAATCTATTACCGCGTTTCGCCGTAAATGTGCAACATATAAATATATAAACATATAAACATTTAAACATTAAGAGAAATGCCAAACCGTCAACTTGAATCTTAGACCTCACATCGTTCGGTCAATAAATTTTAGTGATGCCGTGAATCGTTAAATCATAGTCGTAGAAGCTGAGATCCATATCAATTATTATTGAAAATATTGTTGACTGGTCCTTCCAAGTCTCCATTCTGTTGATTCGCTGCACTTGTATTCATCTGTCCATCATCATAATTTATGAACAACGCAATCCCTATTCGCACAATGGGAATCCTCATATAACTAATCCTCAAAATAACTCATATCTTCCGTGAATTTCTGCACATTTTTGTATTGATTATTTCAAACCACGTTTATTTCGAGAGTGTAGGATTGATTATACCTTATAAAAAAGATGGTATGAATAATTAAAACCACATAACACTCCAGGAATCGAACCCGGAAAGTAACGGCTGTCGAATTCTGCTGCAGTCCCTATTGTTTCCTTCAGCTTAGGAGAGGCAATTTCCAACAAGTGTTTGAATTCAAAAGGAGAGTGATAGAGAAAGAAATAGGAAATGAAGTTGAAAAGAAACAGAAGTGACCCGTGTGAAAGCCAACAAGGAAACAGAAAAACAACAAAAAAGAAAGCATTGAAGCATAAACAGGTAGAGTATGAGTAGAGACACCGAACCAGTTAGACTTAATTATTTTACTCTAAAGGCAGCGCACATGTGCTTCGTCTTTCAAAAGTCCTAATTTGAGTACCATTGTGACCTTTTTTGAACAAAAGAGTCCTGTATTACTGTATTCCAGCCACACCTAAGTTTCTTCCTGTCTTCACCAGTTGAAAAATTTGTTTGGTTATTGTTTTTCAGCTTTCAGCTGCAGTGAGTGTTATCACACCTACAGCAAGTTCGCGTGCTTTTGTTCGCCTGCTAAAATTTCAATAAAAAGTTCCTTCGTATCCTGGGCAAACTTCATTAGGAATCAGCTTCATAGAATAAAATTCATTTCCTTCTAACACAAGAATCGCCTCACTATTTCGTCTATCAATGTTATTACATAATCAGTGGCATTCGTAACATGAATGAATAAATAGTAAAAATCTTAGCATAATTGAACGATGATAGTGAAAATTATAATAGCGATTTATAATACCCTTATAATCGAAACAGAGTAGTCCACTGGATTGTGTCATAGAGAAACAATAGCATAAGTTTACTTACGCTATTGTTACTCTATTTATGATTGTGTCTTCGCAACTATAACCGAGTTGTGAAGTGAAAAATTGTATTTCAAGCATTTTTCCCTACACCTCCTTCTCAAGCATTCTTTGCCTGCACCATGAGCTATACTCGTATGTAGTGAGAGTGAGTGAGAAAGAAAGTGTTCTGAAAGTACTCTTACTCTTTTAAGCTTCCTATTCAAATTCTTCTTTTCCAGTGATAATTGAATTGAGTTATAATAATTTTGAAAATCAGTGACAAATCTGCGGGTCTCCAATAACCACTTATCTCCCATAGTCTATTTTCATAGAGTAATTGGAAATCCGTTAGATTGGAATATCAACGTCTACAATGACAATGTGACTAGCCTGATAGAATGTCTAGGTTTACTGTGAAAAAAGCATTCATCGTTTTTTTATTGCTGAGCAGAATTTAATTGCCGCCTTGGCATAGCATATTTATGATCCAATTTTTCGAACCTCCTAATAAAATTATTTATGGGACTTGACTCAATCTGTGATTAGGATAAAGCTCACGTTTCCAGAGATAAGCCAAACCATGAAATAGACTTATGCATACGATAAGAAAATTGCCATGACTTATTACCAAGATAAGAATATCTAGAAATAATACAGGATAATGTTTTTTTCAAGTGTATAAATCGTTCTGCTAATTTTACTGTATTCTTTTCTGGTTAAGATACAAAAGAGATTATTAACTTTCTGAGATTCTGAGGCCTATACAGAAATATGCAGGTTTTAATGTTCTATTATCAATTTTTCTCAAAGTAAGCTATTCCTATTTCTTTTTCCACTATATTTTTACTGCTATTACTCAACCTGTGAGCTCGTATAATTTCAAGTTATTAGCCAATGATATTTTAGAAACTTTTATAAGTTATATTTCTGCAAAAATACTTTTTAAATGATTGATAACATCACATTAGATTTTATTTCAATCTATTGCGATTCATAGGTTCAAATAATGTATTACACATCAAATGATTGAAGGGTATGCTTGGTATCCAATCTGGATCCAAAAGTATTAGTTTTGAAAACCTACAACACTAATTGACAGATTATTCAGTGATTGATGTTTATTGTAAAAAATAAATAAAATTTTAAAAATAAATTTCAACTTTCTTGATGATGACAAAAGTAGCTGCGAAAATACATGTAGCCTACCGGTGATAGGTTGTAATCAGTCTTTAATAATAAGGGAGAGTGTGAGTGTGTATATTCATTCCTCGCTTTAATATTTGACTCGATTTATAAAGTAAAAGCCAGAATGATATAAAACATCAAATTACCCAGATAGCTCCATTCAACATTAATTTGATGTGCCTCAAAGTCAGAGGATTATTACTCCCCTTGAATTTTCAGAATTACTAACAAAAAAAAATAGAGAGCCTACACACTCACGGATTTCGCCCGAGCCGAGCCAAAACGGGCCAAATCCGCGAGCCAAATCCGTAGGTGTGTAGGGCCATTTACATTCGAAGTATGGGAAGTTTATTTGAATTACTGATTCGATTAATAATTAGTTGTTTCGATTGATAAATTCCCATGGAGTGAAGCTCCGACACATACAATTATGTAAATAATAAAAAGGTCGTTTATTATGGTCTTTAAATGAACGGTACTGTATAATATAATGGATTAGATGTGATGTCACTCATTGCGATGTTTCTCCTCTATGTTTCAACCTGTAGTAACCAGCTTGAATTATAACTCGTATTACTTCATACAACTCAATTTTACTGTATTACTTGGTTTTCAAGTTACCCTACTTCTAAGTTTCTTTTCAATCATTTACAACCTTTTCAAACATTTCAACCCACTGAATTACTGCGTTTGCAATCGAGGCGTATAATGTGTAATAGTGTCTGTATTGGAACGAACCTCTCTGTAACAATCAAATGAGTCAGAGTAAATTAATAACACCTGTGTAAAGAAATAATGTACGATTGTATACGTTATGTTCACTCATGCGTAAAGTTTAGATAGGTAGGATCTGAACAGTACGTATAAAACAGATATGTAATATTGTTTCATACTACTTACATGAATTACAGCATTATGAACAATTTATGAAAACGTTCAAATTATGGCTTCTTTGGACTTTCAAGATTTTCCTATAGATTTACGATTAATTTTAATTTTTATGACACTAGACGCAACAATAAAAATGTGAGAAAAGGAGCCTCACTACACAATTATAAATGCATGATCAAAGATATCGTTTCTATGGTCAATATTTGATGACTAATAGGGAATAGTCTAATAGGGAATCAAATGCAATAAGTCTTTAATTTGTGTATAATAATATAATATTCCACTGTCCTAATGTGTTTGATACAACATTCCGTGGGTGCAGCGAGGAGGAAAAGAGAAAGAGAATTCTATCTGCATTCATTTGCTTTTTCTCAGCTCCATCGAACAGAAAATCTGCAAATTTGCCACAGATTTCCAGAAATCTAGTTCTAGAAATTTTGTGTTAGAAGGGCTTCAGAATTTCGCCGAAAATACGTTCAAAATCAACGTTTTTTGCGTGTTATCAGTTTCATAAGAAGTGATTGACTGAAAAGTTTGAAATTTGGAAATGATGCCAGAGATACTTCCTAAATCGGCATTTTTCCTGTTTTTTTTTCTTTTTCTAGTTTTTTCGAGGACAAATTATCATTATGAATGAATGGATGAATGAATTTTATTTGCCAAAAACAAAATACAAAAAAAGCTTTACAAAAAATAAATATAAGTATATGCTACTGCACTTAAACCAAGATACATACATTTATTTAATTAAAAGAAAAAGTTTAGATCTGTTAGAACAGAGGTTCTACAGAAATTCAGCCAGAGTCGAGAGAAATTGTGGAGAGGGAGCTTTAAGATTTTGCTAAAGAGTTTTCAGGAATGACTGAACTCCTTGAAAATCCAATTTTGATACACAAGTTCTGTTTGGATAATAGCGGTGCTACATTTGAGGGTTCATTTCTACAGTTTTTCAATGCATTCTTCTAGAATTTTTAAATAGATTGGGATTGAAATAGCGAAATGAATGTTTTTTTTAATTCTGTACATTAATTGTTACAAAGAACTAGACTGGAATACAATAAGTATTATATCTTTATCATTTTATGTAGGAAATAGTATTCATATTAAGAATGGAGTCATTTTTCAACACTAAGCAACTTAGTTAACAAAGAAAAAAAAATCTGGTGTGGTACACTCACACAACTTTCCTTGCTCATTGAACTGTAAGCCCCATTCTCAAACGAGAATAATTTAGGGGAATAACATAATGACGATTGGCGGCAACATATTTGAAACTACGATCAGACTTCTATACATTTGTATATATAATTGTTTTCAGAGTACTTTTTCCTTTATGTAAATTGTGAAATTCGATGATACTTTTAAAAGTCGTCAAAACAGCTGTTCTACAGATGAAATATCTCGACTATGTGTTTTTTTTATGAACTGCTCTACCTACCTACCTCATGCACGAGAACGAGGTTACAAAGTCCATTTCTCAAGGATGGGGTGGACCCCCCATTAGATTCCCAGAGAGGAGACTCATGCCAGTTGATAGAGCTGATAAATAACTATACAGGGTATGAATTTGAAAAAAATCGGTCAACCATTTTTGAGAAAATCGTGAAAAACATGTTTTTTTAGTAATTATCCGCCAATGTATGTGTGTGTGTGTGTGTGTGTGTATGTCTGTGAACACGATAACTCCATTCCTAATCAACCGATTGACTTGAAATTTTAAATTTAAGGTTCCTATACCATGAGGATCTGACAATAAGAAATTCAATAACATTGAATTCAAAATGGCGGATAATTACTTAAAAACCATGTTTTTCACGGTTTTCTCGAAAACGGCTCTAACGATTTTCTTCAAATTCATACCATGGATAGCTATTTATAAGCCCTATCAACTGACATGAGTCTCATTTCTGAGAAAATTGCAGGAGCTCCGTAATATACTTGTGAAAAATGGCGGATAATCACTAAAAACCATGTTATTCACGGTTTTCTCGAAAACGGCTCTAACGATTTTCTTTAAATTCATACCATGGATAGCTATTTATAAGCCCTATCAACTGACATGAGTCTCATTTCTGAGAAAATTGCAGGAGCTCCGTAATATACTTGAGAAAAATTGCGGATAATTACTAAAAAAAACATGTTTTTCACGATTTTCTCAAAAATGCTTGACTGATTTTTTTTCAAATTCATACCCTGAGAAATGGACTTTGTAATATCCTTTTCGTGCATGAGGTAGGTAGGTAGAGCAGTTCATAAAAAGAACACATAGTCGAGATATTTCATCTGTAGAACAGCTGCTTTGACGACTTTAAAAAAATGACGACTAAAAAAAGTCATCGATTTTCACAATTTACACAAAGGAAAAAGTACTCTGAAAACAATTATATATACACATATACAAAAGTCTGATCGTAGTTTCAAATATGAGCAAGGAAAGTTGTGTGAGTGTACCACACCAGATTTTTGGACTCAGGGGACCTTGAAACGTATTGAAAACTTGAAATTGGGGTACCTTAATTTTTTTTGGAAAGCAATACTTTCCTTACCTATGGTAATAGGGCAAGTGATATATTATTTTCACCGCAGCTTTTTATATTATCAACATATATTATTATAATCGAAAAAAATCAAAAGGGAAGTCAAAGCCGGGATCTAGTCATAGAGTGAGTATGAATTAAATAGGAACAGCAGTTTGGTGTCTTGCTTACGAAGAGATGACTGATACCCAAAAATTATATTATTTTCTGATTTTACATTATTATATTAAAAATTATATTATTTTCGACTGATACCCAAAAATAATATTATTTTCACCGTAGCTTATCATATTATCAGCATATTTTATCATAATTGAAAAAAAATCAAAAGGGAAGTGTCAAAACCGGGATTAGTCATAGAGATTATTACTGGAGTAGGAACAGAAATTTGGTGTCTTATTTTACGAAGAGATGACTGATATCCATCGGACTCCCTGGGTATTGATCGTTCCAGAGCTTCTATATATGCGCAACAGCTTTCGAAAACTGCAAGTTGGAGGTGGGTTTTCAAGCGAGTTACAAAATCTCGAACTGAGAAGCGCAAAACCACACGTGCTACTGATCCCCTGCTAGGGGTGGAGGGTTGTTCACTCATGATGAATTAATTATGTAGCTGATTCACACGAGATTTGATTTGAGTCAATATATTTAGCAACATCAATATAATTGAGCAACATCAATTTTAATATATTTATGTGGAGTCTCCCAAGCGAGATCGATATTGGTTGAATGAATATCACTGTTGAAATAAATCAAAGAATCATTTTATACAACCTATTGAATATACTATCAGAGACGCATTTCATACATCCTATTGAATACAACCAAATAAAAGAAACATTTTATTGAAGCCAAGATCGTATTTACCTCTGACATCAACTTATCAACATCCTTTCCAAAAAAGTAAAAATGTTGAGTTGTAGGTTGTACATATTCGCAAAGATTTAAGAATCAGATAGTATTCAGATTGAAGACTACGTTGAGAAGAGCGTGTAAAAATAAAATGTAAGCCCAAGTATAAAGTTTTATTTTTCTATTAATTCTCATCAAAAAAGTGATTGTTAGAACTTGAACAGAATTGTGCATAGATGCTTGTTTAGGTCTTTATAATAGCCTTCTTCAAATTCATGCTTAATTTTTGAGATTACCTTTTCTCTTTCTCCCAACATGTCTTGCAGCCGTTGCAGGTTTGTGAATGAGAACTTCGTCAGGGATGTTGGATGTTACCGATCGTCATCATTTTGTCAATCTTTTCTTTACATCTAATTGGAAATTTTCAATTACACTAATACCCTCAACGCTCAATCATAAGCTCTTCTCAAGCGTCCTCATATCGGAGTATATCCAATTTTGAGGGAGACAGAGTGATGAGAACCAGAACAATGGGGCAGTGTAGCAATGCTGATGATTGACTAGGGACCTTGTCTATGGAACTGAGTCATCTCTTCTGTTCACAACTCAATGGGCTTCTAGAAGGTACTGGCTACTTCTAGTTCGTGTGTTGTGTGAATAATAGAAAAGAAACCTCCATCCTTCTGAATTGTTCTGGAATAATACTACTATGATACTTGTATCAAAAATGGCAGCTAATTCAAGTTTTAGTTTTTAAAGAAATGATTGGATGCAAGCAATTTTGGATACAAGTATCATAGAACATAAATAGAAATACAAATCTCAGTACCCTCTTTGAATTCTAAAAGGCTACTGAGATTTACATTTCTATTATTTATATTACAAGTAGCCCTAAACAGAAAAGAAACAATCATAGAACATTTTAACTGATGCCATCTTTCTTGTTTTGAAGAGGCCTTCAAAATGATGTAGCACACAATAGGTGTTTACATTGAAAATATTTTTATTACAACCCCTCATTTCTTTAAAAACTAAAACTTCATTCAGCCGCCATTTTGGATACAAGTATCATAGAAAATGTTCATTGATTCCATCTTTCTTGTTTCAAAAAAGGCCTTTAAATGATGTACCACACAATGGGTGTTTACATTTAAAATATTCGAGTTACAACCCATAAGTCACCCCCTTATGAGGGGTTGGTATTCAGTTGTACGTTAAAAGATAGAGTATTCGACCAATAACTTATCCCTGAAAGTTACAGTATTATATCTACAACAGTTCCCAACTTATTGAGGGGTTCCCATACATATGACTCACTCTTTATAGTGACAGTAAGTTATATAGTGATAATTGCATAGTGACAGTTATGGTTCGGCTTGTACCAGAGTTTAGTGATTATAATATTGTCGTGACAGTTGTATCAAGATACGAGATACAGGACGGTGATAAGGATACGCGAGACATGAAACGAAACGGTTTGTCAAGATCCGTGATACGCGAACTGTGATACAGAGTCCTGGTATAAGATACAGACAGTGATAGTTTTGCATACTGTGTTAATGAACTGTAAATATTAAAAACGGTGTTATGAGTTGATAGTAAATGTTTATATCAGCCATCTGAGACATATTAGTTGATTTAATAATCATTGCCTGTAGTAGAGTTAATCATCTGTTATGTAGTGAGTCAATTCTTTCATTTATTCAGTTTAGAGTACAATAAAATGCAATTATAACTTAAAGTGTTGTCATCTCACTCTATAGTTTGATAACCCACAATTACTGGTTTGGTAGAGTAAAAATTCATAACAATAGATACAATTTTAATTTTGCATGTTTTGGAAGAGCAATTCAAACTAGTCCTGCGTTGCTCTCTGTCTGTATCCAACCAATTCATTATTATTAATTTCCAAATAAAAAATAATATTTTTTGTCATAGTCATTCAATCTCAGCTGTTTACCATGCATGAAATCAATCTGACAAACAGCTGTTTGCAGAAAAAATAAACATATGATTCATATTCTACTGTAATGAAATCATATTTTTTCTTTACAATCGAGTATGTTTCCTAGTTCCGAAATAGGAACAGCAAAACTGCTACAAAAAACCACCTTCAGCGCTCCAGGTGGAAGTTTTGTCAACTTCCACAAAGTTCCTGATTCGGAATTTGTAAAGTAGGTTATGTATATAGTAAAAGTAGTAACGTCAGCACAAGCAGGTAATGTTTTCTATTTCTCAATTAATCTTCTTTGGATTATTATGACAAAAAATAGTGTATGTTACTTGGACGTGAATGTCTTTTGCAATGCTCGAATGAAATTCTAGGCTGATGCCTCGACTAGAAACATCATTCTCGCCTGCAAAAGGCCCCTTACCGTCCTTGTGACGTAAGACACTATATATTCTTTGTATAGTTGGAGCCACTTTGCAATAAACCGGAATGGTTGAAGTTGAATTGGAGACAAAAGAGCTTGAAGAGAATGTGTTTCCCTACAATTCTAGTCTAATAAGCAGTTTCAATCTTGCATTCTGCAGTTAGTGGGTACTGAGTAGAGGGGTGGACACCCAGTCGTGTACCCCTTTTTAACTCTGAGATTCAGTGAAAACATCACTCTTGTTAACTCGTTTGCATGCCACCTTCTGAAATCACAGGTGGCATCCTGACGTTGCCGTGCATGACAGAATGTCTCCTTGCTCGCTAGTGTGGACTATAGTCCGTGCAAATCTACTTCCAACTTGGGATGAACATGCACAACAGAGAAAGCATACAGCGGGAGGGATACAGAGGCGCGATGTTGCCGTTTTGAAGAGGCCAGCGATCTCTGAATTCTTTCTCATGTGTAGCATGTGTACTTGTCTGAGAGCAGTCAGACGACTGACAAATTGGCAACTGCTCTTCCTCCTATTACTCCATTAAACACTGTAATTGGCTGATCTCCCTCCATTTATCTGCGCTGCATATTCCTCCAAGTCTGAAGTAAATTTGCACGGACTATAGTCATCACATCTGCATGGAGCCACCTTCTCGAAGAGTTGACAAGTTGTCAGTATCATCCGGTCAGCTCAAGAACCGATTATAGAGCTGACATCATGACCGGATGACACCCAGACGTCTACTCACCGAGTTTCTAAACTGCTTTATTTTAGGAATTCAGTGAGCTGAATGTGAAGGGGAAGTGAAATGAAAAGAGTAGAGTAATCTGAGAAATTGAGTATTGATAAGAGAAATTTCAGTGGAATAATCTGTAATATAATAAAGGAAAGAATTGGCTTAGGTATACAATATACGGAATAGGAAATTCACGCCATGAATCAGTGCCCGCTATGAAGGGCCAACAGGAAAAAATTGGTGGTGATTTTTTTTTAAAGAAGGGGTTATATGAAAGGTAGAGTTTAAGTGATCATTTTCATTAGTTTAGTGTTAATTATTTGTTTCCGAAAAGACCTAAAGAAATGGGTTTTAGTCTTTAGATTTTCATGGAGAAAAGACTAAATTATGAAAAAGGTGAAACACAGTTTACCTCTGGAATTTGAATCAGTATCAAATGTCAATCAGCCCTTGCAGCTAAAGCATGACCTTATCTGCCAATCTAGTCAACTCTTCTGGGAGATACAGAAACAATATATGCTCTATTGTTTAAATCTCGCCACATTATTTTATAATAAATAAAAGCTCACAATTATAACGATCAATACCTCTAATTATAACGTTTTATTGCAGTTGGAACTCTACAAATATTTAGGAGTAATATTGATATTGTTTTATTTTTATTCATATAATGTTATCAAGACTATTTTTTATCAAGCCTCTTTGATAATATTATAATTTATTACTTATTCATTGCAGTTGGAACTCTGCAGTAAGGGATGAGTGACTGTTTGGAACTGATGGACACCTTCCTCAAAGGGTCAAGTACGGTACCGTGTACGATTGTTTCCAGTATACTCTTGCCGAGAAACGTAGGTACTCCATTGGTATAGCTGAAAATATATCAATGACACCGTCGCTAGATGAAGTCTTGTATTGCTCATAAAGCTGAACTATAGTTTATTGGTCGCGCGCGAGCTCTAGACCCCTGAGGTCTGAAGAGGAGAGAGGAAAAATTCCATGAATGACTACTCAAAGTAAACACATCAACACTCGCTGGGTTCTCTCTCTCTCTTAATAACAGCACGAATAAGAGTAATATTGTTGTTGGGCTATGGGAAACTGAATGCGTTGAAATTTCCATTTCCAGTGTTCAATGAACGGTGATCGCGTTATGTCATCGAATACGGTTTTGTATTAAGTTTTAGGTTTTGTATTAAGGTTCAGTAATTACAACTGGGGACTATCATGGTCAGATGAATAATGTTAATTTTGAGAAGTGGGTGAAGGAGAAATTGGTGCCGAATCTTCCTCCAAACTCGATAGTTGTTATGGACAATGCTCCATACCATTCTGTTCTGGCTGAAAAAGTTCCTACAAAATACTCAGTGAAAAAAGACATGATCGATTTTTTACAAAAGAAAGGAGTCGAGTGCGATATGACAATGAGAAAAGAACAATTGGTCCCATTGATACAATTGCATAAGCCCAGAGAAAAAACTTTTCGAATTGATAAATATATTTCAAGCTTCAATCATACAGTGATAAGGCTACCTCCATACATGTGCGACTTGAATGCCATTGAGTATGCCTGGGCCAGTGTAAAAAATTATGTAAGGAGTAAAAACTATGACGGTAATTTGTGTTTGAAGAGACTGATGGAGCTAGCCGAAGAAGCAGTTTCAACACTCACAGGTGCAGATTGGACCAAGTACTGCGAGAAAGTAGTAGAAAATGAAAAAATGTATTGGCAGAATGATGGTATCATATCTGATGTGATAGACAATATCACCATTTCCCTTGGGGACAACGAAGATGTCTTCGAGTTCCAGTGATAATGATGAAGAAGATGATTCTGGCTCTGATGACGAAGAAGACTCAGACGATTACGCTCGACCTCTTCCAGAATAGTATACGGTATGTAATTGTATGAATAATTGATTGTTTTTTATCATAATTTTGTTAATATTTTTATAATTTCAATAAATTTTAAAATTTTGATCCAACTCTCCAGCTGCCTATCCATTGGCAATTAAACATTCCAAAAAACCTGAAACAAATCTTACAGTATAATGGTTTTGAAACTTTGTTGATGACATTTTAAACAAAATTGTTCTTTTTTTTACCAAGTTTAGAAATTTCTAAGTTGTAGACAATGTTTCAAAAAAATTATTCTGAAATAGAATCGCAGCTACTAATAATAATACGTTTTTGTCTACTTGAAGACAGCGAAATGAAGACAGCGTACTTTAAAGTAGTGGGTTACTCTCAAATGTGCTGTCGATAGAGATCATCTAATCGAGCAGCACGTTCGCAAATACAATAATTGCATTCTCTGTGATGACTAATCGCATTCCACCCAGGGGTCCGGAGCTGGCGCGCGAACAGTACAGCACGGGGCTTTATGAACAATGTTATTTCTCATGCGAATAGGATCACACTGTTTCAGTTCCGTTTCTATGCTGATATAAGAATGACCTATAGTGGGGTCCACATTATAATGGCAGTAGATAAAAGATAGAAGAATAGCGATGCCGATTCTCTGCATTAATTAATTATATTTCTACACCATCAAAAACATAATTGGCATCGTTGTGGACCTAGAAAAGGATAGTACAACCGGCTTTGTCGAATGATAGAAAAGGATAGCAAAATTAAAGTTGATCAAATACTGTCATTATAACGTGGACCTCACTATACGCTTTCTTGTTTGCTAATCTTCTCACACAATCATTGTTGTGCTCAAACCAATATAAGTTTCAGTTTACCAGAGATTGATAATGGTACCAAAAACCGGTATCTCGATTTTTAATATATCTGTGTTTGGACATTATCTATTATTTTTATTCAGTATGGATAACTAGGTACCATGATATCAACTTCACACAAAATCATCATTGAACTCTTTCCAGCTTAATGTACGTCACGTTAATTTGTTCCGATTAGTCTATCATTCCCGTCCTCTCTGAATCACAATACAGTCGTTGAATTTCACAGTCTTCTTCTTCTTCTTTTCCTTCCCCTTATGCCGCTAAGCGTCGGGTGCCTCCAGCCATTTCTTATATTGCACTCTATCCTGGGCCATCCTCCTAACGTCCGTCATTGTCTTTCCCTTTCCAGCCGCGATACTCGCCACATACTCGCTCCATTCCATCCGTGGTCGTCCCCTGCCTCGACGTCCCTCCGGTCTTGCTTCCATTACCATCCTTGCTTTTCTTTCCTCCCTCATTCGTGTGACATGTCCATACCAACCTAAAGCTTTTCGTTGGACAGAAATGATCAGCTCTTCCTCCTTTAGAGTATCTCTGATCACTCCATTTCTCACTCTGTCTCTCCTTGTCTTTCCAACGACTTTTCTTAAATATCTCATTTCTGAGGAGGTAATTCTACTTTTATGCTTATCTAGGAGTGTCAGGCATTCTGTTCCATACATTAGGATGGGCTTAAAAACTGCTTGATAGATTTTCATTTTTGTTCCCTGGCTTATCTCTCTTTTCCCAAGTAGTGTCCTGCTTATTTGGTAGAATACCTGGTTAGCTTTCCTTACCCTATTATTGATTTCTTCATCAACCTTTCCAACTGTGGAAATGACCGTTCCCAAATATTCAAAGTTATTCACTCTTTCCATAGATTTTCCATTCCACTTTATTTCCATTTCTGCATTTCCCTGCATCTTAGATATCACCATTACCTTACTCTTATCTGTATTTACTATCATTCCCTTGTCTCTTATTGCACTACACCATTCCGTGACAGAATTCTGAAGGTCTCTTTTGTTTGTTGATATCAATGCAATGTCATCCGCATAGATAAGTGCTTGAACATACACAGGACGGAGCTGATGATTTCCGACTTTACTTCTACTTGTTCTTCTTTTACATATTTTCAATATTTGGTCCATCAGCACTATGAATAACAGAGGGCTGAGGCTGTCTCCCTGCTTGACGCCTTTATCCATTTTAAACTCTCCGGACACAGCACCTCCTATTCTCACAACTCCGGTTACATTCTTGTACAGGCTCTTGATCCTTTTCATTATTTCATAAGATGCCCCCGCCTCCCTCAAGGCTGACCACAGGTACTCTCTAGGAACAGTATCAAATGCTGCTTTCAAATCCAGGAAGGCCAAGTAGGTGTCACCAGCGCGGCTCAGTCTTTTGTCCATGACTTGTCTGATAGTAAATATATGATCACTGGTCTGACGATCTCTTCTAAACGCCGCCTGTTCCTCCTCCAGTCCCTCCTCCACCTCTACTCTAAGTCGTCTTTCTAGTATCCGGGAATAGATCTTCAATACTACTGATGATAAACATATGGCTCTGTAGTTCTCACATTGAACTGAACTACCTTTTTTATGTATGGGAACAATCACATTTTTCTCCCATTATGATGGAATTTTGGCATACTGCCAGACATCTTTACACAACTTCCATATCTAGTTAGCTACTCTTTCCCCTCCATATTTAATGAGTTCGGGTGTTATACCATCATATCCAGCTGCTTTTCCCAATTTCATGCACTCTATGGCATTTTGAACTTCTTGAAAGGATATCTGCATTTGCTCTTCTACTTGATCTTCTTCATTAGCACCATCAATAGGTCTTACCTCTTCCTGAAATGCCTTTTCATAGTAATGAATTTCACAGCCATCTTATTAATTCTTTGAAAATATTATTCATGGATTTTATGAAAAATGCAAATCTCCCAGGTTTGGTTGATATTCGGGCTATGGATAGAGGTTGACTTAACAAAAGTGTTTTGCTACAATACAGGGCGAGTTATTCACTGAAACATGAAATATCTTTTCTACATTCTCAGATCAGAAAAATGACTCATCTTTAACTGCTTATAACTTATAAGAATAAGTGTGAATTTCGCCAAAGTGATGACATATTATTGTTCCTCTTGTCAAGTACTATATCATTCCTGAGAGTTTGAGCTATTTTAATTTTTGGCCATCTTTGCAAAAATCCAGGATGGATGAATGGATTTCATGAAAAATGCAAACCTTCCAGATTTGATTGATATTCGGGCTATGAATAGAGGTCGACCTGACAAGTGTCGTTCTATAATATGAGACGTTTCCCTACAATACAGGGTGGGTTATTCACTCAAACATAAAATCCTACATCCACTCTCAGATCAGAATAATCACTCATCCTCAAATGCTTATAACTCAAGAATAGGAGTGTATTTCGCCAATGTGATGACATATTATTGTTCCTCTCAAGTACTATCATTCCTGGCATTTTCATTTTTAACCATTTTTTAAAAATCCATGATGTACGGTAATTCATGGATTTCATGGAAAATGCACATTTTCCAGATCTGCTTGATATTTGGGTTATGGATAGAGGTTGACATAACAAGTGTCGTGCTATAATAAGAGAGGTTTCGCTACAATTCAGGGTGAGTTATTCACTCAAACATAAAATCTTACCTCCACTCTCAGATCAGAAAAATCACTCATCTTCAAATGCTTATAACTCAAGAACAGGAGTGAATTCGCCAATGTTATATGACATATTATTGTTCCTCTCATCAAGTACTATCATTTCTGAGAGTTGAGAGATTTTATTTCTCTCTGCTACTCACATCATAAGATGTTTGCTTGTATGCATGTGAGATGACAGTAATGAGATGAGATAATCAAACAACCATATCCTTAGGCAGGATGCAAACCCATATCCAGGCGCAATGACAACAGACTAAAGTTGTAGTGGTAAAGACGAATATGCTGGGATACTGCAGAATTTGAAATAATTCTTTAATAAAAATATATCATTCATGAATCTGGTTCAACTCCATCCATACTTCGAGAGAATCATCGATTTCTTAAAGCTGTGTACAAACTTATATGCGCCATAAACACACGAGTTACGCTTTTCATCAGCTTATGCCATACTTATTATATAATCTGTATCTGTACAAATATAGTTATAATATTCTGTGATAAAGTATAAGTTGTTTATTATTTTATTGTATGTGACACTATCCAATGTACTATATGTATATTATTTGAATAAAGATATTTGAATTGAATTGAATAAGTAGGCTATAGCATCAACTGATGAAAAGCGTAAGGAGTGTGATCGTGGCGCATAAGTCTGTACCCAGCTTATTGAAATGGGTTTCAGTGGCAGCGGGCCCTCACGTAAGTTCGTTCATCAGGCCCCCTCCTCCTATATCTTGAAAACTATTATTACAGATATTTCGGGTGGGTCCTAGGCAAATATCTTTCTGCGTATATTCCGCCGCTTGAACTAAGTTCAATTGAATTCGACATCATTTTTAATAGGTAGTATTTCGTATTTCAACTATTCTAGTACATTCTAAAATAACAGCTGTTGCAAACCAGATGACTGCAGACGATATTTTTACCTAATAAGTAGAGAATTTCTAAGGATCCCTAACTGCCAGTTCAGCTGTTGTATTCTAACAACTAGGTACGGTACTGTACCTTCCTAACGTACGGTAACCCTCAAAGACAATGAACACTGAGTCTTGTCACAGGCCGAATGTATTTTTTGTCATTTTGTATTTTAAGTCACCAAGAAGAAGAAGAGTCTACATTGCTACAGTGGTTTCAATTTTCTGTTCTTGTAATCTTGACTTCAAATTTAGGAAATGCATTAAATACAAAAAAAATCTGGTGTGGTACACTCACACAACTTTCCTTGCTCATTAAACTGGGAGCCTCATTCTTAAACAATAATAATTTAAAGAAATAACATAATGACGATTGGCGGCAACATAATTATTTGAAACTACGATCAGACTACTGTATATGTGTGTATATAATTGTTTTCAGAGTACTTTTTCCTTTGTGTAAATTGTGAAATCCGATGATTTTTTAAAAATCGTCAAAACAGCTGTTCTACAGATGAAATATCTCGACTATGTGTTATTTTTATAGACTGCTCTACCTACCTACCACATGCACGAGAAGGAGGTTACAAAGTCCATTTCTGAAGGATGGGGTGAACCCCCCCTTAGTTTCCCAGAAAGGAGACTCATGCCAGTTGATGGAGCTGATAAATAACTATACAGAGTATGAATTTTAAATCAGTCGAGTAATTTTTGAGAAAATCGTGAAAAACATGGTTTTTCAGTAATTATTCGCCATTTTTCTCGAGAATATTACGCAGCTCCTGCAATTTTCCTAGAAATGAGGCTCATGTCAGTTGATAGGGCTTATAAATAGCTATCCATGGTATGAATTTGAAGAAAATCGTTAGAGCCGTTTTCGAGAAAACCGTGAAAAACATGGTTTTTTAGTGATTATCCGCCATTTTTCTCAATATTAAGGAGCTCCTGGAATTTTTCCAGAAATGAGACTCATGTCGGTTGATAGGGCTTATAAATAGCTATCCATGGTATAAATTTGAAGAAAATCGTTGGAGCCGTTTTCGAGAAAACCGTGAAAAACATGGTTTTTTAGTGATTATCCGTCATTTTTCTCAATAATATTACGGAGCTCCTGAAATTTTCCCAAAAATGAGACTCATGTCAGTTGATAGGGCTATAAATAGCTATCCATGGTATAAATTTGAAGAAAATCGTTAGAGCCATTTTCGAGAAAAACATGGTTTTTTAGTAATTATCCGCCATTTTGAATTGAATTTTATTGAATTTCTTATTGTCGGGTCCCCATGGTATAAGGACCTTGAGTTTAAAATTTCAAGTCAATCGGTTAATTAGGAATGGAGTTATCGTGTTCACAGACATACACACACACACACATACAGACCAATACCCAAAAATCATGTTTTTGGGCTCAGGGGACCTTGAAACGTATAGAAAACTTGAAATTGGGGTACCTTAATTTTTTTTGGAAAGCAATACTTTCCTTACCTATGGTAATAGGGCAAGGAAAGTAAAAAATAAATAAAATCAAGTAAACTGGACTAATGTAAACACGGCTTGAAGGAGTAAAGTGAAAGTTGAGAAATTCCAAAACAGATGCAATGTTGACATGTATAGGATAGGATTGAAATATAGCCAAGTATTTTTATTGAACTGGAATAAATACTGAGTGATTATTAATAAATTGAAATCAATTTCATATGTTTCTTCATGGTTAACAAACGATTTGGAAACAGTGCAGTGGTAGAAAAGGATAGAGCTATCTGCTCAACCAATGACAGACAAGGAGGGTAGCAAACAAATGTGAATCAAGTAAACAAATGTGTTTACTACTTGAATCTCACTATAGTTGACAATTTCACAACTATGTATTAGTTATATTATCGATTCACTTTATCGCTGCATCTGCATCACAAAGTGAAAGGGACTCTTCCCTGTGGTTCGTCCAGAGGTCTGGTGTCAGAGTTTTCAGGTCGCACCTGATCAATTTCAGGGCCTCTGACATGACTTTGACTGTTAATTATTTATTATTCCAAGCCAAAAAAGGTAGATACATGTAAATAAAAAGTCAACTAACAGTTCAAAAACGGAATGTATTCATCACAAGATACACATCTTAAGATAATAAGGAAGTACATGTTATGATATGTAATACTAATATGTAATTATGACATGATAGGTATGTAATTCAATCGTTTACATGTGAAAGAAAAACTATTAAGCTAAGGTTAGGTTGGCAAAGAGTAAGATTTGATATGTTGTGGTTGAAGTGGATTTGGTCATTTAAACAGACTATGCTCTGGTTTTTGGGGGCTTTTTGCATTTCTATAGCTTCTAGAACATCTAGAAGGTTGCTTTTTGTTTGAAAATGAAGGAGTTCGGTTCGATCTATGCCATACTTGAATACTTTTAATATATACTCTAGTATATCAAAAGTATTCAAGTAATGGCATAGATCGAACCGAACTCCTTCATTTTCAAACAAAAAGCAACCTTCTAGATGTTCTAGAAGCTATAGAAATGCAAAAGCCCCCAAAAACCAGAACATAGTCTGTTTAAATGACCAAATCTACTTCAACCACAACATATCAAATCTTACTCTTTGCCAACCTAACCTTAGCTTAATAGTTTTTCTTTCACATGTAAACCTTCTGACCTTACACACTATCCCCCTCACATATACATCTACCAATTTTTCAATGTCAACCACATCGCTATTAAATTTTTGCATCAACTGCCAACCCACCATCATCCTCATATACTTTATAATAATTATAGTAGCATCAATTCATAAATATTAACATCAGTTCAATAATCATCATTATGTATAATTCATAATTTTTACTAATTCAAGTTTTCCGCCTTATTTGTCCTTTTTGCCAATTATTTTTGCCGTGTTCCAACTTTCACACAATCAAACTAGATTATAGTATTTACCACCAACAATTAAATTTTGTATCAACCACCAAACCACTACCAACCTAACAGGCGTATAATTTCTTTCTAACATAGTTACAAAGGCTTTTGATACTATACCTCACAATATATTATTAAACAAATTTTTTGCATCAACTGCCAACCCACCATCATCCTCATATACTTTATAATATACATTTAAGCTTAGGTAGTTATTTCTTACTATAATAATTATAGTAGCATCAATTCATAAATATCAACATCAGTTCAATAATCATTAATATACATTTAAGCTTAGGTAGTTATTTCTTACTATAATAATTATAGTAGCATCAATTCACAAATATTAACATCAGTTCAACAACCATTATAATGTATAATTCATAATTTTTACTAATTCAGGTTTTCCGCCTTATTTGTCCTTTTGCCAATTATTTTTGCCGTGTTCCAACTTTCACACAATCAAACTAGATTATAGTATTTACCACCAACAATTAAATTTTGTATCAACCACCAAACCACTACCAACCTATCAGGCGTATAATTTCTTTGTAACATAGTTACAAAGGCTTTTGATACTATACCTCACAATATATTATTAAACAAATTAGATAGGACTGGAATTAGAGGAATTAAATCAATTTTTGGCAATAGATTCAATTAAATTCAATTTAGTTCAGTCTAATCTTTATTATTAATTTTGCACAATTTTATAACCTATTTATAGTTTACTCCTTTAATATTCCACTTCAACCATTTGCAGACTCTTATATTTTTTACAACCTTATTATTGTGTATCCTAACCTAAATTCCCAATGTAGTTAATGGACTCAAATGTAATAGAGATTATGTGTTCAAAATTAGAAGTTGATGTCAAGGCGTTCGAATGTTATCGTAGCATATACACATGCCATCTAAACTAGGAGCTAATCTTATACCATACGCTCATTCAATAAGTTTTATTCGCATTATCTTATTATTATACCCATATATTGAATGATATGGGTATAATACAGTATATGCAGTACTAAAGGCAGTACTAAAAAACCATTTAAGCTAAAGTTTATACAAGAAATAATATTTAACATATCATAGTTAATTCGGAAACAAAATTCAAAATTCAATTTGAAGATCAGAATTTGAGGATCAATAATTATTGCCGCTTCAATTCAAACGATACAATGGCAAACTCGAGAACTGTTTTATCATTATTCTTACTTCATAACTATGGAAATGACAGGTACATTTGACATTATTTCTATAGTAAAAGTGGTCCTAGCCTAATTTAATCGTAGTTGTGGAATGAGGCTCATCTATCTGAACTTCACATGGACCTCAAATCAACTGATTCGCTCACTTGTTCCTCATTGAGGGCACAATTCAGCCTCCGATCCGTGTACATCAAGTCGCAGAGAAAGTTGACACATCATCCATATGTTCAAAGTAGATTTTCGCGTACAGTAGTGACTGGAATAAAAATAATAAATATGTAGTCTAAACAGTAATAAAGAAATCAATATGAATATTAAGATCTCATTACACGAGTAAATATCCGGTCACACATCTTTGATAAAGGTCTCAACGGGATCTCATTTAATACTACAGAGTGCGGCTTCATAATTACCTTTTTTAAATGCTTACTATTAGTTTAATTGATGACATAGCAGAATGCTAGTAGTCACTTTCGAGAGGGGTGGCTTTAAAAGTGTTGTAAACTCAATACTGAAATGAAATAAATGAGTAGGCTACATTAAAAGTCTCAGATCAAACTTTTCTATTCAAAGTGTTAAATACTGTATGTGGATAAATATAAGAGTTTACTTAAACTTGTGATAGTGAAATTTGATAGTTTCTATTTTTTAGAATTTTTATGTAGGACTACTCATTAATTTCATTTTTGTATGAACTATTAGTATGTTTTAATGTAAATAACGGTTTGAGATAACGATGTGAGATAACTGAGTGCAAACGATGTGCGGGTTTCATTCAAGAAAATGAAGTTGGATTCAGAATTACGGTTTCAGGATGGTGGCCCAAAATCTTGAAGCGACATAAAAGTAGTTTTTTTAATCCAAATCAATCAGACCTATCCTCAAATTTCCCCTGTGAAAGGAATATTCAGCTGTTTCCATAATTTCATAGGATAAAAGTTTCATCAAGGACTGTATAAACGTTTAATATGACTATACATTTGTCACAAGACACACACCAGCTGTGTTCTCTCCAAACATTAATACATATTTTTTGTTGCGTTTGCTTCAAATTCAAACTAATGTAGAATACACTATGTGATTACCTTCAGCAAGCATTTACGTCACTCAGCTCCTTCAAGGATCAATACGAATATTGATCATATGTCTCCTTCGGCGCTAACAATGGATTCAGTGCTACCATAGTTATCATGGCTAGACTCATAATCGCTGCTCCTGAAAAACATTTATACCTTTCTGATCAATTCGTTTCCCTAGGACAGTTTACAACAATAAAATACATTTATTAAGAGGTCCAGACAACTCTAAATCGATTGAATTAGATGCCTTTTTTAAGGGTGGAGTTCAACAATATATAACAAAATGAAATACTTACTAAAAAATTAAATAACAATGACTAGTGAATTTCAGAAAATAATGTGATATAAACGGACGGGATTTCAGGGATATGAATATTATGTTTATCTCCAACCATGTAATAATGAGAACATCAGCACATCACAATCAACGCCATAACAGCGCTCTATTCGCAATCAATTTCCAAAAATTACTGAAAAGTGAACTCTATGCAACGATTTGAACATTAAAACACGGTTTCTGATGCTGGAAGCAGGTTGCAGTTTGTCAAGTTTTCAGCATGACATGCTTCCAGTTCGTCAAATTTTTAATTCGTCAGTCCATTAGTTTTCAGTGAAGCAAGCTATCAGATTGTCAAGAAGTCAATTCTTCAAGTTTTCAGTCAACAATTTCACTCATTGTCGAATAGCTTTCTCACAATATATTTTCAATCTTTTCAAACATATAAGCTAGTTGGTTTACTTCTAACCTAGCAACAAGTTAGCCATGTGATACTTTAATTGAGTGGTCATAGATAAAAAAAGTGTATGCAACGGTTCTATTTTACCTATAAAGCACTGGCGAATTGTTGCACTGGCAAGACAAAGTTGTGATTTGAAGACTTTCATTAAAAAACCGTTGCATAAACAAATAAAATAAATTACTAGAATAGTTGCCCTATTTTACTATATTATTCCATGAAGATAGATTGATTGTCGAATAAGTGAATATAAAATTAGATAAATTCATTAACTTACAACCAAGTTCTTGGAAACCTGCGTTTGCAGTACAATACGAATACAGACATTAAAAAAAAACAAGCTACACTTTATTAAAAAAATCAAATTTCAAAGCAACTCATAAGTACTGAGAGATTGATATTGCATACTTCAAACTGTATTTATAATGAATTATACTTCACTTGAAGAAAGGATACACTATATACATTATACACTATACAATTGAAGAAAGGATTTAAAATAAAAAAATAAGACTCAAACTGAGACTAATATATGATAGATACTCCGAAGTCGAAGTAATATATCTACAAGTACCGGTACTTACTCTGACTGATGGTCTTTCATTTTGCTTCCACACATCTCGCATTCGACCAAAGAATCTAGCGGGCAAATGGGACCACCACCAAACCTTAAAAACATACAACGAAATTTACTATTTTCAAACCAAAATTAATTATTTCTAGTTGTTTCAACAGGATGAATTAATTTAACATGGCTACACTGGTACAAGTCTATATTGTACCCCTCCTCAATGGAGTTGGTTGAAAAGACAAGTTCTCCATTTAAAAGTACAAATAGAGAAAGTAATAAAGTTACAAGTAAATTTTCAAGTATAGAAATGGTAACATTGATCATAGAACATGCAGCAGATTGTTTCAGGAGGAAACTGCCATATTTGTCAGACTAACTAATGCAGACAAGTGATTTCGCCACACTGCACAGAAAACCCAGTCAGTTTCTAGGTTAGAAAGATTCTTTCCAGTTATTTGTTGTTGTTTACTCATCAACATATTATTTGCTGATTGTGTGGCGGAAAATATCGTGCGTTACTTGGCCGTAAATGTCTGTTGCGCGGCTAACGCCTCGACTGGAAACATCACGCTCGGCCCTGCGTCCCAGCCTCATCATGCAATATACTATTCTTATCCCAAATTGTTGTGCGTTGCCAAATCTTAATCCTTAACTAGTGGAGGCAGAGTTCAAGTAATGGTTTAATGGTCTAGTAATTTCATAGTTGTTACCTGCGAATTCTATTGTGTCATAATCTTTGCAGTATTACATAATATTTTTGTGAGTCTATCAATAATTATATAACTTACTTTCGCAGAATGGATTCCCATGTAGAAGCCGAAACTTGTACCGACATTTGCTTATGGTCTTTGTAGACGCAGGGGGCATGCGAGCAGACTAGATCGTCGTTTTCAACAGCACCGGGCTCGACGAAATGTTTTAATTTGCTCAACCATAGTTTTGAAAGTGCATACAATGGGAAGGCCCCCTCCCTTCTCTTAAGGGTTGAAGGGCTGTCACGTTTTCTGAAACATTCATACAACATACATTTCTGAAACATTCATACAACATACATTTCAAACTTGACAAAAGCAAGGACAACTTTAATATAAATATATAGTAACCAGTGATTTTACTCCTAGGAGGGTTTTCTAGAAACTGTGAGTTCAAACTGTAAGAGGAAAAATCTTACAGTTAATAATATATATTTGTCATCTACTTGGCATAATCTGGTTACAAATAATAAAACGCTGGAATATTGCTTATATATATCACGAATTTATCAAAAAGTTACAAACATGTTTCAACACCTATGGTGTCATCTTCAGTGTGAAAATTCAAAATCGAAATGGAAATTAGAATTTTTAAACCATGTGTGTTGAAACATGTTTGTAACTTTTTAATAAATTCGTGATATTTTTAAACAATATTCCAGTGTTTTATTATGGATAAATATCACTATATCTCACCAAAAACAGTATCTGAAATCTAGACACTTTTGTCATCATGAACCTATCAGTAGTTCAAGTAAATTCCACTCACTTCGTCATCATCTTCATTATCATCTTCATAATGATGAATAAATTATTCAAATCAAATATGCCAATAATGCTAAACTTGAATACTTATTTAGAATCTATGGGCTGCTCAACATACATCAGTAAATTCAAAGGAAATTATTAATATACATCCTTAGAAACATGATCAATCACAATATGATATTCATGATTAGTATCTGGAATTGAAATTATATTTATTTGTATTGTTTAACAGTGTACTACAACAGCTACACATTAATAGTATGGAGAATGGTCTTCACATGAACTTATGCCTATGATTGAGGAGCGAGTTCCTAAGATAAAGTATGGGTAGTATTGGTAGATCATTAACATAAAATTATTATACTGTACATGCTAAAATTGTAGCATACTGATGAGAAAATAGAAAAAAAGGTAACATTCTGTACACCAGTAGCGTTAATTCAAGAATCTATCCTTCATATTAACAGTAAAATTGAAACCATCTGTGTAAATCATTGGAAATGGACTAACCTATAAAATAGAAGGTATGCTTCACACGAAGCAACCTTATCTTCTGTGACCTTGGTCACACGTAGGTCGTCATACTCGAACCAGATTTTTTTTTCTTCATGAAGCCCATAACAGATGTAATGTCCACTATTTAAACTGTTTCCTTTATGGCATATAGTTGCCATAAGGTCGTACGTTTTAATCTCCGACAGGCATTCTGAAAAACAAGTCAAACATGTTACCTTGCAATACCTCACCTTAATCGAATAATGCCTTACAATAATGGAATGATGCATTGTATTGGAGCTCTTCTCTTGCTCAGTTATTTCACATAAATTAGCTCCAAAACAACTAAAGCAATAAATATCAAAATTCAATTTAAAAAGATTTTGATTTCTCCAACACAATTGAGATACTGGCTACTAGGAAATTGACAAATTCATAAAAGTTTGAAAGTAATAAACAAATTATTCAAAAGCAATCAAATTCTGTACTACAGGCATTCATTAAGTGGATTTTCGTCATTGACTGGCTTCATCGATTTGACTATGACTAACATCATCTTGTCAATGACAAAACTGGAAATGATAGAATGTTGTACAATTCACATGAAAATTCAATCAGTTTCTAGACAAGGAGAGAGAATAGCAGAGAAGCATTACCAGAATGAACATAAGGTGTCATGTCGAGTTCAGTGATCGGAAATGAAACCTGTTCAGTTATCTTTGTTGATTCCGGCAAAAACCTCTTGAGGTTGATACACAGTACCTCGGGTAACTGCTTGATTTTGGAAAATGTTATCCCATCACGGGCAGTGTGGCATTTCCTGCACCTGCAAATTGAACACAATTCAATCAGTTGCTTGATAAATTTATTTGAATAAACAGCTACAATTAGTGAATTCACCCAAAATAGAATAATTTTGTTCTACTGCATAACTATAACAGCTCTAAACACCAATAGCCAGCAAGCTCGCTTCGCTCGCCTGCATTCTTCATTTGAGCTTGCTTCCTCACGTCAAATGGTCAAACACAATCCCGTAAATAGTCAAGACTATTCAATCACCAGTTGACTGAGACCACGCAGGATCTTATCGTCCAAAATTATCTTGACCCAATTTTGATCTTATTGGTGGTGAAGTTATGAAGCTCTCTCTAAAAAACAGATTTGGACTGTAGCTGAGCCTCTGTATCGAATATGAACATTTCCCATACATCAGTTCTCGAAATAGTATATTTCGCACCTAGAGCAGAAAATGAGATTTTCCTGCTCGAAATCGGTTTTCAAGTCCGAGGCCAATACATAAATTCATAAATACATAAGTCCGATACAGAAATTACAAAACATTCGTTTCACCTTTTCAAGTTTCAAACTACTTGAAAAATCTAGAAGAACCTAGCCTACTGTAAACGTTCTTTGAAAAACTGTAAAAATGAACCCGCAAAAGAAACATCGCGACCAAATCTGAACGTATTTTCAGTTCTGTTGATTTATGAATCAGAGTGAGTGATTGAGGGAATGAATCAGTGCAATTTCGCTTTTATATACAGAGTGTTTCCGAACTCCCTACCAATATTGCAGGGCATTGTTCCTGGGTACAAATAATGATTCAATAAATTAACTGAAATTATTAGGTGAGTAGGTGGTACATAGATTTCATAACTGGATTTTCAATATAAATTCCTTGTCCTTGATGGTGTGACAGATGTGGTTCTTCCACTGCACACTCAATTTCACCCCGACTGATATTAGGCGATAATTGAATGTTGACTGGGAGAAGCAATAGCCACTATTCCACTTCAACCCGCAATGCAATATTTACTGACATTAATGGATATCTCTTCAATTGAGAACGATTAATTGTGCAGAAAGCTGAGCCAAGCTTAGTGTATACAAATCTAATTCATCATTACATAGCCTGCATTGCCACAAATCACTATCAGTGTCCGCGTCCGGTTCAGTGCTAATATTCTTCCTGTAATAGCTGTAATGTATCGAGAGAGTATGAATAGTCCCACTACAGTTCATGGAGATAATTTTTTCACTGCGACTCTGATACTGATATGAGGCAATCACAAAATAAGCCAAATTTTATTGACAATTGTTGTTGATGCGTGAATGTCATTATTGTATGTTGAATATAGTGAATAATATATTATGATTTAAGCGATTAAGGACTCACCGATACATGTTTTCATCTTTCAGTTCTCCAACACAAAAGAATGCCTCCAAACAATTGTGAAGGCTGACACAGCGGCGTCTAAAGGGTATTAGACTGCTCATCCAATCAAACCAGCCCTGAACAAACATATTAAAGGCACATTAATAATATTATCATTACATAAATTTTGGAATGATTGTAATTCTAAACAGGTCAAACCAAAATGTGTTTAAACTAGTAGTTCTGTGAACAGTAGACCTTGCGCAGTTATAAACCGGAGCCTCCTCTTATAATGTACATCAGAGTAAATCCTGTATGTATGTCGTGTCAGCGAGATATCGGTGTGAAAACGGCTAATGGCTGTTGGGGTTGGTGTATCAAAAATGCTAACATCAAAAGCTAATATCCATCAAGACATACTGGCAACAGGACAGCCCAAATTCAAAGCAGAGAAAGTTCGAGATACAATTCAATTCTTTATTGCCAGAATTTAACAATGCAACAAATCAAGGTTAATAAATCAACACTTATTACAAGAAAATAAAATAAAATTAACTACCGAGAACTAAAAACGAAACATTTTTTCAGGCACCACCAACAAAAGAAAAGTCTTTGACCGCTGGTGGGAGTCGCAAAAAGTCCGATTTAAAATAAAACTAAAAACAAAATACAATTTACAATACAAAATCGAGTTGATGACAAGAAAAAATACTTCACTGCAAAAAACAAAAGAGTGATAACGAATTTTGAGAAAAAAAAGGATTTTCCAATAGGAAAAACTAAAATAAAGCTGAGTTAAAAAAATATGATTACCATTCAGGTCTCAGGAATTACAAAAAATTCAAAAAGATTGCTTTATAAAAATATATATAGATATAGGCTATTGTTACCGCCATTCAGGTCCCAGGGAAAAGAAATACTTTTCTTTAATCCAATCCTCTATTCCCTTCAAATCTACTCTTTGATGAATATATTAATGATATTAATAAATCTAGAGCTCATATACATCAACTGTCTTCTTAACATGCTCAACTTCTTGAAAAACATACCTCAGCGAAATGTCTGGTCTCAAGTTCTAAAATGTTTTATCAATCCTACAGAATTTATCTTTATTTTTGACTATTTGACTATATATTTGAAGAGTCTCTTGAAATAAAGTTGCCTTACTGTCAAAACTTTGAAATCAAAAAATAGAGATTCACTTGGATACAGCCTAGGTTTATTTAATATTGTTTTTATTATGCACTTTTGAATTATGAATAAATCACTAATGTGGTTATCATAGGCCCCACCACAAACGACTATACCATACTGTATTAACGATTGTACAAAAGCAAAATATATCATTTTAAGGTACTCTAGATTTAAGATTTTTATTTATTTTATAGAATTTATAGGAAATGTATTTGAGTTTTTTACAAATAAAGCTTATGTGGGAGTTCCACTTCAAGTATTGGTCAATCATTACTCCCAGATATTTTATTTTATCAACTTCTTCAATATATGGACAGTTGCATGTAGGTGTGTCTCCACATTTTGTGTGTAACCTTATTTTTGTTCCATCATTGGGCTTTCCAGCTGCACTCGCGGCAAATCTAATAAATTTGGTTTAAGTTATATTTAAACTAAGTGTATTTGATTCCAACCACAGTTTTATCATATTCATATCATCTTCAGCAACCCTATACACATTATTCCAGCTATCTTCGGAAAACATAATAGCCGTGTCATCAGCAAAAGACACAATTTCTCCATTTTTGATATTTGGTTTCAGGAGATCATCAACATATAAAAGAAATAGAAGAGGGGATAAAACTGTTCCTTGATGCAATCCAAAGTACTAACTGTACTAATAAACTAACTGTACTAGTATTTGAATTATTTAAATTGAAAGAATTGTTGTTTAATGAATTATTGTTTAAAGTAAGAATTTGGGATCTGTCATTCGAGTAGCTTTTCAGCAAATCAAGTGCAATGCCTCTTATTACCAATTTCTCCAATTTGTGGAATAGGTTATCGTGTGGAACTGTATCAAATGCTTTTGCTAAATCAAGGAATCTTCTCTGACAATGTTAATCTGATAGCCAATGTGAAGAGAAATCGAAAAGTGATCTGTGATATTAGTCTTCAAAACATTGGCCTTCGTATCCACCACCAATCTGTCATTAGTTCTTAGAAAAATCTGATCGATACAAGATGCTGTGAACTCCGTGATCCTCGTATTACTATTGACAAGGGACTTCAAACCATTTTTACTTAGAATATAGATATACTCAGCAATAAATTTGTCAAAGTGATTCAAGTTAAAGTTGATGTCACCTGCCAGACAGACATCAGTATTATTTGGAATGCTACTTATGTATTCATCCAAGCTTGCCATGAATTCAGAAACCTGACTATTTGGTGAACGATAAACTCCCAACAATCTTAGAAACTTCCCACTCATAGTTTTAACATCGAGACAAACAGAATTACATTCATCGATATCACAATTTACCACATTAAAATTAATATTTTCCTAACATATATACATAGGCTATCGCATTTATTCAGTTTAGAGCATTTATTTATCGATTTGTATCCCGGAATATTGAAAGAAAAGAGTGCATCCTCACTAATCCATGTTTCTGTAAGTACAATTATGTCATACATAGTTTTGCTGTCTTGAAGGCAGCATAGCAATTCATCAAAATTTTTATTTAGACTACCGTACGTATGTTCATAAGAAATATATTATAGAAAGTTACATCTGCAATATTGCAAGAGGGTACATAGTTAAGATAGTCATCTATTTCTTCATTTGAATGGTTATCGGTATCATACAATTCAAAAAGTTCCTCTATTTCCATAATTAGTATGAAACTGATACAATGCATTCTCTCCAAGATCAGAGATCTCTTTAAGAATGATATGTTATTTAGTTATTACACAATACTATGTTATTTTAGTTATTAAGTGCATGCGTTATTGCACGCAATCAATAGTTCATTTATTTATTCACAATGGAAACAACGGGTTTCCCCAAATATGTCTCCTTAACAATAAAAATTGTACAGATACAAATGAAAAAAGAAAATAATGATAAAAATAATACGAACTTGTGCAATAACAAATAATACAAACAACAAAAACACCACCTAATTCAAAAATGAAAAATACAAATATTTAAAAATACTTTCGAAAAAAGTAAAAATAAAACAAATTGGGAATTCGAAATTTATAAAAATTTAAGAAGATAACAAATAATTAACAAAAACTTTATCAATAGAATAAATAACATTTATAACTGAACGACGTCCCAAACCATATGCACATCCACACTGATACACCATTTATTTGATCAGATCATGCTTACACAAGATTTAATTATCATATAACGCTTTCCGGAATTTAGCGCGAGAAAACCAGAAGACATCTAGGCGCCTAGACAAGCTGTTATAAGTTCTTTACATCCTATTTAATAGTGCAAAAAATTGCATTCAATGAGGCATGCAATTTATAGTCTACACAGCTGCTGATTTTTCACCAAGTTACATTGAGATATTGAATTGCATGCGTCATGGCATACGATTTGTAATCCACTCGACAGCTGATTTATGATGAATAATTCTATAGTCTGATTTTCACTCTAATATTGGCGTATGAAGGAGGCTCCTTTTATATTATCCTTGAAATTCAAAATTTCCAAAAACCTTGTATATACGTCGACGCGCAATTTAAAAAGGAACATACCTGTCAAATTTCATGAAAATCTATTACCGCGTTTTACCGCAAATGCGCAACACATAAACATTCAAACATTTAAACATTAAGAGAAATGTCAAACCGTCGACTTGAATCTTAGACCTCACTTCGCTCGGTCAACAACTTTCATGTAGAATGTACAATTAAATCACACAGAAAAGACGTGGATAACTAACCTTTGTGAAACGAAACATTTCTTTGCAATTGTCTAGTGTAGAATATTTTGTGGCTATTTCACTAATAACCTTCAAATCTTCCAATGACGGTATTTGTACAGAAATTACACGAGATGTGTCATGTTGTTCAGACATCTGTAAACAAATTCAAAATTTTAACGCAAAATCCAAATAATCCTTACTCTATTTTGTGAAGTAAGTTCTGCTCTAAAATTTAAAAGAGTAGAGAGTACATTTATAAAAATTAAATTCATTTTATAGGTCCACACATCTTTCATAATGTTGCAAGAAGTCTTTCCTTGACAATTACCACACTTAAATAGAAATAAAAACATAATGATTAATAGAACTTGTTATTTTTTGTTTGACAACATACAAGACTATGGCAATTTCTGAAAAATTAAAAAAACTCCTGTCAAACATTAGTTGATGATTAGTCGATTTTTATCAAATAATTCTCTCAGTGTACTAATGAACTCAGTTTCATGGTTCAATAAATTTGAATAAGTTTGTATCAAGATTTTGAAATTGAAAAGAAAAAAACACAAAATGATTTATAAATATTGATACATACCCATGTCCTATCTTTTGAAGCCTTATCATGAGCCTGTGAAACAGAAAAGGTTTACAGGTTTAAATTCGTACGTTTTCAAGATTAATTACACAAAAATTTTAATACAGAGTAATTGTTTCCAGTGCATACTGTAAGTGGTAATGATCAATGAGCTAGAATCAATTGCCTCCCATATCTCACTTTCCCACTTTCAATTCGCATATATTGTACTTGTTCTCATATTCTACTTTCCAGGAGATGTTTCAATTATTCTTCTCTTTGTTCACGTTGAAAAGCCCAGAGCGCAGTTGCTAACATCGTTAACAATTCAGTGGTTTACAATATTCGTAACACAGTGGTTAACAATTTTCTTTTGAATACGGACTCGGACCAGTGAAGGAAACTAACGTTATTCATAAAATTTGAATTGTAATATCGAGTTAAATTCAAAGTGAATTCTAATGTTTTTGAGTATTGTGCAAAATATATATTTTTCGAATAGAAAATTACTAGTGCCCCTTTAAATGTAGTATATAAACACAACTAGATTCGACTACATTAATATTTTCAAGTTTTTTGACACTTTCAAAAGTGCTCAGAACTAGTTGTGTTTATATAAAATATATGAAAAGGGTACAAGTAATTTTCTAGAATAATTGATCATCCAAATAACCATTAATTATTAATTGAAATACTTGAATATAGAATATTAGAATATATTTCTCGATATACAGGTAGGCCAATACTCTCATAGGTAGGCCTATACGTGTGAATAGACTGAAATAATTCTCAAAAAATATAATATATATAATTGATTATGTATTTGATAATTTGGTAAGGCGGGATCAGAGAAAAGTCCCTCCCCTTGAGAGAATCCTGGATACGCCAGTGCCTCGAACATTTCATAGTTTCTTTGTCATGTTCAGAAATGTTTATTCCTGATTAAAACCCCCTACTTGTATTCAGTTGTAGAAGTCGAAAAATGCATGAAAATTGTTACCTTGTTGCACGTTAAGCACTGCACACAGGAGTAGATTTCGCCGTCGAATAAATCGGAAATGATACTTTTGTCCGTGTCTGAAAAATAGAAAGTTCTTTTTAATTCGTGAAAAAGTAGTATTTTGGCTCAGGATGATGCCCACATGAGCCGTAGGCTTGTGCGTGGGTAATGAGGCTGATGTTCATGAGAGATGACTGGACCTACAATAGTTGCAACAATACTCTTGTCATCATCTTCTGACTATGTAGTATGCTTATGCAAGCAAATCTTTGCATGTGTCTAATTGCCTTCACCTTTATGCCATTCAATAATTTCTCTACAATTGCACATCTACAAACGAAACTACATCTACATCATACTAGAGAGACCCCTGGGGTGAAGAACTTGCTCATGAATTCTGATTTTGAAATCCCAAGCACAAAAATTGCGGCCATTGATTAGCTGTTGTCAATTTCTAAAAATATATCATGTATTATTATAAAGGTTATAAAAGATAGTGTGACTTAATTTTAGAACAATCTTCGTACAAAATAAAAAATATAATATTTCATTACACATTTCTCAGTTACTGAAGATAAAAGTTTTGCCTTTTGCCTTATTTCGATCTTGTAACTTGTTCCCTCAACCTGATATGTATCTTCATACTTGTATTTCTCATGTTATTCATTTGGTCGTTTGGGTTCCTTTCCTCTTCCATTTTCGGTTCATGCATTCCTTCCTCTACTAATCCTAATCGGACAATGTGGCAATATTTGTAGTTGACTTGGATCAATAGATCGAAAGAAGAAGAAGAAGAAAGTTAATTAGTGAAGAAAACACGCAAAAGGATCAGCAAACCACCACCTAGAGGAATATTATACAGGGATGTTCCTAGATATTTAGGGATGAATACCAGAAGGAATGAGAAGGTTTCAAGCATACTTAATAGTATATTTCGCACTTAGAGCAGAAAATGAGATTTTTCCGGCTCGAAATCGGTTAAGACTAGAAAAGATTTAGAGCCGGAAAAACATTTTTGCCCGTGGTGCGAACGCTATTTTTCGCCACACACAAAAATAAACAATATATATATATATGAGAATAGTTGTTTACTAAGCACTTCCGGAAGCAGAAGTGGAAGGTGATAGCTCTAGAAAATCTGAGGTAATCTGAATATCAGGAAATTGTCCAAGAATTTTTATTTTTTATTCTAAATTGTCTAAATAACCTAAAAGATGATGTTCAATTATGTAGGAGGTTGAGTTTATACTTTTTTATTCTTTCAAATGACAATAAGATGATATTATTATGAATGTTTTAATTATTGAATAATGAACACAAATAATGAAAAGTTTTTTGATCACCTTTCTTAGTTCCATGTTAGCGGCTGGAAAGGGTACTCTTTCCGGCCTAGGCCGGAAAGAAACCTGTTCTGACGTCAGACGAGAGTCGTCTGCAAACAATGTCTTTCAGATCAACGTAGGGACTGGAAAACAGCTGCTTTATGTGCAGTGTGGCGAAAACGTTTATTCAGTAGTGGAGCTGGAATTTAATTATTCTCAGGAGTGGTACAGAAGTCTGAAAACTCTGTGTTTCTGGATTACGTGCAAAATTTACTGTCCACTACAACAGTTGAATCATTGCGATTAAGATCTGAATGAGGGCAGGAATTGGTCATAATCAAAATGCGAATTCCTTCACCAGTTAACCATCACCAAATCATTACTTCCTTATGAAAAAGAGACAAAAATAATTATGGAGCATGTAAGATTATTGGGAGAACGACAATTAGTTAATTTTGAGAAATCCGTTTAAAGACAAATTCACAGAATAATGCCAGGATTCTTCTAGCATTATTTTTAGCATGATTTCGTCGAGTGTCATCATGGAGAAACATATTCAATTATATTAATGCTTGGAGAAGAGTAGTATTTTGTGACAAAAATTGACGTTTGCTATCTGGGGGAATAAATTGAAAGGAATCCGGTGCCACACATAGGCAAAAAAATTATTCATCAATGGTGGATAATCCTAATTTGGAAACAAAAGCCAGTGGACGTATCCTTCTTGTCAAAAAATGGACATGTTTCTTAAGGAAACATTTCAAATGTCATGCTCTCCATCAGGAGAAATTACTCGCCAGTTAATGATAGAAGAATGGCCATTCGTTTTCTGGGAAATTTATTTCAATTTGGTACTGCTAATTTTGGGAAGACAAAAGCAATAGATAATTCAAGGATTAACAAGAATGATTGGAAATTCGGAAGTTGGATTCAACAGAATTGGGTTCTAGGGAAAAATGCCCTCTACCATGAAGAGTAGCCTACAAATAACTCACCAATACTGTTTGATGCATAGGTGAGCTGGTCTCACAGGTCAGTCTCGGTTTGCTTGCTCGCTTCAGTTGTAGACCAGCATCATCAGCTGATGTGCGCATTCTTGAAATGGAAATTGCATTTTCAATGAACAGTGTAACAGTTGTGTAGTGATGATGAGGGGGTTGCGGGGGGAGGAGGAGGAGGAGGAGGAGGGGTAAACAAACCAATAGAGAGGCGACTGAAACGAGGTGCTTGCAACAAAAGCCAAGAAATAATCCAAAATCAAGTGAAAAGTGGGGTGGGTGGGGGAGTACAACAGATGCTCGACGAAGAATAGACAATGCAGGAAGACAATGAGAGCAGGACAATCAGAGTAGGAGATGAGTAGTATATGTACAAGGGCAGTGGATAGAGGAATTGGAAAAATACAAAGGTCACTATAAAAACTTTTGTAACGAGTGTCAAAGTTGGAAAAGGCGGATTTTTACACAACTTGAACTTCAACTTTCAACTTAATTTTAATTAACTATTATTAGACGAATCCAAAGTTAAATGCTACCATCCAAAAATTATTTGCCAGACCGGGAATCAAACCCGGTTCCTCTAAATTGCCAGTCAGGCGTCCTTTACCAGTCACCAAAAGACAATCTCTGGATAGCAGCGCTCATTTTATACTAAGCCACAGCGGCCAGCCAGTCTACTTATTTTCATCTGTTGACAGATTCTCCATTCTCCATTGATAGATTTTGATTTGATCCAATTACAAATTGCACTATTGTACATAGATGTTATTCATACATGAATTCCATAAAATACCAGATTAACAGCAATAATGAATTTGAGGAATATTAAATCATTTGTACAAAACAACAATACAATATTCATGGTTATGAGAAAACAATAGAATTTAATTTGAGATCTAAATTTAGCTTCAAGAAACACATAGGTTTAACAGGATATTCCAAGTTCAAAAGAAAGAGAGAATGGGACAAAGGAAAGAGAGCGATGGAAAATTTTCCATCTTACCTAAGTTACCAATTAGTGCGGTTTTATTGGTAGGTGATAGAACAGAATAGTTAGTTTACCCGCTTACCTTGGGGCACTGAAGTTTTCAGCTCCTGGTGCAATAGGTTGAGCAAGATCGTCAAGAACTCAGCAGTGTCTTGCTGGTTACCAACTTGGAAAGTCGGATTCTCCTAGTCAATTATGAAGGAAAACTCAATTATTTTGGATATTGATTGAACAAATCTAATTATGGTTGAATAATAGAGAAAGACAAGTGCATTCGCTTCACTGACAATCAATCCAGTCTTTTTGTTGGATGATGTTTAATAACTTGTGTGTGGGCAATGAAATAACAGATTAACTATAACTTAATCCATACGGTATGCGTTTTATTGATTGATTCCTTTTTTTGCAAATTACAATACATACTGGCTTACAATATACACTTATACATGATAGCTCGCTCACAATACCGTGAAGTTTTAGATGCGGATTTATCGTTTCAACAACTCACAATTTGAAAAAATATACTTGTCCCCTTGAAGTCCAGGTATTTCATCTATTAGAAATGCAGTAAAGATACTCTTGAACGAACCAACACTGAATTGTAAATAATATCAAAATTATTACATCAAAGACTATAGCAATAGAATCAATATAAACAGACATTTTTTTATGAATTGGTGTTAATTAAACTTGACCTGTTAATGCATATAAAATTCCACACAGCTAACCTATTCAACTATATTTTGAAAGTGAAATTTTATACTCTTTAGTATGCACTCACTTGTCTGACTGGGCGTAACAATCGGCTTGGTCGGAAGTATGCATTCTCATCGGTGTCCCGAAGATATTTCAATAGTTGACATACAGCTCTGGTCAGCTTCATCGGATGGTTCTCATTTTCTAAACATAGAATCAGCTGCTCTCCGCAATCGAGCAAGTATTTGGCGAATGGTGGTGTATTGGAGAGCGCTTGCAAAGCTGCATTCATGTAGCAAGTGTTTCCGATGTTTTTGAGACCTGAAATAGAAAGTAAAACTCATACAACTTTCTTCTATTCACTTAATAATCACTACATTTTTCAGTTAATTTTGCCTCAGACTGAACTTGTTAACCTACTAGGAAAATTATATAGGTATCTATCA
Source organism: Nilaparvata lugens (assembly GCF_014356525.2). NCBI lineage: Eukaryota > Metazoa > Arthropoda > Insecta > Hemiptera > Delphacidae > Nilaparvata > Nilaparvata lugens. The sequence continues at coordinate 91,479,077 of NC_052518.1, read as the reverse complement.
CTCAGTGTTGCTTGGCGGGTGATTGTTCAAAAGGCAATAGTAACGTCTGAGTTATTCACTTGTATTCAATGTTAATCATCTGAACTGAATACCCTTCTCTTAGTGAAGTGGGTCGGGAATATTCCTAATGGGAGGGAACTTATGATTTGAGAATAACTCCGGGATAGAATCATGTTAGGTTAGTCGACTTGACCGCTACAATACATTCCACAAATATTGCCGAAAATCATGTTTCTCAATTGATTTTTTTCGATTGATAATTGAGAATTGATATTTTCGAGCTCTACTAACTTCTTTTTCTCTTTCGAAAATTTTCTTCCTCTTTTTTTATTGTTTTTTCTTACTATAGCCTACCCGTTCATTAACCTTCCTGAAACCAACCCAAATATCGTCTCTTCTAATCTTATTAGTGAGCCTTTCTATGTTTGTATCAAATAAACAAACAGCCATACCTTTCAGTGATTGCTCTTCATGTGTCTCTGGTCGCTTTGCATCTCCTTCACCCCGTGGCTCGATTTTCTCCACTTGTTGCTCTGTATCCTGCAATTGAACAAAACCACTAATTTTAATTATCATGGTTCCAATACAGTTGATTGTTGTGACATAATATAGAATTTGAAAGAATCAACATCAAGAACAAAAATAAATAAGAATTCAGAGTGGAATTTATTATAGGATTTATTGATTCTTACCTTATCCATGTTGACAGCATCTTGGAATTTGGCAATTTTAGGATTAAACTGCAATGGATCGGAACCAGCCCTTCTCTTTCTTTCTTTGGGTGTGGGGCGCAAACGAGGCACATAGTCAATGTGATCTGGGTTTTCGTTCTTTTTGCCCCCAACAAAATGAGCACTGCATATCCATGAGTTTTTTGAAGGCTCCCATTGCTCACCACTGAAACATATTGTGCAGAGTATTCAAATATGCATACTGTGAAATAGGGTTCATTGAAAAAGATGGAAAAAAGGCTTGATTGAAACTATAATTTGATTCATTGGAAGATTTTTCTGCAAACTTGAATTCACCGAAATATATAATCTGTGACATAAACATCAACTGGTATTGAAGGTTTGTCTTTTGAAATCCGCAAGGATTGATGCAAATATTTTCTAGAAGTCCCAGTAGGCAACACCAAATCGGAATTGGTCGACTTTACTTCTATTACTTCGACTATTGCTTCTATAGTATTCTATAATATTGAAAGCTACATTGCCTCACATCAGTATCAAGAGTCCGTGTTTATTTCAGTGAGAATATTATTCCCATAGGTTCAAATACCGGCCGAGCTAGTATGAATAGTCTCATTGCAACCAGTGGCGGATCCAGGATAGGCCATAGTGGGAGGCTATGCGTTTGGGGGGGGGCGAAAGCACCGGGGGGTATGGAAGCAAGGCAGGGGGTCCGGGGAATTGTCAAAATTCGAGTGTAAAATGGCACATTTTAGGCCGTTTTTAACTCTTTATTGACCAGAGTTTAGAGACAAAAAACTAAGGTTTGACTCAAGAATATTGACTAAAAATAAAAGGATTTTGAAGCAATAATTAGAATGTTTTGCATTAAAATATCATACCTGGCCCTTTGAATGGAACAGTCAGGTGAACGACTGATCCGGATCATAATTCAAAAGAACCGCTCATTTCAGACCCGTTTTTTCGATTGAGAATCGTTTTTCTCCCATCAACTGGATGAACTTTTTTTTGCTTGTTTATAGGAAAGCTGACAGTCGAAAGACCGGTTAAGTTAAACGGATCGCGGCAGTGACCGAGACCGATTGACCCGGATCAGTAAAGTGATCCGAACTTCCTATCTCTACGCGTAATTGAGGTTATAAAATAAGGTAGTTTCAAAGATACCTCTTGAATAATCAATTTTCAACATGATGATAAATAGAAGTGGATAATCATTTTTAATAATAAATTGTACTTACCCAGGCATTTCTGGAGCTGCAAATCTTACCCATTCCCTTCTTCTAACAATGTCTTTAGGAAATGCATAGAAAACTATGTGACTTGAATCTTTTTTATAGTTTTCATTCTCACAACCTATGATACAACAGTGTTTTCTTTTATTCTTCCTCATTTTAACAAACTTTCAATTTATTCTATTACAAATAAAAAAGCAATCAAACAGCAACACACTCGACTCTATAAGAAACACAACACACCCAGAACTAAGAACAAATAACAAAACAAACCACAAACCAGGCAAAACATGTATTGTTCGATTGTTGTTGAATTGTCATGATGATGGAGTAGGGAACAGAATAAAATTATTCTATTATTATCAATAACTATTATTATTATAATAATTAAATAATAATTCGTGAATTATTTTAATATTTATTTCATTGAATGAATATGATATTATCTTATTAATTATTTTAACTAATAAAAATTATTTAATGAATTATTGATTTTAAATTGAAATTAATCATCAAATTAATTTATTATTGGGAAAAAAATAATAAAAATGAATTTACATAATGTAGATAATAATAATAATAATTGATATTTTATTATTTATTATTAGGCTATACTATAATGATGTACCGTCGCTTATGTAACCATCAGGTGATCAGCTGCTCAAAAGCGTACACTTCAACCCGTGTTTACATTGAAAACCCAATGTTGAATGGAATTTTTCGTGAATAAACGTTAATAATTCAACTGATAATCACTTTTTTGGAATAAAGACTTGTTATTTTATTTTTCCGATTCAAATTTTAACCTACATCATAAATTTCAAGGGTAGTAATCATTGAATTATATTAATATTTTTAGTTATTGGTTAACCAATTTGTAGGTTACTCCTTTCAAGATAGCTTATTCAAATTCAAACTTACTTATTTTACAAAAGTATTAAGTTTAGCAGAGTCATGGTTTATAAATAAGAATTATCATGTTATTGAACAACAATAAACTATAAAAACATTGTTGATAAACTAAATTAGTTTCTTTTTAACCGAATTTAAGAACGATGTATTTACGGGTGCGCTCAACTCTATTCTGGAGTTTAAGACTAAATTCATTCTTATTTCAAAACTTTCAAGTAAAAAAGTGTTGATTTTGAATCGTTTAGGATAAATATTACATATATATATATATATATATATATTATCAGAGCTTTTTTAGACTTAATATGATTCATGGCTGGCATACATTTAATAGAGAATGAGTTTCAATTTATAAAATTGTGTACCCTGGTAGGTCTACAAAATTAACTGTATAGTTTAACACCGTAATTTTTTTATTGACATTATGACATTTACAATCATGAATAATATTTCAATTGAACTACTGTAGGCTATATAACTATACTTTCTTCAAAGTTTAGAATCATTAAAACTGCCTGTTGTGTTTTGAATTACGGTATGTGTTTCCTCTGATCCCACAACTAGTCCAGGCAACGAAGACAAAAAAATGCCAAATAGGGGAAAAATTCATGTATAAGCCAAAATTGGTACAGTTGTATATTATATATTTCTATTAGGCTATATATAATAGAAATATACGTCTTAATAACACTTCGATTTGATGGTGATATAATTAGAAATTATTTTCTCAATTCCGACAAAATTCATACAGCAGAAAGCCAGAACAGATAGTCCAACATTTTGAATTTACGCGGTCTGAAGAAGGAACGCATAGCATTTGCAACCCCCTATGACGTGTCGCTTATATGGGAGAACAAGATTGGAAGCTTTTAAGGCCGGTTACAGAGCTCGACCGACCGTCAGTGCATAATATACCATCCTGACCATCCATAAATCAGTTTTTCTGACTCACAAAATGGATGCCTTTACAGATTGTTTAATTGCAGCTTATTTAGCTTTGATATCAAGTTCACCCTATGGTAGCCCAAAGAGCATTTCAAAGGGAATTTAGTACCATTATACATCATTGCTTGGGGATGAAGATACATTTTCCAACTACCTCAGAATGTCCAACAGGAATTTTCATGAGTCATTTCGAGCTTGTATCACTATTGGGGATTCTTGCAGTCACTTAAAGCTACGGATCAAATAAATGTAGATAATATTAATAAAATATGATTTTTCCAATAAAAAATTTAGAAATGATAGAAGAATAATGTATGTATAGAAAAACTATGAATTCAAATATGACACTATTATAATTATTGAATTCATTCATTATGCTATTCAATTCAATATCAGCTGATTGTCGGACAGAGGTGTCAGCACATTGGTTATGTTGCGATCGGGCTACTGATCAGTACAGCTCTGAAAGCTTTTATTTGTTTCCGATGGAGCGGATGCACACGAGCTCGACCGATGGTCTTCGTACGCAGTGTGAAACACATGGCCCTGACCGTGCGCATGCGTGCCGTCAGTCCTGCTCTGTACGGATACATGGAATATCTATGGAAAAATACATTGACGGTCGGTCGAGCTCTGTAACCGACATAAGTGCTGGCAAACCCGTTGGTTGCTATGACAACGAAAGGCGTTTTCAGAAACGCATGGTTGCAGCGTTCCTACAACCCAGTCATTGTATTGAAACTAACAATATAGACCTATGAATACTGCCTTCCTATCGATAGTCGGTATTATCATACTACAGACGACGAGACGACAGACCAAGTTGAAAAGTATTGTTTGTTTTGATTTGATGATATGTAAGTGATTGTGTAATAAATGAAAGCTAGCCTATTTATTCTATTGAAATTTTATATTATATAGTTTATTATATTTATATAAATAATAGCAATTGAGAATAAAATTGAACTTGGGAAGTTTGAAAAACCTCCAAATATTGAAAATTCCACACAAGCTGTAAAATTGGGTTTGCGTGAGTGCGTGATTAAAAGCGGCAGTTGAAAAAATTATTTGTGCTATTGTCTTTCCAGCCTAATAATAAAGACTGAGAGATGTTTTATATCAGTTTTATATTTCGTTCGTATTGTTCGAATCTTGTAACTTATTCATTTCCTTGTTCTCTTAGGCCCAACTCACACTTATGCGACTCAGGTCGAGAAGAGACTCGACTCTAGTCGAGAGCATGTGTTTCCAAATGGTTACACTCAGACCAGTCGAATCTAGTCTCCGCGACGTCACCATTTGAAAACACATGCTCTTGACCTGAGTCGCGTAAGTGTGAGTTGAGCCTTACAGTGACTTGGAATTATGTTGAGAAAAATTAATTTAATTCAAGTATCATGTAAGTTAAATTTAATTTAATAAAATAATAATCCCAAATTATTGGTTTCTTATTTACTGTGAAAGTTAGGATTGATATCTGCAACCTCCAAACTATATTTACACCATCCGCCACTGCAATGTGATTACATATTATTGTTCCTTTCGTCAAGTCCTATCATTCCTATAGGTTGACCTAACAAGTGTCGTGCTACAATATGAGACGTTTCGCTACAATACAGAGTGAGTTATTCACTCAAACATAAAATCTTTCCTTCACTCTCAGATCAGAAAAATCCGTCATCATCAAATATAACTCAAGAAGAGGAGTGAATTTGGCCGATGTGATGACATATTATTGTTGCTTCCGTCTAGTATTATCATTCCTGAGAGCTATTTTAATTTTTGAAAAAATCCCGTTCTCTGAATCACAATTCAGTAGTTAAATTTTAGAGTAATCTTAATATTAATTTTATTTAAAATATTATTTGTGAGGTACTTTCAGAGAGAACAATATTAGAACGAATTATTCTTTATTTACAATCAGTCGGTTTTATCTCTTAATAATTGTAAGATGACAGGGATAACAGAACCTACCCTTAAACTGTCATTACAACCATACTATGAAATTTTTAAAAACGTTAACAACATTATCACACAAAATCAAAACAAAATGCATTATGCATTCATCAAGATACTATTTTGTATTTGTCTAAATTTTCGTAAGATAAATTAAAATTACAATAATCTATCTATTAAAAACAAGAAACACTCATAAATTACGAAGTACGAAGAGAACAATCATTTAAGGCTAAATTCAATATGAATCAAGAACATTATGATCATATAGATTCCATGTGATTGATTATCACGCAAGTAGAATGAGGTTTATTAAGTCACATCTAGAAAAAAATATCTCTGAGTTGGACAAAATGCTAGAGCATCGGAGATGGGGAAATATTGTATTGAAAACCCGTTTTGATCTGAAACAAAAAAAAAATCAATTACTAAGATATATATCACCTAAGAGAAGTAGTTGGAGGAGTTTCGTGGAGAGCTTGAAATATAAGTAACAGACACTTTCCCTCCAGTTAATTGTTCCTGAATCATTTGGTTTTACAACTAAGCAGCTGATTAAGTTATTTGCAATGAAGAATGTGAATGTGAGGAGAGACATCCATAACCTCTTTTTCATATTCAATAATTAAAAGAATTTGTGCGTTTTATCCCAAAATGAATATCTCCTGTGTCATGTCGGTGTTGGTTTTCTTTCACTGTCACTGGCCAATACCTTCTCTCACTAATAAGTATGTTCTGATTATTAAGGAAGAATTAAATTAAGCAAACATATTCCTATTCTAAAAAAAGGATCTGTGCATGAGCAAAGTCGTAAACAAATGTATTGATAATATGCAAGAACAATTTGAAAAATAAAATAATCAAATACATTTTATAGATCGGCTTGTATTAGTCTCAAATTTATGTAGTAATAGGAATATGAAAACAGGGGGTTTAAAAATGAATATTGCAGATTAAATTATTTATAATATTTGTAACATTAAACTTACAGGTATGAATAATTATAAGTCAAATGAAAAGACTCAAACGGTCAAATGAAAAGACTCAAAAAACTCAAACGGTTTTATCAAGAACCGTCCGTATAAACGTTCAATAAGGCTCAGCGCATACGGTGTGATTGTTTCACAACTACCGTTGCAAACTGGTTTGAAATCGGTGTCTTTTGCCCCTCCCCCCATAGATACATTTTAAGGGCCGGTTTCCGAGCTCGGGATTTAGCTAAGTTCTAGATTTAAACCGGCTTCAAACTCTGGAATCAGAAAATTGGCTTTACGAGTCAGAGCGTTAACGTATTCGAGGACTCAAATAGACCCTGGAGTTTAGAGATAACGTTAGACCCTGGAGTTTATAATTTCGCTTTCTGAGTGAAGGGCTTATAAGTCCAGGACTTGAATTAGATTCTCGTCTCTTTCCGAGTCAAGGATTTATAAAAAATCGTTGAGTCCAGAACTTAAAACAGCGTGATTTTAAACCCTCGACTGGGGTAGGGTTTAAATTCTAGACTTGACCTAGCAAACACAATCCATTTATTGTTTTGGAGTAGATGAATAGCCAAATAAATATCATGGAATACCTAAATTATTTGAATTAGTCCATCTAAATTCTTAATTTACAGTTTGGAAGTTAATTTTGGAATAAAGTTCTTCATAATATTATGCGTAAAAAACTAACCTCATTTTACGGCTGTGACATAACCTAAAAATGTTCAAGAAAAATAATACAAACCGGATTGCTATTGGGTTTACTCCAAAGTTATTAACAAAATGTTAATAACTTAATCCTTATAGATTCTATTAGATTGAACGGAACTTGACAGACACATATGCTCATCATGTGCATGATAAGATATGTTCAATCTAATATAATCGATAAGGATTGAGTTATTACCATTTTGTTATTAACTTTGGTGTAAACGCAGCTTAAAGGATCTTCTGATTTTTAATTTTTTAACTTAAAATTTTTACCTCGAAGTCTCAGTGGAAAAAGCTATTGGACAAAATGTAGTATACTTTTTGAAATAAAGATACCTCAATAACTTATTTTGAATAATCTCTAAATCATTAACGGCGGTTCATAAGATTTTTTTTAAAACGGTGGGTAAACAACAACTAATGGCTGTTTGGGTTGCATCGACAATAATTTGTTGTAAACAAACATGCTACTATCATCAAAAGCTTACAGAGTTGAAAGCAGAGAAAAGTCGGGAGAAAATAATATGCTACTTCGAGTTATCAATTGCATGCCTCATCGCTTGCAATTAATAGTCCACACGCAGCTGATTTTTTACCAAGTTACATTGAGATATTATTAATTGAATGCGTCATTGAATGCAAATAATAATCCACTCGACAGCTGATTTATGATGAATAATTCCAAAGTCTGATTTTTACGGTAATATTGGCGATCGAAGGAGACTCTTTTTCCTTTTGTATTATCCTTGAAATGCAAAATTTCAAAAAACCTTATGTATACGTCGACGCGAAATTAAAAAAGGAACATACTTGTCAAATTTCATGAAAATCTATTGCTGCGTTTCGCTGTAAATGTGGAACATGAATATAAACATAAAAAAATATTAACATAAATAAAGAGAAATGCAACACCGTCGACCTGAATCTTAGACCTCACTTCGCTCGGTCAATAAACCTCCTCACAGCCAATTTCAAACAGTTGAATGAATTATTAGTCGATAGGTCATGTTAGAGGCCCTGAAATTGACCAGGTGAGGCCTGAAAACTGACACCAGACCTAAGCCATCCAGATCACACGATATTATTATCATTATTATTAACCAGTTATTATTATTAAACGAAAATCCAAATTAAATGCTGTAATTCACTCCGAAGACTTCTGCTACTGCAAATATTGACAACAGGGTAAACAGGTAGATGGAAATTCAATGAGCGCTACTATTCAAAAATTATTTGTCAGCCCGGGAATCAAACCCAGTACCTCCTAATTGCCGGTCAGGAATGCTTACCCTCACATCAAACTGACAATCTCTGGATAGCAGCGCTCATTTTATACGAAACCATAGCGGCCAGCCAGTCTACAGATGGAAATTACTGAGATATTGCAATTATTATTCAAATGCTAATGAATTAATTATTATTATTAAACGAAAATCCTAACCAAATGCTGTAATTCACCCCGAAGACTTCTGCTACTGCAAACATTGACAACAGGGTTTCCTGGGTAGGATTTGATTACTTATTTATTGATTGATTTTTTCAAGTTTTAGATTTAAGATTTTTCAGGAGAGAATACTCTGATATTAGAATAGCAATTTCCGTAGTTGGACTTTAGTGAGAAAATATATAATTTAGTGAGTAAGTAGTATTATTGCAGCGACAATAAGATTGTGCTCAGTTATGTGTGGACGACTGTGAGAAGCAGCAAATTGAGGGATATTTGCTAGTTGTGAGGGATGAGGGGGCTGGCTCCACGAGGCAAGGACACGGCGGATGTGCTGTAGCCTGTAGATATTTTCACAGAGGAATACTGCACACCTGGCTGCAGACCCGCCACTTGCCCAATCAAGTGACAACCGACTCACTGCTCCACTAGCAGCAGTTAGGCAGCACTGGCACACTCACGTCGAGAGGCAAAACTTCAAAACTACAACAGAGGTACCGAGCAGATCAAAAACCATATTGCAAAAAGTTGAGTTAGTTTTCCGGCATCATGAGAAACGTGAGTGTCCTGTGTTTTGAGATTACCAGAGGGAGTGATAGCTGTGGGTGAGTGCCAAAATTTCTAGCTCCTAATAAAACACTTTCACCCGACCGAGACCCTAATTAGTAAAATTCTTGTTGTAGTAAAATTTATAGTTAGCAAATTAGCAGGTAGTTTTTGTAGGAATAATTTTTTTATAAAATTTACTGCATATTTCGTTCATTAAATTTCAAGTAATTGGCATAATAAATGAGAAATTCTTTAGGTATTACAATGTTGTTGTCTATCCAGTTCCCTTGACTCCCTTGAAGTAATAGTAAGATATTTTCAACCACCATCAAGGGTGGTTACAAATTTGAAAATACTCTGTATTTTCATAATATTTTTTTGTGAGACAGCAAGATGCTTCTAAGTGATGCAAATTCCACCCCACATGCTGAAATTCAATATTCCAGAAGAGATTGGACATAAACACAGTATAATATTTCGCACCGAGCCACAGTCAGCACCTGTCTTCAGTCTGTATGTACCCTTTCTCCATCTCAAATAGAATTGAACTGTGATAATTATGTGTTCGATCTAGCCATACAAACATTTCAATCTGTTTATATGATGGAATTTCATGATATCTCTGGAAAATATGTTTTCTTTGATATAATAAGCAAAAAGTGAATGTGAATAAATAAATCAAGCCTTACCGATAAATCACATAAATCTTTTACAGTCTTGAAAGTTGCTGAAGTAGATTCGAAGGAAGTATTGCTTCCAGTTTGTCCATTATGAAATGGAAAGGCATGGATGCCCCTTCAAGCATCTGCAAAGTAAAAATAAATGATTAGAACGCATTTCTGCGGCTTTCAAATTATTTCAACACAATAACATGGAAATCGACTATAATATATATTATTTATATATTGATAGATACAATATCATTCTTAACTATGAATGATTGGCAAAGGAACAACAGGCTTAAAGCCCAAAACTGTTCCTTTCCCAAATTTAGATAGAAAGGAAAATTTACATAGATTTATGAAAATAAACTTGAGGAAAGACACCACAGACTGCAGCCCAAAACGGTTTCTATTCTAATTCATACAAAAGTCTAAATTCAGCTTTATTCAGTCTAAAGTCAAATTTATTTGTCGCTGTCACATCATACAATAAATCAATTTTACATTCAAAACAAAAAAAGTCATTATAGTTATCATTAGGTTGTTTATTATTTGTATAAAATGTTGTTCATAGGAATAACTTTTCAGCAAGCGGCACTTCTAAGGGCCCCAATTTATACTTTAGAATGGTCAGTCAAGATGAGAAAAATGATAAAAGATAATAGCATTCACTAGTTGGACCAAGTTTATCCTTTTGCTTACAATTTCGATCTTCAATGATGATAATAATCAAGTATTTTATGTTAATATTGATGAAAACAAATCACAAAACTACAAATTGAAATGAATATAGAAAACAATTTAACATGAAGATGGGAACAAAAATAAAGATTTTGCATGATACAAAATTGAACTAATATAGATTATGAGCTGTACTTAGAAGCTGTACTATGACCAGTTATAGAATAGGCATGGCCAAGCCAAAATCTACTGCCCTTTCGCACCATCGTGACGTCAGCATCGGATAGAAAACTTCTGTAGAGTTTGTTTACATTGTTTTCTATTTCTATTTCAGCAGGAGTTTACCATTTTCTATGGAAAACGATGTAAACAAACTCTGCAGAAAAGTTTTCTATTCGATGCTGACGTTACGATGGGGCGATATGGCAGTAGATGTTGCCTTCAGAGGCTAGACTTCCCAGCGTGTCTATTCTATAACTGGTCTAAGGAGCTGTAGCACCCAATAATAGCCTATGTGTTTAGTCATATAATGTGTTTAGTTTTCAATCAGAATTTATTTATTGATTCATTAATGAATGTTTTTTTAATTTTTTTATTTAACTTGATTTTTTTAATTTTCAACTAAACTTAAAATGAAAATTGATTTATACAAGCCCTTATCATCTAAATGATTGAGAGAGAACAGGCAAACCTTGGCTGTTTGACTATTGACTATTTCTCTTCCTAATTTTGAAAGAGGATGATGAGAGCACGATCCGAAATAATACTAGTTTCACACTTTCATCGAAAAATTATACTATGAATGAAAAGTATTGATAAGGTATTGATTACGTTCGATCCTAGATGAATATCTATTTTTATTGATACAGACGAGATGTTCATTTTGTAATTATATTACGTATGAATGAATAAATTTATAATTACTGAATGAATAGATGATAAATGAATGAACTTACTGCTTTGGCCGCAATACCCATTGGTTCAGGGTACTGATGCGTGAGTAGAGCAAGAAGGGCGGTAAAAGAGCATAGGCCTGCTGTGAATAGTATAAAAAATGGTAGCTCCTTCTTAGGATAGACGCTGACCTCATGGAAGGCTGTAAACATAAATAAATCTACATCAACAGTACTCTTATGACAGCTCCAAACAGATTAATTAAAAGAACAATTTTCAAATGTATACATTTACTATGATATAAATTCAACTAACTATAGTGAGGAACATTCCTAATAGAGCGACTAAAGCAGCCTTGGACACCATAAAGTTATCCTGTATAGTGATAGTGGAGCCGTAAATGTAAAGTTATCAAATAATACAATATCACTACAGTGTCTCACGAGACACAAATTATAATAAATAATTTAAATTATTGCAAGAACACCAGAACCTACGATACTAATTGCTCAGACAAACAGATCCAAAAGATCGGGCATCCTCAATAATATTGTTGAGATGTAGAGGTATAATATTGTTTAGGTTGGTAGAGGATTGGAGAAAAGTTGACTCGATACTGAACGATCAATCTTATTTGCAGTAGGAACTGGAAGGTTACATCTTCTCGTGAGGATCAACAAGAACATTACATCAATAGAGAACCTTGAAAAATAGTAATCAAGTCAAAACATGACATCAATAACCATAATTTTATTTCCCTTCCAAGTGAATGATCTGATTTTTTTTATTAACTTGATTTTTTTAATTTTCAACTAAACTTAAAATGAAAATTGATTTATACAAGCCCTTATCATCTAAATGATTGAGAGAGAACAGGCAAACCTTGGCTGTTTGACTATTGACTATTTCTCTTCCTAATTTTGAAAGAGGATGATGAGAGCACGATCCGAAATAATACTAGTTTCACACTTTCATCGAAAAATTATACTATGAATGAAAAGTATTGATAAGGTATTGATTACGTTCGATCCTAGATGAATATCTATTTTTATTGATACAGACGAGATGTTCATTTTGTAATTATATTACGTATGAATGAATAAATTTATAATTACTGAATGAATAGATGATAAATGAATGAACTTACTGCTTTGGCCGCAATACCCATTGGTTCAGGGTACTGATGCGTGAGTAGAGCAAGAAGGGCGGTAAAAGAGCATAGGCCTGCTGTGAATAGTATAAAAAATGGTAGCTCCTTCTTAGGATAGACGCTGACCTCATGGAAGGCTGTAAACATAAATAAATCTACATCAACAGTACTCTTATGACAGCTCCAAACAGATTAATTAAAAGAACAATTTTCAAATGTATACATTTACTATGATATAAATTCAACTAACTATAGTGAGGAACATTCCTAATAGAGCGACTAAAGCAGCCTTGGACACCATAAAGTTATCCTGTATAGTGATAGTGGAGCCGTAAATGTAAAGTTATCAAATAATACAATATCACTACAGTGTCTCACGAGACACAAATTATAATAAATAATTTAAATTATTGCAAGAACACCAGAACCTACGATACTAATTGCTCAGACAAACAGATCCAAAAGATCGGGCATCCTCAATAATATTGTTGAGATGTAGAGGTATAATATTGTTTAGGTTGGTAGAGGATTGGAGAAAAGTTGACTCGATACTGAACGATCAATCTTATTTGCAGTAGGAACTGGAAGGTTACATCTTCTCGTGAGGATCAACAAGAACATTACATCAATAGAGAACCTTGAAAAATAGTAATCAAGTCAAAACATGACATCAATAACCATAATTTTATTTCCCTTCCAAGTGAATGATCTGATTTTTTTTATTAACTTGAGCAGCTCTTAATTGGACGTTTTCAACCAGAATATAATATAATTGAGAAAATGACGTTATCATCTTCTGAAAATAATCCAGGCAATTTTGATTTGATTCTCAACTTCCAGAAAAACGTTTCTCTTAATGGATTCCAACAATTAAATGTGGCCGACGATGAAAATCATACAAGTGAAACAACCGTCAGACTGGAATTCCTAAGCGACGACTGAAGCTTCTACAGCTGTAGCAGTATGGCTGTAGCAGCGCGATGTCAACAGCTGTAGCCGAAAGTTGCATTCCTAAAAGAGCGATTAGAGCAGTCTCGGACACAGTAGAAGAGTGAATGTAAAGTAAAAGGACGGAGTTCCTCATAACTACCAGATTTCAAATTGTATATAAAATTAGGTGAGCATAACCTAAAAGGGTCTGTTTAATTATGTTTTAAAACTAAAAAAAAGGTTAGAGAGGTAAAGTTTTGGCTTTTTATTTAAATGGCAATATGTTGCTATTATTTGAAGTGTCTTGATAATTTTAGATAATAAATACAAATAGCGAAAAGTTGAGATACTTGCACATTTGAAATACCAGACAATATAAAATAAAAAAATAAGTAAATAAATAAATAAATAAATAAATAAATAAATAAATAAATAAATATGAATGACACCCGTTATAGGACACCAGCAGTCACGGCTGTCACAAGTGAACTGCTCATGCTACCAGTCTATAGTGAGCTCCACGCTATAAAGCCAGCACCACATTAAAATTGGTTTGCTCTCCTTGTCTCTCATTAGATAAAGCAGATGATGGATCTATTAATTTCTAGCTCCACTCTGTTGCCAAATCGTTTATGAATAAATATAATTAACAACCAGAATACTTCATACAAATTAAGATAATGTATTAACAAATAATGAAAAAATACATTTTCTTGGCAGATGAAATATGTTTGAGATAGAACTGATCACTATTAACAAGAATAAACATTTAGAAAGTATTTTAAAAAGGCTACTTGAATTAATAATTATTATTAAACGGAAATCCAAATGATATCACCAAATTATATTGGACTTTTTCACCTATAAATTTGGAAGAAAAATAGCACAGGGACTATCTTATTATTTTATCTTCCAATGTTATTACACTATTGTCATTTGCATTGTAAACAAATAAAAATCTCAGTAATTTCAATCTGTAGGATACTTGAATTATTCAATTATTATAAAAATTACTATAGTACCCTATTTATTATTTTTTTGTGTAAAAACCACTATAAAGTCCAAGAGATTACTTTTAACGTGAATAGGGGAAATCAGTTTCTCCTTCTACAGTTTGTAGCATGGACAGAGTAATGGGGGGGAGTAAGCATGCTGATGTTGACACAAAAATGGGAGAATGCTGTAAGGTAGTGGCAGTGATTAGTGGAGGAAAGAGCATCGGGCCTCTCTGTCTTCGAGAGATGGGGCTGATGGGATCGGGCTGGAGCTTGGCCCTGATGGGCTGAGTTCGTTCCTCGCCCAAGATAATATCTTGGCATGACTTGAAACACATCTATCTAATTTAGAGGTGATCATTATTGAGGAGGCAGTTGTGGGTTTTGACCTGTTGTCTCCAAAGAGATATTGTGAATAAATAAATAATCACTATAGAAGGCGGTGAAGATAGAGAATTATCAACCTTGTCGTTGATAAGGTTTGTAAGCCTTCCACTGACTTCATTAGGTGAATATTACTATAGTCGTACGGCTCAAGCCGCCTCACTAGAGCCGCTTCCATCACACGACGCCAGTAGCGTCATAGGAGTGCGAGACATAGACCCGGTTTCTAGGACACTTATTAAATCTAATGGACCGTTAAATCGATAGGTTTAATGGTTCATTAGATAAGAGTTCTAGTAATCAGGGCCATATCACTTAGCAATTCCACCTTAACAAAGAAGTTATACTCACCTTTTTACTTTACTTTCACTAAAAATAATTTCCTACTCACCAGGTAATAGTTCACGATCGGCACATTCAGTGCAGGTTGAATAAGGATAGAAGAGATGTCCTCTCTCGAGCGGATAAGGCAACATTCGAAAGGTTCCCTCCCAAGTGCAGTGCAGCAGATTGAGGGCTCCCTCCACTTGCTTCCAATGAGCCAAGTGGAAGAACGAGTAGGCTATTGCTTCCGAGTCGCCTCTTTTCAATACATGTTCTGAGGGAAGTATCAGAGGCTTCATTTCTAGCAGATACTGCAAAAGATAGCGAGGAAGAATTAGTTATCCATCAGACAGCACAATAGGAACAAAGAACAGTCTACAAAACATTTATGGTATTCAAAAAGTGTTACAATACACTAAAAAAAAAAAAAGAAAAAAATGTTACAATACAGGTTAGGTATACAGTCGAGTCACGAGAAAAGCTGGAAATTGTAGCGATATGATGAGAACCACTGTACTATGATACATCTATAACATACATTTATGTTATGATACCATCTATAACAGTAGTATATGTATAACATACATCTATGTTATGAAATCACTTCACTTATATGGGCTACTTTTGTTGAAATTAATAAAAACAATATAAAAACTTGTAGTACCCTTTATTAATATAGGTCTTGAAAATGACCTATGGTCAAAACTAGTCGTTAAAATATTTTAAAGTTTTTAATGAAGGGTATTACAAGTTTTTATATTGTTTTTATTAATCTATGTTATGATACCATCTATAACAGTAATAGATTACAGAATTATCTGACAGTAATAGATGTATAACTTGCGTATATGTTATGACTAGCCGTCAGGCTCGCTTCGCTCGCCATATCCGTCTAGCCAGGGGGCTCCGCCCCCTGGACCCCCTGACTGGATCGTCCAAAAATGAGATCAGCAGGCTCGCTTCGCTCACCTGCATTTTTCATTTGAGCATTTTTATCATATGTTAGGACGATCCAGTCGGGAGTCCAGACTAAACGTCTGGCTAAACGGATATGGCGAGCGAAGCGAGCCTGACGGCTAGTGATATAATATCCCCAGGAATAGCTCTGATTGAAGTAGCTGTACCCAATCAATTTTTCCGCGATAAATGCATTTCCTCAAATTGGTGCCAACCTAACAAAATTATTAATTTAGTTACCATTTAACAACTGTTTCGAAGAGGTACTCTCTCTAGATTATAGTTCTATATTAACATATGGTTTAGACATTTTTCAATTATAATTAAGAGAATAAGAAGAATATACATGCTAAAAGACGAACTTTAAACCCTTGAAAACCACCCTTAGAGTTAAAATATTGCCAAAAGATTTCTTAGTGCGCCTCTAAAGGGTCAACTGAAAATACCTACCAAATTTGAACGTTTTTGGTCCGGTAGATTTTTAGTTCTGCGAGTGAGTGAGTGAGTGAGTGAGTGAGTCAGTCAGTCAGTCAGTCAGTGAGTGCCATTTCGCTTTTATATATATATAGATACCATCTATAAAAGTAATAGATGTATAACATACATTTATGTTATGATATGAACAGTTCTTGTTGAATGGGCGTTGAATTAAATAAATGTTTTGTATTAGATTCAATGCACATTGGGTAACAGTTCCTTAATGATTTATATAAAGAGTCTGAGTGCAGGTTAGGTAACAGTACTAAATTCTTAACAGTACTTATCCTGGATTAACGGATAAAAATATTGGAAACGCCAAATAAAAGAATGAATTACGGAATACTTTGAACGACTTGAGAATAGGTACACTGAATATTCTAACATTGACAGGTAAACTGGAGGAGCTAACGGACATGATGAAAGAGAGAGGACTTTCAGTTTTGGGATTGAGCGAGACAAAGTAGAAAGGACAAGGTGACAAAACTTTGAGAGGTGGCGGAAAAATATTCTGGAGTGGTAATGAAAGAGGCAGAAGGAATGGAGTCGCAGTAATGGTCGAGAAGAGTATGCTGGTATATTTAGAGGATGTACAAAATGTATCGGATAGAGCAATAATTATCTCTTTCAAGTTCAAAACAAAAAGGCTGAAAATACTACAAGTCTATGCTCCACAAGTAGGATGTACCGACGACGAGAAAGAGAGATTTGAAGAAGAGTTGGAAAGTAATTTGCACAACGTCGGAGTAGTGATGGGAGATTTCAATGCGCATGTGGGTAGTAGCAGGGCAGGTTATGAAGAGGTTATAGGATGTTTCAGTTATGGTACACGGAATGAGGAAGGAGAAAAACTTCTTGATTTATGCCAAAGGAACGGCATGAGAGTTGCAAACACTTGGTACAAGAAAAGAGAAAGCCATATGATAACTAGGTATAGCTGGGATGGAAGAAATAAGAGTGTAGTTGACTATTTCCTAGTGGACCGGGAATGGGGGAGAAATTTAACAAATGTTAAATGCAAAGCGACCACAGATTGCTTGTGGCACAGTGGAAATGCAACGAGATGGAAAGACCAAAACAGCAGAGAAGACAATGTAGAATAAGGGAATGGAAGTTGAAGGACAGGGATAGAGCTGAAGAATACAGACGGTTGATAGCAATAGAAATGCCCAGGAGTGAGAATGGAGAAGTGGAGGAGGAGTGGATGCAATTCAAACGAGCTTTGGTAAATACAGCGGAGAAAGTATGTGGCAGGACATCCGGGAAAATTAAAGATAAGGAAACGGTATGGTGGAATGCACGTACGATTGAGGCTGTCAAAAATAAGAACACAGCCTGGAGAAAATGGTGGAGAACCAAGACAGAGGAGGACAGAGATGCATATAATAATGAAAAGAGAAAGTGTAAAAAAGTTATTGAAGAAGAAAAAGAAAATGCATGGGAAGGATTTGTAAATAAATTGAAAGATGACGTGAAAGGAAATAGTAAAATGTTTTATAGGATAATGAAAAATAAGAAGAAGAAGAATGAGATGCCACAAAGAATGGAAGGAGAAGACGGGAGAATTGTAGAGAAGCCTGAGGAAATAAAACTGTTATGGGAAGAATATTTCAGGAAACTTCTAAATGGACAAGATGAAGACAACAACGAGGGAGAAATAGAGGAAGAAGGAAACAACCAGTGGGAGACAAACCAGGGTAATATCAGCTGGAAGGAAATGGAAGATGCAATTCAGAGAATGAGCAGTGGAAAGGCACCCGGACCTGATGAATTATCAGTCGACATGATTAGGGCAGCTGGACCGATTGGAATACAATGGTTTTACCGAGTTCTGAAATGCATCTGAAAAAACAAAGTAATCCCAGAGGACTGGAAGAAAGGAGAAATAATTCCCTTGTTTAAAAAAGGAAGTAAGAAGAATTGTAAAAATTATAGGGGAATCACCTTGATGAGCCACTGTGCAAAAATCTTCGAAAGAATATTACTGAACAGAATCAGCCCAAAAATCGAGCTTGAACAAAGTAGGAGAAAGGGATAAGAAAATTATATTTGCGGATGATATGATGAGTTGAGGATGTACAGATG
Source organism: Nilaparvata lugens (assembly GCF_014356525.2). Taxonomy (NCBI): domain Eukaryota; kingdom Metazoa; phylum Arthropoda; class Insecta; order Hemiptera; family Delphacidae; genus Nilaparvata; species Nilaparvata lugens. The sequence continues at coordinate 91,460,117 of NC_052518.1, read as the reverse complement.
CAGTTGGATGCTTGGAGCAGGGTTATGGAGAAATATGGTCTGAAAATAAGCAGGGAAAAGAGTGAAGTAATGGTTTTTGGAAGGGATGACAATTTTCCCGGAGATATCAGATTGAATGGAGAACCCCTGAAAAATGTTGGAAGTTTCAGGTACTTGGGCAGTGAAATTGCAGATGATGGGAGAATAAACCACGAGATAACTAGAAGATTACAAAAGGGGGGGAATTTCTACCAAACAGTGAAACATTTGATTTGGGATGGAAAAGTACCAGAAAAGGCAAAGATTATGATGTACAAGATGTATTACGTACCCATCATATTATACGGAGCCGAGACATGGACGATGACGGAAAGAGAGTGGAGTCGAATACAGGCAGGATAAATGAGGTTCCTCAGGGCAATAAAGGGGAAGACACGAAGAGACAGAGTTAGAAATGAGGATATAAGAAGAGAATTGAACATGGGGAGTATAAGGGAAAAGGTTGAAAGTATGAGACTACGCTGGTTTGGGCACATGAAGAGAATGAGAGAGGATCGGCTGCCAAGGAGAATGGAGGAAATGAGGATTGAAGGGAGGAGACCAAGAGGACGACCGCGACGACGATGGACAGACTCAGTGGCCAACGAAGTGGAGAAGAGAGGACACCGATGGCGGCAGGTGGAGGACGAGCGATGGTGGGAGGACCGAACAAGATGGAGAGGCATTGTAAACACCCAGACCCGGCACTAGCTGGAACGGGACCCGGATATGTATGTATGTATGTATGTATGTACTAAATCCTTCAAATATTTCACTTTGTAAACACAGAACCAAGCCAATTTTTATTTTTGAAGGCTGCTATGTATCTGAGAACACTAAGAACACAAAAGGAAATATTTAAATATATTAAACGACACTTAAAATGATAGAATAGAATGACTTTTTATTTATGTTGACGTGGCGAAGTTTGGACAATAATGTCCACTCTACCACTTAACCGCGTCGTTAGCAAACAATACAATACAAAATATGCAGAGATAACAAAAAATGACAATATAATGTAATAAATATGAGAGATCAATATTGAATAATAAAAGTCTTTTAAAAAATAAGTGTTTTTCAATAAACTCAATCACTTCACTGCTGAAAGAAAAAGCAAAAAATAATTTAAATGATAATTATGAGCAGCAAAGATTCTAGCTGTAAATAACAAATTGATGAGGAATTTGAAGATATTCAATTATCAGTAAGCTATTCCCCCTCTAATAGTTTAAGCATATGTCAGACAGCAGTTATAGATTTTTGTTTGGAATTTTAATACCAGTTCTTAACAATGTTATATATTGATCTAATGTGGGAACAATGAAGTTTTTGAAGAGTGACTAGCTTCAAGAACATGACAAACAAATGAGCACCATTTATAGATACTTAACACAATCATGGCTATACTTGGTGTTGATTATGGTTTAAAAATTGGAGGCTCGAAATTGGTTTATAAAACTATGATTTGATGACACTTCAAATTTTCAAGATTCTTATCTACAGCCAGAGAAACCTTATACAATTGTTAGAGGTTATATTGTTATAAGATTGTTTTATTCTATGCTACAGTCTCAATTACTGGAAAATTCGAAAAAGGTTATTATAAACGACACAAAGTTTGTGAATTTTGATGTTCTACAGTTGAAATTTTTACTACTTTTACTGCAATCAAGTACTAGAAAAACGACATACAATCACAGCAATACTACATTGGAATTCTATTAAAATAATGAATGATTATAAACATTTTTCACATGAGTTCTACCTTAGGAACATGAGGATTGAATTCAACAGCTCTGTGAATAGCTTCAACAGCTGACATCTCCGCAGCTGTCAATCCACGCTTACTCGCAATGTCTGGAGAAAATCTGAAACGTAAAACAAGATGGAAAATCATTAATTGATTGCATCCCTTCATCCAATCTAATAAACTGAAATGCTTTAAAGAGATTTAATAATCATGAACTCAAATTATCTATAATAAGGAAACTCTACAGAATAAACAAACTTTGCCTTTTAAACGTGCTGCGTTTAATATATTAATTTTGAAACTTCTTTATTGTCCCATAAGTATACATAGCATGAAAAATTTACAAAATAATTAGGTATATTATCTTTCAGAAACAATAACGACCAAAAGCTTTATTACCTGTTGGGGAAAACATTACGATATATTTTGCTATTGTACACTCAAAATTAAAATACGGTGTACAAAGTTGGGATGGAACCTGTAAATCATTATTGAAGCCTGTTATTACATCAAGGCACTGAAATAGAGGAAAAGAATGTTCATATCTACCCTTTCTATTTATAACACGGACTATCGATTTCTGCACCGTTATCAATGGCTTCAAGTGACAAATATAGGTGGAGCCCCAACAATTAATACCATAACTTATTTTGGATCAACAAATGCAAAATATAACTGCCTAAGAACATTTAAAGGGAGAAATTTATTCAAGAAATAGAATTTTCGCAGGACGAGTAACAGATATTTTTTATGATAGATATATGCTGAGACCAGTTAAGCTTTTCATCAACAATCACACCTAAATATTTAATGGCATTGGTCTGACCAACGACCCCACAGTCACAGTCATTCCGATCACAGGCACCATGAAACTTCAGTGCAGAAGGCAGTGTCCATGGTGTTGTTAATGTGAACAATATATATTTTGTTTTTGTAAGATTGAGCTGTATTCTATTGTGCCTGAACCAGAGCAATAGCTTATCCAAATCATCCTGCATCATTCTCTCTAAGTTGGGGCCATCCAATCCACAATATGCCAAGGCAGTGTCATCTGCAAAGGACACAGGCATACCATTGAACTCACACGAATAGAGATCATTATTTTATAAAGATGAGAAACAAGAATGGTCCAAGGACGGAACCCTGTGGTACACCACAGTCCACTCCCTGAACCTCACTCTTCACTCTCCCAATAGCTACATATTGCTGCCTGTCCTTCAAATATGAAGAGAACCAATCCAGAACCATGCCCCTGATACCAGCCTTAGATAATTTATTCAACAAGATTGAATGGTTAACCGTGTCAAATGCCTTTCTGATGTCCAAAAACAGTCCTGCAACACAGCGCGCTGGCCTGAAGTTGAAGCCACAGAAAACAACCGACATGAATCTTTCAAGAGCCATTTCAGTATTCATGCGTTCACGAAAGCCAAACTGTTTATTATAGAAAAAGTTATATGAGTTGAGGAAATTGAGAAGTCTTCTTTTCACTATCTTTTCCAATATCTTTGAGAAGACAGACAGCAGAGATATAGGTCTATAATTGTTCAACTTAAATCTAGAACCGGATTTGTAGATTGGCACCACTCTTGCTAGCTTCATCCCAGAAGGAAATCATTGTTAACATTCAAATTTGATAATAATAGCCCCCGTAATTTGTAGAATCATTAATACGAATGACAAAGCGTTGCGACTCAATTGTCAATGAGTTCAGAATATAATAAAAACGAAATGAGAATCAGGTGGACGAGTGAAGGACGATTATATCAGCTCCTATAGTAAGTAGGTGATCACATTGATTGTGCTAGTGCACGCTTGGTTATGCATGACTATGCGCGCAGATAAGGAACAAACTATTAAAAAAAGAGCAATAGGAACACTCACACACTGAACGCATGCACGTACTAATTGCGTTCCGTCTGAGCAGCTGCATGCACGTCACAACGTGTTTTTTGCATGGCTCTTTCCAGATTTTATTTTCGGCTCATGCATGATCTGACGTGCACTTGTTCATTCAATGTAATCACACCCTAACAGGCTGTCGAAGCTCTTAGCAGAAATATTCATTAATTTTTTTCAATGCCAAAAAGGTAAAGTGATCTTCAATATTTAACAAGTAATGGAATAATTAAAATACTTACTTGTCAGCAACTGCCCGAGCCTTAAGAAGAGCTGCAGTGTAGCAAATAGTGGCAGATTTCGGTAGGCTAATGTCATCATATTTGGCTAGGACCGCTTGTACATCGGCATAGGCTTGCATCTCTAAAAGAGCTTCGATTAAATTTTCATGAATGTTTAATACATTCATGATGGGAGGAACTTCTTTTGCTAACTGCAAATTAAAAAAATGAGAATAGCGATCAAAACTGATTTAATCTATGAATATAATATTTTTCACTATGTTATAACGTTTAACAAACACAGTTTCATAAGTGAACATCAAAGTTTCATACTAATGACAGAATAGCTATGTTCCAGGAATTACTTTTCAAAACCCTTGTATAAAATTGGGCAATTATTATAAGACCAGGGGCGGCTGCAGCAGGGCACAGGGCGGCGGCGCTCGGACACTGCCCTCCTCTCCCTCTAATTTTGAAGCAAATTTAATCATTAAAAAATTCAATAATATTCATTTTCTTCCATATTTTAAGGTTTTCTTACTATTATTTTATTGTATCTCTAGTAGAGTAGTCTTTTTGATGTATTTTTCGTTCGCAGTGTAGCTCTAGTAGAGTAAGCCATTAGCTGTATTGTTTTTTTTTTTTGCTTCTTTGTTTTGTTTTTTTTCTCATTGTATTTCTATAGTGGAGCAGAATGATAATACTGCATGCTTAGTTTTCTATTACTCTTAATTTTCAAATGTTTTGTATATTTTCGTGCAGAAATAAAGTCGAATTTATTATTATTTTAAATAGAACAAAGTCAAGACAAATGGTATCAAACGTTTGAATTTGCCGCTGCCGCGGCTGAAGCATATCGATGTTTGTGAGACAACATCGATGTTTGATGCTTTTACCATCGATCATTGAGCCGATTATGTATGGTTCAGTATGGTTCAGTGTGGCAACATTGTACAACGAGTTTGTATGGTCTGCAATGCATATGGACACAGCTTCATTTGTCCCATCCTATAGCATTGAGTCTATATTTTGCAATCGTATTCCACACTAGCTAAAATACGGCTCGTTAGGCCGCCGGCCTTCTCGCGGACTTTCTATATATTCTTATCTAAGATATCTCTAACCTCAAATATTGTATCCTACAGTGCAAATCTGTAGTAGCCTATAGCCTACAGTTCGTGTTCAAGACTCACAAAGAATTGTTTTGAATGTTATTTTTAGAGATAAATATTCATATGTTTATTTATAACAGAATGTCTAAGGCTATGTAACTTCTTGTGAATTTATTGCTCTGTATAGCTACACTGATCTGTAAATGGTGAGTGGATAGTGGATCTGTTTTATTTTATCATAAAGGAAGGATAAAATTTATGCTAAAGTTTCTGTTTATGATTTTTTATGCATGTCATTAACATTTTCTGGTATATGACATGATATAAGTAGGTACCGTATACTGGAATACTGGAACCTGACTGACTTCCTATTGACCACAAAAAGTGTTAACTCAAGTGACGTTTCTGAGGTCACTATTTCAATCAAATTGAAAATAGGTAGTCCCACTTGACTTTTTGAGCCGCCACTGTATGAAACGAGTTATATAATATTACATTATTATAACACAAGTTTCTTGACCAATCAAAATCCAGAATTAGACGGATACAGTGTTGTGAGGCAGCTTACACATTCGTGTCGTACGACATGTGACTACAGACATCTGACTCGTCTAATGAAATTCAATGAAACAATGAAAATTTTATACTTACATCACGAAACATTTTGACAGCTTCCTTCAATTTACCTAATTTTCTTGCACACATTGCAAGTCTCCTTTTTATATAAATAAGTACATTTGTATCTCGCCCTGGGAAGAAAATAAATAATATTAGTATTCATGATAATCAATATCTAGATCAAATTGAATACATTTCTGGGCAGCTATGACTAGATTGGAAAAACGTGTAGTTTCAACACACATAATGGAATTAGCAAACTACTTTTTACAGAAATAAAACCAGCAGATTTTATTAAACGTACTGGTAGCATGTAATGCGATGGATAGGACAAAGATATTTTGATAATTTAATCAATGAACAGTTAGTTCTTGTAAAAGTAAAGTCTTATGGTTTTTTGTTGGTGGGGTGTCCCATGCAGGAAGGTCCCACCTGGCCTCAATCAATGTATAATTTAGGTCGTCAAAGGGGGTCTTACGACTGTTATAATTCAGCCGGGACCGACATTTTAAAGTTTCCATCCGATAACATTGTTCTGACCTGGTTAAAAACTTCTGGTGATAACTGGGTTTGAACCCGGGATCTCTAGGCTGCTAAGCAAGCACTTTTCCACTTGGCTTGGTGTAGCCAGGGATCATCACTCAATGTTAATTCTTGTATTTGGTATCCATGATATCATATCCCACAGTTCCAATGGATTAGTTGACTAAATTCTCAGTGCCGGTTGCACAACAGCCGGTTAAATTATAATCCGTCTTTTCAAAATCGCCTTCTCTGATGGGTTCTCGTGAAATTAATTACGGTTAAAATTTGAACGACTTTTGTGCAACTGGTCCCTATTGTCGTTTGCACAGTTTCAGTTTGAACTAAATTTTATTTTGAACTGGATTTGATCCATATCAAGTCTCTTTCGTTATAATTTGGTTCATTTTGGGTCTAAGCCACCAGCTGATTGAATTCAGTTTAAGCTTTGACTGTGCAAACTGCCCTAAGAGGAGAAAATATTATGTCTCAGAGATTTAAATATTACAAGCAGTATATATTTTGCATCAAATAATAATACTGGAGGTTCTCCAATGAAATTACAAGATTCTCTGTAAAATAAATAAATTATTTTATCACTGTGAACCTACGGGTTTAGTCATGTCTGACTTCAGTGTTAACTGAAGTATCAACAATATAGTCAGTCATCATGGTTAGTAGGACCCAACATTAGTTTCCAATCAATAGATAGATTACTCACTGTGCAAAACCTCCATGAGATTTCCCTGATGTTGAATCTGCTGCGAATGCCTATAGTTAGCCTCCGCATATTTCAGAGCTTGTTTTAATATTTTTTCAGCCTCCAGGATGGTAGTAGCTTCTTCTTCAGCTAGAAGTATGTAGGCTGGAACACAATCAGGACTCTTTTCCAATGCCTCTTTAGCTGCTTTCACTCGAGCTACTGGGTTCCTTTCCCTCCAAGCAGTCTGCATAACTGCAAAATTCGATTTGAACTGTGGTTAGACTAAATTAATAAGTTAATAATTTCTCTGATTCCAATGAATTGCAACCAGAGGAGTTTATTGACATTCTTGTATTTATAAAATAGAATTATAGTACCCTTTAAAATTGATAAAATATTAAAAAAAGAATACAAATTGTAATGTAACTACTGTACTAGTTTCGGTGATCACACCATCGTCAGGTTATAAAAATAAATGTTTACAAATAGTTTTGTTATTTTAAATAAAATCTTTAAGTAAATTATTTTAGCAGCTGCCCCTATCTATCAACTGATTTATTTGAAATTTTTTAGTTTCAAATTTTTTTCGAAAATTGGGTTATGTGGGTGATACATGGAGAATTATAACCCAATTTTCGAAAAAAATTTAAAACTAAAAAATTTCAAATAAATCAGTTGATAGATAGGGGCAGCTGCTAAAATAATTTACTTAAAGATTTTATTTAAAATAACAAAACTATAAGTAAACATTTATTTTTATAGCCTGACGATGGTGTGATCACCGAAACTAGTAGTTACATTACAATTTGTATTCTTTTTTTAATATTTTATCAATTTTAAACGGTACTATTCTATTTATAAATATACATAATTATTACAATATACATACTAAAGTTGCTAATAATAAACTTAGTCCTAATTATGATACCCCACTATAATAATATGTATAATTGGAAATTTTATACTTAAAAATCGGAATTTGAATAATATAATGATTGAAACGACTAGTAGTTTTATTAGTAAGATAGTTTAAAAAGGCTATTAGTTATTTCTATAATAATTGAACAATTCAAGTAACCCTATTAAAAATACTTCATATGAAATAATATAATATAGGCCTACATTGATAAGTTAAAATACGTATTATGAAATACTCTTCCATCCTATATCCAGTGGGAAATCCAGTTTCATGGGAAATGTTTTTCAAACATCATCACTCATTTTCCAAAGAAGAATTTCTTATTGAATTAGAATGTTTGTATTTACATGTGATTTACCAATAATGTTAGGCAACTCATGTAATATATCAATTTAAATCGCAGAATTCATGCATGTTCGTTTCCTTTTAACCTTCCGGCAGTCGCGCTGTTGTAGAAAGTACAACAGTGTCAGTTTTTTGCTGCACAAAACTATTGAATGGGGTGGTGTTAGTGAATGAGTCACCTATGCATTCCAAAACTTTTAGTGAATGAGTCACCTATGCATTCCAAAACTTTCCCCCCATCACTCCACTGAGTTGCAGTATCAACCGAGAAGTGGTTCAGTCTTTAGTTGCCATTTAGTCGCGACAGTGCATAAGTCGCACTGTGCATAAGATAGGAAAAGGCTGTATACGGTGACTGTAAACGAACCAATAACACAGAATTGATGGCTTTGCTTGATGTACCTCATTGGGCTATGAAATGGTAATCATCCAAATGTTTATAAGCGTAAAATAATCCAAGAAGATGGGAAAAGTAATTATACAATTAATTAATATGTTTTGACAGTAAACATAGTACAAAACACTTATAAAATTGGATGTTGTACAAAATACAACACGCGACTGCTCGTGTGATTGAGAAGGGCGCGACTACCGGAAGGTTAGGAAAACTTACAACTGAATGTGTATAAGACACAAAATCTGCATACTCAACAGGTGAAATTTTTGTCATCAAACTTACTACTTTTTTTGCATTTCAAAAGCCGGACGCACAGCACACATAATCGAACAGAACAGAACAAGACATTTCGTTTTCTGTTCTGTTCTGTCTTGTTCAATAGCGTTCGATGATGTTTCTCCGTATCGAACAAAATAAAACAGAATCCTGGGCAGTTGTATTCCAGACCTTCAAATTTCTTCCGCAGCGCATGCGCAGATTAGATTTTCTGACAGCTTTTGCTTTAAGGCTGTTCGGTAGACCTTTTATTTTTATTTAAATTGGATAATCTTTTTCAATATAATTGTTAATATCATTATAAGAGTGAGAAAAAGTGGCAACTGAAATTTTTAAGTGGTCTAATAAGCGAGTTATGGGTTGTTGAAGTGCTAACTTTCCAGATTCCGTTTTCTTTCCAGATCATAAACGGTTTCAACTATATTATTAGAACTTCTCTTAAAAATAAAAAAAATTATCTTTTGAACTAAAACATTTTATTCCCCATATCGTTCATAAATAAAAAAGTAACATTTTTTTGTAAATTAGATAACATGTTTATTTTGGCATTAATCGCGAAAAAACGCATATTAGAACAAAGCCAATGATATACTGAATGTATTAAAAAAAACTCCAATGGAAAATTCGAAACCGTTTATGATCTGGAAAGAAAACGCAGTTTAGCACTTCAACAACCCATAACTCGCTTATTAGACCACTTAAAAATGTCAGTTGCCGTTTCTCACTCTTATAATGATTTTAAAAATTATATTAAAAAAGATTATCCTATTTAAATAATAAAAAAGTGCACCGAACAGCCTTGAGGACAAACTTGGGCAGACAGCGTCAGTCATGAAAATATCGTTCAATCGTTTTTGTGTCTTGTCTTGTTCGATATGGTGTGCTGGTACTCCATATCCGTGCATTATAAACTCTTCACATCAGACACTGTCAGTCAAAATGTCTTGTCGTGTTCTGTTCTGTTCGATTATGTCTGCGTCCGGCCAAACCATCCACCTAAAACCAAAAGGATTGCTGACAGTGAAGACAATAACTAATCATTTGTTATTGGAGTATTCGGGAGCGTGATTCCTGAAGATTGGCATTTTTCCGTGGAAGCAAAGAGGATATAACACTCTAATAGTTTCTATTTTGGGAGCAAAAGGTCAATTTATTTTCTAAAAGTGTACTTACTCTCATATTCAGCTTTGCCGACATCCCCCTCACACGTGAAGAATGTCTGGTGATCTTGTGCTGATAAATTCATATCGTAGTAAGTGAGCGGTTCTTTATTTGTCGCCCAATAGAATCGCTGATACTCTGATCCTCGGAACAGGTTCAGAGGATTACGCCATACTTTACATTCTGTAAATAAAGAAAAAAATCAAGAAACAGCAAAAATATTCTTCACAATTATTATACGTTAAACAAAAATGAAATGAAGAGACACCTGCCTTTCGTCTTGTCAGATGTTTTTGAAATAAATTCAACTTCGAAATATTATTCCAAACTTTCGACATACTATCTAAATGTCAAATGTTCTTTTCTATAACCCACTGGTCATTAAATCACAGATTTCTTTGAAGTGTTTTATGTTACAAAAAAGGTTCAACTTCAGAAGTTAACCCAGAATTTATTAGAATGGTTTGATCTGTAGATTATGTTTTTTCGATAGAGGATAATCCAATATACAAAAAATATAACGTTTTTAACATTTGAAAACAGAAACCACTTAATAAGATAACGGATTTATCTTGAGCTCAAATGTTATCGTTCTATCATTAATATAAATAGTACTCCGCAATAATTCAATGTATTTTACATTAAAAATAAATTAATTATAAATGAAAGGGAAAACTCAGTAGTAGGAGCAGCTTGAACAAAAAAACACATTTACACTTGCACGATTTTCTAAGGCTTGAAATTTGAATTTAATAAAATAAAACATGAATTTTCAAGAAAGTAGCACATCGAGTAAAACACATAAAATAAAAATATTAGAGACTATCAATGCATTAATATCCTGAGACATTGATTGATGCAATATGCTACCTGAAGGTTGGTTTATCACAACAGGGCAGATGGATAATAAATAACATATGTGGAACTATATAACAAGGAATGTTTGTGATATGGGTGATATAATGCTATGAGAAATTATAAGGTGGCAATATAAAATTGATACAGATGAGGAATAAATAAAATTTATGAGAATAAAATTGACACACATGTGAGTGGGATAAGGTAAAACATGGCAATGAAGATGAAAATCAGCTTATGAGATAATATATATTGGCAGAGGGAGGGGGGAAAGCTAAAATAATAGACCGAGCAAAACAAAACGTACATCGACAGGCAATAATGGCTTGAAAAGTAAATACAACACATACGTATCAATCATATTTGTTAGGTAATACTATATTACTCACTCCTAAAAACTATTCGAGCGAGTTGAATTGCTCTTCAGAGATTTTAGATTTTCATTATTATCATTATCATAAGATTAATATAAAATGGATTTTTAATTTAGATTACTATATTATTGTTTTATTTTTAACCAAATCATGTTGATCCTATCCCGATCTGACTTATTTTGAGCTATTCCATAAGAATGGAACAAATTCCTAGAACATTGAACTTGTGAGAAACTCATTAGGTATTTTATTTGATGAACAATACTTTGAAACATTTATTTTTCATCTGCTATCAATTCTGAAATCGGTTTCAGGATGAATCTTGACTTTAGGCGCCCACATCCCATATCTTACAAACAATAAAAATTTCTAGGAATTTTATCAAGATAACTTGATAGTATCAGAATCTAATTTTTGTTTTAATATTACCAATAAAATGTTTTTATATTTCCGTTACACAACTTCAACTAGAATAGGTACCGTATGATTTATATCAATATTCATTTTTATTGTACGAGTATATGTTAATATTTTCTAGTTTATTGCCCATTAACATGATATTATTTTATCATTTATCGCTCGAGTTGTGCTTCCTCAAACTTTTACTCATGGGAAATAGAATTAATTTCAATTTTGATACAATTATTTTGGAGTTATTTGGAACGGAAATTGTCATGAATCAACCTATGTAAACAGCATAATGTTGGCTTCAATAGACTTAGAATCAATCAATCTAAGATGGATTAACAGGAAATCCAACAAACTAATCCAATATTAGACAAAAAGTGGGGTTTAGAGTTAAACACAGGAATTGATCAAGAATATTGCATTATAAGGGATATAAGACACAACTAGCCCTATCACATTTTTCTTGATTTATAAATCAATGAAATGTAGAATTTACAGTCTCTAAACAATAAATAACAACATCTCAAAAAGCTTCAGAAATAATGTTTCATTATTAAAATAGTTCAGAAATTTATCTAAATTTAATTTATGAAGTGGGTTTTTAGATTTTTCGAGTGACAGTCTAGTTGAAGAAACTTTTGAGGTTTTTACAAATCTATAATAAAGCATTTAGAATCAGTGGAAAAATATTGCTGTAAAAATGTTTATAACAATAAACAGATGATGGATGGACTATCTACACATACAAAAACAACAGTTTCAAAAGAGATCTACTGTATCTGGTTGATAGGAAGGGTTGAAATTCGAATGAGGTTTCGCAAATTATAATTTTGTTGTTAGACAAGTTTCGACATTCGAGTAAGAAAACTAAAACAAATCCAAGCTTAGCAAACAATAAATTTGTTAGGATAGACGATAAAGTCAACAAAAATACACAGAAATATGTTACACCCACATCGAATAATACAAAAGCGACAAACCATACAACACATCACAACAATTATAGGAAATATTAATTGAACACTGAAAGTTTAGCCAAATATTAACAGACAGATAGGTTAAATGACATGCCGTCTTTGAACGGGTGCAGGCAGCTCAAAATTCCCAGCCTTACAAGCAGGTGGCGGTACCGACTGAACAGCTCACACCACTTTCCTACAATATGACAACACATTAGAAAAGTCACAATCATAGAGAAAGAATAATGATCGATACATTATCAATTATCTCAGTCTCTTTGTAGAAGAATAAAATTGAAAATGATTATGAAAACCCCTTCCTCAATAAAAGTTTGTGCAACATCCTTTCAAGAATTTTTCAATGCTGACTTTCGAAGAAAACCACGGATGGGCAGATCATTCGCTGAATTTTATCGCCAAATTTCTTAATTTAATACAGATTTTTCAAAAAATATATTTTTGTCAATATTTGTTTCAAAAATTTTTGAGTACAGCTTCAGAAATATCTCCATGCATAAATTTTCAAATGTTTTCAATCTATGTAGTGTTTTTTCTGTCGTAATATGTAATATAATATCTAAAGTGACTGTTTTGTACATACAGGCACAGATGACTGTAAATTTATCGATGTTAATTGTCAGGAACTGAGTATGACAAGATGGTACCAGATAAAATTACTTATTTGAAGTGTTTCCTCAAGTTATAGAGATCACTTCGGTGTTGGAAACAAGGAACACCTGGTTAATTAAGTATTCATAGGACAAATTCAATCTCGAGAAGAATATAAACATCTGAATTATCAAGTAGTGCATACAGGCATGAATGCCTGTCGGACAGGTTTGAGAAAAGAGATTTTACCTACAGTTGAAAGTTTTCACTCAACAATAATTTTTCAGTGGATGAAAGAACTTGGAAACAAAATATGTTACAGGTATCAACTATACCCCTTCACATTCAACTACATATATAAAGATTAACAAGTTACATATTATTATAGATTGAGTAAGAACAGGCGGATTGGGAAGTATTAGTAAGTGATATACATTTTTAAAGTGGATGATACAGATGGCTTTTTATTAAGAGAATAGCATATTTGTAAAAATTCATTCCAATTTACCAGGGTCCGTGATCTCAGAGCAACATAATCTACCGTAATCGTATCCGAATACTTCTGGTTTTGATCCATGAGACCTCAACGACGAATTAATCAGCATAGTTTTGCAATTAATACTGGAGAGTTTTCGAATACTCAATGTTTCCTACTTTCAATTTTGTTCACGAATTATTTTTCAAAATTCTGAAATTGAAGTTCCTGGAATGCAAGGTTGAAATAATGTACGGAAATATTTTTGTTTCTAACATGAAATATAAAAAAATAAATGGAGGAATGTATAATAATGGCATGAAACTAAATAAACTCAATAAACACAAAGAATTGTAGCACAATTAAATTGATAATGTACAGTAGTATACAAAATTATTGAATTCAAACAAAACTTTTGGAAATAATTAATATATCACCCAATTCTACTTACATAGTTTTATGCATTCCTTTTGTGGAACAAACTCAAGACATCCTATGTGTGAGTTTTATCTATGTGTGAGTTTTACGGTGATTGACATAGGAAAGAAAGCAAACTAAATATAACACATTACTAGGTTGACAGAGTAAAAAACACCGCCTTTTATCTTCAAATTGGCCGCTGTATGTAATAGCTTACTATAAGCCAATGAGTTCAAATAATTATGAAAAATCCTCTTGGTTTTGGAGCAATACTATCATATCAGAATATAGATTTTCAAAATTCTCAAATTCGTAAGTATTGTGAGTGATCTGTTCTTCATCAATTAATCTCAGCGATTTATAAACTTCATAGCAATGAAAATTCACACAGTTCACCTCACACCAAAACTGTATGTCCCGGGTTACTGTATATTACTAAGCCAGACCTGTCAAGTGTTCACTTTAAATACACTTAATATTCCCTAAATATTCACTTCGAATACATCATTTAAATTTCGATTTCGACCAGTTGAAAACAATAGATTCAAAAATATATTATCTTCGAAAATAGTTTAGTCTTTTAAAATCGATGCACTTGTATCATATCACAGCATGAATACAATTGAACCAAATAACCAAAGTGCTAAAGGATAGCTACAGCTTTTAGGGTTTAATGGATCATTTACTTCCTCAATATTAACTCAAACAAATAGAGAGTCGCGTAAATAATCGTAGGAGAAATGAATGGATTGATTGAATGATAGACAATGAGAAGAAAGTTTTAAAATTCTTGATATCTTTAGCTTTTCTATTCTGGTGAGACCAAAGATTGATTTTAATTGATTGATTGATTTTGACAGCAACTTGTGTCAGAATTACCTGCTAAATCACTGTGGTTCGTAATATTTGGAGTAGTAGCTGAGACAGTGAATAATTCACTTACGATTACAACAAAGGTGAATTTCGAAAATGATGTAGCGAATTTGGATTCTAGAAATAGTTGTACCTCAGGGTCGAATTTGGGGTGTCCACTGGAATAGCACTGATCGGAGACTGACACAGCTGAATAAGGCGGATGTCTGGAGATGTCACGTGTACTCTTGACATTGGAAAGAGAGGGACATCAACTCTTTGGATGTTAATTACTTTTTTCGAGTGGAGAATACGTTCCAACTGATCAAGGGTCACTAGAAATAATGTAAACTCTCAGCAAAAGAAAGAGCGCTCACTCACATCGAAAAAATAAACTCGTGCGCTTCAGTACAGCAATGGTTAGTATATACATTTATAGAAGTATATGATACACTGATGCAGATTGAGCCAAGCAAGCACTCTACAATAATATTGGATTAGATTTCCTCGTTTATGTTAATTGAACTAAGTGATATTAACTAAGGAAATTACAGAGATGGTGCTATTATTCAAATGCTAATGAATTAATAATTATTATTATTAAACGAAATCAATTTCCATCTGTAGCAACATGGCTGGCCGTGTTACTAAGAAATGTTATATTATATTCTGAAGTAGAAACAGAGTAGTCCAGTATTAGTTCTTAATTTATTGGTTGTAATTGATTGTTTATTTGCTTTTAAATAGGAAAATGAATTATAGTAGCAATCATTTAATAGAGTCAAAATGAGTTATTCTAAAAAACGCTCTTCTAAAAAACGCTATGGCTTCATATGAAATGAGAGCTGCTATCCAGAGATTGTCAGTTTAGTGTAAGGGTAAGCCTTCCTGACCGGCAATTAGGAGGTACTGGGTTAGATTAATAATTTTTGAACAGTAGCGCTCATCGAATTTCCATCTAGCTGTTTACACTGTTGTCAATATTTGCAGTAGCAGAAGTCTTCGGGGTGAGTTACAGCATTTAATTTGGATTTTCGTTTAATAATAATTATTATTTGATTTTTTCTGTTAAAATATTATTATTCATTATAAAGTATTGATTTTTGAAAATAAAAAAATTGTTAATTTTTCAAGACGTAATAAATCATTACCATCCAACTCAGCTGCACACATACAGTAACATGTCTATCATAAGAAACCTCCTACTTTAACAATATTTTTAAACACATGTCATAGAAGTGAAATATGTATAAAATACTAACTGAACGGTGAATTGTTTACAAAGAAAGTCATGATCATCGGTTTATTGAATATTATTCATATGGACCAAACTGGATAAGATATTAATTTTTGACAGAAACCTATAGAATCAAGAATTTCCATTATCCTGCTAAATTGTGAAGTAAATCAAGTATAACAACCTACTATGCCTTTAAGGTATCATCATTTATTTTTTTTTAAAGATATTAGTCATTCCTTGTTAAAGATCATTCGTGTTAGTAAGAAATGTTATATTCTGAAGTAGGAACAGAGTAGTCCAGTATTAGTTCCTAATTTATTGGTTGTAATATTGATTGTTTATTTGTTTTTAAATAGGAAAATGAATGATAGTAGCAATCATTTAATAGATTCAAAACGAGTTATTCTAAAACGCACTTCAAAAGCAAATTCTGCTGGATTAAAGCTTACAAATCCTTAAGAATTGAGGATTGTAAAAGCGTCTCAAGAACACCATGCAGATTATCAGTATTACGATAAAAGCACTCCAAACTAGACTAGTATTGCTTTCATTAAACAGTGCAGTTCAAACAATATTACAATGTATAATACATTTTTTACAAAATTTAGAAGCTTCCTTATTCAAATAGATACAACTTCACAATCATAACTTCTTCTATCAGCTTCAACATGCACGATTCAAATTTTAACTGCCATAGAAATTGAGAATTAATTTGTTTGGTTTTAATTGAAAATTAGACTTATAGAGAGGCTCGAGATAAAAGTGAGGCGTTTGAGTTGGCTGGGACACGTTGAGAGGATGAGTGACTCAACAGTTGTAAAAAAGGTCTTCAGAAACATCCCAGGAGGGAGAAGGCCGAGAGGACGTCCGAGAAAGCGTTGGCTGGAGGATGTGAAACATTAGGAAGCTGGGTGTCAGGGGATGGAGACGTAAGGCTGCCGATAGAGACGAATGGAGAGGCTTTTTGAATGAGGTCAAGGCTCTGAATGAGCTGTAGCGCCAAGGAGTAAGTAAGTATCGAGAGGCTGGAATTATGGAAAATATGGAGGCTTCTTTTGAAACACATGGGAAATATTGTTGTAACATACTACAGAAAATCACATTCTCGAATAGAATTTGTTACCACTCAGTAACAATCCCAATGAATGTTACCCTAGCGTCTTGTAGCATATCTAGATTTTACAAATTATGGAAGCAATGTTGTAAAAGTGAATATCAAGTCAATTGTTCTGAAAACCCATTTACCAACCGTTCAAGTAGGTATGAAAGCTTTAGAACATATCAAATGTGTCTTCAATTTAAAAACATCAACTTCTGAGACTTTGCAGGTGTACAAGACAAGTGAACGACTGAAAAGTATGAGAAAATGTCATTCGAATTTAAAGATAAAATTGTAATTTGCTTGCTGTTTGATTGGAATGATTGAAATTCAAAAAACAGTAACGTTTACAAACAAAAACACTTGGTTCTTATGATATGATTTCTCACACTGAAGATGACACTATTGGTGTTAAAACATGTGTTATTTTGGAATAAATTCGTGATATTTCTAATAATAAACACACTGAAGATGACACTATAGGTGTTAAAACATGTATGTTATTTTGCAATAAATTCGCGATATTTCTAGACAATATACCAGTGTTTCATTATGGATTAATATCACTACATCTCTCACCAAAAACAGTATCTGAGGATAAGCTTTTCCTATATCAAAATCGATGTTTCTCCCTTATTCCTCCAGTCAGTTTAGGTTAGGTGTTAGATATTCAAAAACCATACTCACTCGATCATGTTGTTATTCTAGAATGATGAACCACTCTTATTCCTCGATGAAAGTTGTCAAAAAAAGAATTGATCTAGAGCTATCGTTGTTGATATTGATGAACCTGAAGGTCTTATTTATTCCAAAAATGTATCTAATTTACCAGTAGCTACAACTGTAATTACAATTCCTGATGAAGACCTGTAGATTTTCGAGAAAAAATTATTGATATCGCAATGAAAGACTGAAAGTATATTGAGGTACACTACTCACCAGGTACAGTTTGTTGAGTAGTTGCGGTTGTAGTAGTATTATTTGTACCATTGTTTGTTGTGGAATCTCCTCCACTATCACCTCCACCAATCCATGGACTAATGTGGTTTAAAGACACTTGTTCAATGAATGAGGCACCATACTTTCGGAAGTACCACCACTCAAATATCTGCAACCAAACAAATATTCAGCATCATTTGAATACATTTTTTCCAAAAATTACTCATTGTTGGATCTTTCTTAGTACACGTATTAACAACAATATCAAAAATACTAGTTACTTAAAGTTTGATAAATAGGCTACCACTATAAAAGTAAAAACGTTGTAAGTTGTGGAATTGAGCCACTTGACTACCACTTACAAATTATATTTTCAGGACATTATTGCGAGAATTTGAACCATTATGCGATAATTCGATGAACGCTGGATGATGGAAAAATTATACCAGTTGTGGAATCCGAACATTCATCCACACATTCGAAAAACATAATTCAGAAACAAATTACTTGAAAAAAGTATTTGCATAGTGTACCTGCGTACACCTCAATGCCAAGACCAGAATATCACATATTTGAATATATTTTATCTCTCTCTCTTTGATATTTATCTGGCCATTTACATCATTGGATATTAATATTTCATGATATTGGTAGTTCTTTTAGAATATTTTCAATTATTGTATTGTATGTATGACTTGTATATTGTGACGAAGGTAATGCTTTTGAAGGCCTCAGAAGCGGCTACGATAAAACTTATTCAATCAATAATTCTATTCTATTCTATTCTTAATGCAAAAGAGTAAATAATACTCTAGTGGTTTGTAGTTTCTATTTTCCTATAGAAACTACTAAATAGCTATAATATTAAAAAAGTATTTGATTAAAATCAACCATAATATAGCACTTGTATTTGGTACTTTGAATATATTGAGTATTTAGTATTGAGTTCCTATTTGAACAGTCAAAAAGTTGGATAGTTATATTTTTGAACTGATTCTACTTTCTTCTCTCATTTCGAAGAGCGGAAGAAAAATACTAGTGTAGTAATACTGTAATTGGTTGAAATAAAAATGTCAAAGCGTCTAATACTAATGTATGCAACCACAAATTAATAAAATTATATGTTTAATCAAGTTTCGAATCCTTGAAACTAACCCCTTCAAAAAGTATATTTGTATTGTAACTAATTGTTTACAAGAATATCTATCTATTCACCTACAAAATATCTCAATGGATATGGACGTTATAAAGTTTCAAGACTATATTCGAGTTATTATATTTCATAACTTGTAAGCATTAAAAATGTATGGTACGGTGTCACAAATGTTCAATAAATTAATTCGTATAAATAACTGAAATCTTCTGCCATTCTGATTACTATCATTCGATTTTATTCATTTGGTTATAGTTCCTATTGCTCTACACTTCATAAATCTACATGGGAGTTACAAATTTCAAAAGTTTGAACTACATTTCTAAAAGTCACTATACTCTGTCCAGACTGCGATGAGCGCTGAAAGATTAAGCCGACCCTCCTACTACTCACACACACACAAGCGCAGTCTCCTTTTGTGTGTAAGAGTGAAAGGACGGTCTGTCTACCTGTATACTACGTAGTATACATAGTATATCAATGGCGCAAGTAGGCCGGGCGTATGTGCCTGCGCGTGGGGGAGCGAGGGTCGGCTTAATCCAGCGCTCATCGCATTCTAGACAGAGTATAGAACATTTATAGTCAATTGAATTGCAGAACTTTGGTTAATTGAATTTGATACAGCACTGTTCACTCACCAGAATTAAACCAGAAATTAAAGAAGATGTTCCAGTCAGAGCAACATAGAATTTAGGCGTCAAGGTGCTAAGGAACATTGTAGCTAGAACAGAGAGATATCAATTATTTTTCTCAAAAATTCTTATTTGAAAAATTATTTTTAAATAATAATTATTATTATGAATGAAATGTTTTATTAATTGAGGCCAAAGCGTATCCTTATAGTATATTAACCTGATCAACTTACCTTAGCAGAAGAATCTTTCCACAACAGTAAACCAGATATAATGAGGAAACATATTTTTGAACATTCAAAATTTAAATAATTAATCTATTTTTCAATTTTCATTATTTCATAGATTATCTACACAGTGTTAGAAACTTTTTAAAACATTAATTAGCAGATTTTTTAAATTGTTAAGTTACTATTAAATACTACTCAAACATTAAGTAGCAGATTCAAAAAAATTGTTAAGCAACTGTATTATGATAAATGAATTAAAATTGTTTTTTATCCTTTTTTTATTATTCTATTTAGAGGATTATTTCCTTATGTTGTTGTAAAGTAAATGCATTCGAATTACATAGGAGAGTTAATTGGGAGAGAGGGCCGGCTGCGCCCTAACTTCGCCCTCCAGGTTGAAATAAAGGCAGCCTATATGTCTAATTATCTACAGTATTACACAGTAATTTAGCATTAAGAATCGTATTTAAGATGAATTTTATGTGAATAGTTATGTATACATTAGTTTATCTGTAAGAGTATAATCATAGGTAAAAATATTTAGAGTAATAGCAACAACCATGCAATATGTAAAGCAATATAGACAATATATTTTTATGACAGATCTATAACCAAAATGTATAGCCACACGTTTGGATGGAACTTTACAGTTTTGTCACTTTTCTTTCAGCGGATTCGAGATAGAGATCTCTTCTATCCAAGGTCATTGTCATTTATCTCAAGAATAACACTCAAAACGAACTGACATCGATTTCAACACAACATGCATAGATTCTTAGAAGAATTTCTACATTCTGTGATTTTTTGTTGAAAAAACATTCCAGTGAAAATAAATAGTGAAATGTTAATTTTTGAGATGCAAAGTTGGGTAATTCTGTAGATATATTACAGGTAAGGAGTATTTGTCATTATATTTTTAACAGGATTTTTACTATTTGAACACTGAAAATGATAGACAAATATTTCACAGCAGTATAAACATCCAAATTCAAACATAACTGATACTGTGACACCATCTAAAATAACATTTAAACAGGATCATATTGAGTATAGAAACGTAACCATTTGCAAGATAGTTCGACAAGGAATCTACAAATACACCCAGAGAATAACACACATAAACATAGAGTGAATATAAAAAGTTTAAGAGTGGGCAGAAGCAGTCGGTCATATTGAATTATGTTCCATAAGATCAATTGATTTTTTTTTTTTAAATACAGCGCAATTATTTATGTACAGAATTTCACGTTCTATATGCCATTGGGAAGAGAATGAAATACTTCAGGGAAATTTCTTATAATTTTTCAATTTTCAACTACTTCAATAATTAAAGCAAAAATAAATTCTTTCAAATTGGAAAATTCTTCAAGTTTTTTTTGGAAGGAAGGTTTTCGAATACCGTATTCACTTTCTTGCGTAGAGAATTTGAAGAAGCCGTGCCCTGCTACCTCAAATACTTCATCCAATAAGACTTTTTTGAAGAAGATCCGATGTAAACAGTAGACATGATATGGTTCAGAAAATAATCAATTGACAGTTTTCAAACTGAACTTATGGGACATCAATTCAAAATAGCCGACTGCTATTGCCAACTCTCAACTGACAACAAGTGATTGAATATCAATAGTCATGTACAAGACATGCAGAATTGTGCGATTTTTATCATTAGCCTATGTACACCAAACATCCATAACATAAAATATATGAAAATAAGGGTTTGTCTAGGGAGATAATTAAACACCAATTCCATATAATTTCTATAAGAGAACCGAATGTTTCTACGGTATTAACGTGGCATCAAAAAATGTTTTGCCACTCATATAAAGGATTTAAGATGAGGAAAAAGTGTTGTAGTTCTATACAGTATCGACAATTATGGAAATTCATTGATTCCAAGTGAAAGTCTATTTAGCCATTTAACACAACAAGGCACACAAAAACTTACAAAAATAAAGAAAGACACTTAGTAGACACAAAAACATCACTCCTCTTTCGTCAGTTCTCAGAGAAAACCAACTCAAGGAGAAACACATTCTGATACATGAACAGACAAAAATCAAAACACAAAATATCCAGATTGAAGGCAACAAAAAGCAAAGTGAACAATTATTCAATATAGATAACAAAAATTGCTTATACGAAGCAAACTTGGCTTAAAAAGCGAGGAGTCTTACTTGAAAAGCCTGACTGGACTTTCATTAGGCCGGATTGTCATACCTAAATTGGCATAAATGAATATGTTTTTAATCAGAATTGGTCGCAAATATACCGCAGTTGAATGTTGCAAAGAGCGTATGAAGTTTTGAATGATATTTACAACACAACGAACAATGCACCCAGCTTGATATTATCATATCTCATGGCTATATACAAAGCTTTATTAGTAATCGAATTAAAAGTTTTAAAAATTTAATTAAAATTGAAACTTATTAAAGCTTTATTAGTAATAGAACTTCAAGTTTTAAAAGTGTATTTTAAATTGAATACGTAATCGAATTGATGTTTTCTATTGAGTTTTTTTAATGAAAATTATGTTTTTATTAAGTAATTGATGTTACACACTAACAAAATAAGTTCCTTTTTCAGTTCATAGATTATTATGAAGCTAACGACATACCAATTTTGGTAGTAAAATCAGGGTTCAAAAATCACCCAAGTTTTTATGCTACTGGAAAACTGATAATGTATTTTAGTATTATAGAGCTCTAATTATCAAATTTATTTAGGTTGAGTGAATATTGATATAATTTGCTAGATGAATACTATCATAGCCACCTCTAATACAAGGCCCCGGCCTACGATATTGCAACGTCGCAGTGTAGGCCTAAAATCTAATACATGATTGGTGAAAAAGATTTTAAAAAATACCAGCTGATCTTTTTCACCAATCATGTATTAGATTCAAGGCCTACATTGCGACGTTGCAATATCGTAGGCCGGGTCCTTGTATTAGAGGTGGCTATGATACTATTAATATAAGTAGTAATCTTCAATCTTCCCATGTAATGAGGAAAATGAAATATACTAATAAATTGAAGTAATTTCAATTGTTTTTTTTTTGGCTAAGAAGAATTTGATCAATTCCTAATATCTCATCACTCATGCTTTAAGCACTGTATCAGTATTACATTATCTATTTATTTCCAGATTCATTAATTTTTATAACCTTATTTTTCCATATTTTTATATTATCCTGTAATATATGAGATCAGCGCTACTTGTTTCAACGCACATAGACTTTATCAGTATTGATAAATCAATTTGATTAAGGCATTCCACAAATACCAAAAATGAAATCTATGAAATATGAATAAAGTAATCAATACCTATGTGTATAGAAAATCAGATAAATTAAACAATATCGTATTCTCTAAAATCAATATGGGATGGTGATGAATAAAACTTTTTTTTAATTTCAACATTTTCAAAATGTTCAATCTCTTACTTATCACCATTAAACATTTTATTTTTCTAAAACAATTTGTGTGGTACCAATTTAAAAACATGTTTTATTGATCAACAGAGCTCGGCTTTCAGATGAATCATGGATGAAGATAGGTAATTAATTTTTAATGAATAAAACCTAAACTTGTTCCTGTGTTGTAAGTAGAAAAATGTTACAAAAATTTCCAGGCGAAATTGGGATTCAAACAACAGTTATGTTCCATAGTCATAAAATACGTCAATGCACGTCATAAAATCTCACAACTACAAATGCTTAAAATAGTTGAAAGCTCAGTCAATAAAACAACACAGGAAAACTTACTTCCTAACAACTCATATTTCTAAGAATCTACCAACTTTCTTCATCAACTCAACAAGTTTGTAACTATCGGCTATTAACTTATCGTGGAATATTAAGTTAGTGATAACAATTTTACAAGTTTCTTGTTTTTGTAAGTGGGGAGTTTTCATGAAAAATTGTGTACTATTTAGTACGACTATTAAGACGTGTAAGAGTAGAGGCTACCTAACCTATATTTCTAGAGAGAAGTTGGATTATAATGAACATCAGTCTCTCTGACAAATAATAATTCTCGAAACAACCAAAAATCAGCAATCAAATGAGATAACTGATTAGAGCAAGACTAGGAAATACGTATTTTTTCAAGAATCGATTATAGTTATTAGTGCAGTGATAAAAGTTATAACAAGCAAAATACAAATTATGCTTAAAATTGTCATTAATAAGCCGTGATCATAAAATTACGAATTGTTAACAATAAATTCGAAATATATTCTTACTTAAAATCATTCCGGTGGTGGGTGCAAAATTATGAAGATAATGTGAAAAGTATCAAACGTATCGTTTTGCAATAATAATTGGACTAAGCTTAAACATTTCAAACTTTAGTAAAGTGTAAGCATAGCTGATGAATCTTTCCATTTTATAAGAAACTTTATAACATTGTGATTACAAAAAAATGTAATTATGACGGTTGATCACGCCAAAACAGATCCATTGATGCAGAATAATTGTTTGAAGTTTAGGTGTGTTACAGAGGAAAGCTTCAATTTGAAAGAGAATTAATTAAGTGAGCGAATTGAGCAATAGTTGATTAAGAGTATCCTACTCACAATCCCACATAATGCTGATATGTACACTGCTTTTTTTTCTTTTTTAAGGCAAAATGGCTAGCGACTCACCCCCCACCATCCCGAATCTACTCTGCTGAGTATTGATCCATTCACTTACTGGCTTTCATTCATGCCGGAGTTCTATAGCACGTAAACCTAGCTACCCCCACAGTCGTAGGGGTGGCAAGTGCTATAACAAAAGACCACCCTGACAAGTACGACGAACCGGTAGCGGATTACCACATGGCGTGTACCTTCACAAGCGAATAATTCAAACTGACAATCCAGTTTCAACGTTCACTGCACCCTAGTGACTTTTTACACATTAGTCTTTCTTCCTTTGCGTCTATCAATAATCAAGTACTACTTTCTGTTTCAATAACCACAAATTTTCTCAAAATTTTTTTTTCCAAAATAGACAGAAAAATTCCACATAAATAAAAACGCCAAGGACCGGGAAAAAAACTCTCATTTATAATTTCAATGCACTCTAGAGTGGAGCATGATTTAAGCTTAATCATGTCACGTATTTATGTACTTATAAGAATGTATTATACTTTGTATTTATACATATTTGTTAGCTATTTTACATGAAAATCTGAATAATGTTATGGAATAGATAAAATATATTGTTGTGTTATAAATACAAAGTATAATTTCTTATAAGTACATAAATACGTGACATGTATCATGCTCCACTCAAGAGTGCATTGAACCGATTAATGAGAATTTTTTTTCCAGTTATCTTACCTTTTTGTTATTTTTTTTTGCTTCATTCATGTGCCTTTTAGTTTGGAATGTTTCTTGTTGTATGTGATTTTGACATGTATGCCGCTTCCAAGTGTATAACTTGTTGAATGCAGATAATTTTATTTGATTTGCTTTTATTCGATTAAAAGAGACGTATAAAAATAATTATATACCTATTGAAACGTTTTCGGATTAGGTTCAAAAAGCACTTTCTTGATCATCATAATGATTGATAATGCGAGAGTAGTATTTACAATAGAATCAAACTACAGTAAAAGAGTATGTGATGAAAATAGCATATAAACTACCAGGGAAATAGACCAGTGCCATTTTCAAATAGCTTATCGGTCTAATATAGCTATATCATTGAAATATAGACAGTGAGAGTGATAACTACTACACGAAGACTTTATTGATTTCAATGGAATTCTGATGGAAATACCGGAGGACGAAGCGGTGAAATTGAAAACTCTCATTTCCAATAGCTGGAGCGATAGAATCTCTAATTTCCTGGTAAAACAGGAAAAATGTATTTCTGCGTCCAAACAGGGAAAATGCACTTATAATAGAGATCTTCAATTTTGTTCAAAGTGAGATGGATTCCAGTAGAAGCTACACGAACTTGACATAGATTCAGCTGGTAGTTCATTAACGATTATGAATGAATGTAGTTGTTTGAAAATATCGATTCGTATTTTTTGCAAACGTCATTGATGAGACGGTCATGTTTACTATCATCATATTATATCAACTCAAAATATTTAGTCAGCTAAGAACTCATGAATCACTTTCTATGAGATAATCATAGCTAGTTTACCCTATCATGAATGACCCACAATTAATGGATTAAAAATTATAATTCATAAAAAATTCACTATGATAATCAAGATTACTATGAAAGAATAATATCGTATCCAAAGAGTCGAGTTGATCTCAAATGTTTCTACAAACGTAAACATCAAGCGTTATTCAAATTAATAAAATATTGATATTGTAAGTTAAAATAGGCCTATTCAAATTTTGAAACATAACTTGCATTCTCTGATTCACAGTTTTTCAATTAAGCTATGGTTTGCTGTACTGGCATGTACTACATCACAGAGGAAAGAAGCACTACTGTATGCTTATTCCGTGACTACATCCTCGAGTTCTGAACTTCTGAACTACGTGGGCAGAGTTGGCTCGGCTCGGCTCAGCTTGGCTAGCGAACAATTGAATCATCCACACACGGTCGTCTGATCCGCGGATCAATTCTACACTCAAAAGTATGTTTGTGGGGGGGGGCGCTTTACGCTCCCAGTTATCACATATTGAATTTAAGATAACTTGTAATAGTTGAAGAGGCTGTGAAATAAAGTTGTATGAACACATGTCGCATTTCAAATATGACTAAATGTCACAAGAGCCAATCAGAGAAGTCTTCTTTGATTGGTTCTTAGCATTAATCATTGAAATTCAACAGACTTTTGTGCAAACATTGATTAATTCATAAGACAGTGGCGTAGCGAAGGAGGAATTTCCAGGTAACAATCCCCCCCTCTCCATATGAGCCCAAAAATCCAAGTTCCAAGATGTACATGTAAAAATGACCTCAATAACTTAGTTTCAACTACAATATTGTTTACTAAACGGTGAAAATTATAAAACTCATTCAAATGATTTGCAATTGACTACATTAATAACAATCTCATTGGCAATATTATGAAAGAAGCCGTGTCTCGCTAATGATTAAATGTGTAATCCAAAACCCCCATAAAACGAAAACAACGTTACAATAAAAACCAAGAACAATTGCCTACATGGTAGCTTGATAGGGTATGCTAAATAGAAGCTTTTTCTATCGCCAAGCTAACCACTCCTCGTTGCAAAAAAAAAATCATGTTAGCAAGGTCACTAGGTGAGGTCTAAAGGGGCCCCAAAATATTTGGTCAACCCCCCCCCCCCGCGACCATTTCAAAATCCTGTCTACGCTACTGTTATAATTTAACTGCTACTGTAGGCCTACCTACAAACTAAATTACAGGTTGGGGTTATGATTTTATTATTCTTGAATTGTCTTGTACAAGATCTAATAATAGATGAAACCAATCATACAGTCAGAGGTAAGTTATTCAAGTTAAACAAGACACAGTGCATAAAATCAGAGTCTACATTTCCACAAGCATTTCAAAATTATCTTAGGTAGCCTAAGTACTAGTTTCACCAGAAGAATTTATGAAGTTCAGTAAGAAATAAAGAAGTTTCAAAATCCTTTTTTTTAACTTCAACTGCTTGTAGTTCTTGCCGGTTAAATTTGAATCACAATAGGTACCCTTCAAATTTAATAAGCATCCAAATCACTTTACCACACTTAGCAAAGTTTCTAGAAGGAATAACTCAAATAAATTTGGAAAAATAATAATACTTACCCATAGCAACGTTTTCAGCTAATCGGAGTGGGGTTCGTAAGTAATAAATAACGAAGATAATCAACAAAAACCAAAATGCCCAAAGGTAATTCCACGACCACACTATGAAAGCTTTAACTTTGCTCAGAGAGGAAAACAACATTGCATAGATCAAGTAGATTGAATGAACCTTCTACAGAAGGATGCTAACTTTTAGACAAAATAGAAGCATATTTTTTAATCTGAAAATACTCTCTTACCGCAGTTAACCCCGAATAGTTATTGCTATAAACAAAAATGTAACTACAATACGTTTAGCAAATCATGTGTTTGAGTGTTTCTGCTTCTTGCCACTGACCAAGTTTTCCTGACGTAATAAACAATCGACTAGGAGAGTATCGAGTATCGACTATTGATGATCGTCGATAGCGCGTGGTCGATAGTGTTCACCAACATCGAATAGAACTTGGCGGTAATTTTGAATATCAAGGTGCAATTCCATAGAGGCGTCTCGATACGCGCGGCTATAAGCAGGCGTGTCGAGAACATTGACCGTGTATAAAATGTAACATTCTATGATAGAATATAACAATCTTTAGTATAGATTGTTACATTCTATTATATAATGACTTAGTTGTTTTTCACAAATTGAAACAATTTTTTTTGTAAAAATTCTGATTTTACAGTTTCGTAAAACGTTTATTGAATTATTAGACTAGATATTGTCAGAGCAACATATATATTAAATAACGACAAATCAAATAAAATAATAATTTAATAATGATCATTCAATAACACAGTATAATTAAGAGATCATATTATTTATTTATTTATTCGTTGATATAATTACAAATCATGAATATGATTATAATATAATATTATTATAATATTTATTTAATAAAAATGTGGTTGAGGCTGTTCTGATCTTTTTATTCAATGTGGATACCTACCACAATATCACCTTTACTACACATTAAGTTTAATTTTGATTCCTACTATGAAATACCGCCAGAAAGTAGCAATGATAGGCCCCTATTGTAGAATAGGTAAAGGGGGCGTTGGAAAATTTCCTATACTTGGGCGATAAGCAAAAAATGGTTAAGAACCAGTGATCTATACTCACTGGTCAAGACGCTTGGTCAGGCAGCTCGAGACAGATATGAATCATGAA
Source organism: Nilaparvata lugens (assembly GCF_014356525.2). Lineage (NCBI taxonomy): Eukaryota > Metazoa > Arthropoda > Insecta > Hemiptera > Delphacidae > Nilaparvata > Nilaparvata lugens. The sequence goes on along the minus strand of NC_052518.1, from coordinate 91,431,039 downwards.
GCAGTATAGTCAACACTTCTAATTCATCTGCCACCCTAATAACGTTCATACAACATAAAAATCCAATGAGTCAGCGAATCTAATGAATTTATAGGTTATGTGCTCTAGCCGTGACGGCTGTAACGACGCGTCTCGAGCTGCCTGCTTATAGCCGCTCGCGTCTCGAGAGGCCTGATTATAGCTGCGCCTCTAGGGAATTGCACGTGTAGGCTCTTATCTTAAAAGGCTGGCCACTGACAAGACATGCATGATGAGCACATGTGTACACACTTACATTTTTGTGTCATCAAAGCGAACAAAATTTTTTGAGGTACGGTACGGTAAGATTTTTGTATCTTAGATTTCTTGTTGTTTATTTTTTCTTCTCTACTCTATTTTAGGTTAAATTATTTTTTTGTATCATTATAATTTGTAATTTTCCAGAGTTTATTCATTGTTACTAGTTGTTAATTTTATGTTGGAAGCTGCTGTCAAACAGTTGTTTTTTGTTCAAAGATTCTCACTTTATAGCGTGGATCTCTCTATAAGGCTGGCCACTAACGGTAGAACATACATGTACATGTTCGTCATGCATCTCTTGTCATCAGCGAGAGGTTTCTATGATAGAATAAATATTTAATAACAATAATAAACCACTAGAAAATTACAAATTACAATGTTAGAAAAATAATTAAACCTCAAATAGATCAGCATAAGGAGAAAATGAATAACAAAAAGTGGAAGACACAAAAACCTAGATTTCTGTTTTTCTTCTGTGTTGTTTTTTCGTGAATAGATTTCATCCCATTTTCTAGTACAAGTGTATATGACAGCTTACATTATGAATTTCCTGGATAATTCATTATTTTAGTATATTTTTTCAAGTCTGAAAAATTGTAGTTTCAAGCAACGTAGAAAAAAATTTCAATAAATGTTCAAAATATTCAAATATGAATCCTGAATTACTTCCAATGTCCAGGCCCTAATTTTAGACAATAATTATATCACTATAAATTATGATATTACTCATAATAGATGCTATATTACCCTGATAATTGATACTACCCTATACTCAATATTAAATAAATATGCTGATAATTTTTTTATTAGGAAATAGGATTGTGAGTTGCTTCTGATGCGACGACCTAAGAAGAGTTAACAATAAAATTTATTCTATCCTATTCTAAAGTTATACTGTTGAAGGGTTGAATGAAAAAAGGCATCATCTGGAACAGTATATTTGGGCAGCTCTCTATAAGCTCTTATCTCTAAAAGACATAATATTAGTTGAATCACAAACACATAAAGCAATTAAATAATAATTATCAGATGTGAGAAGCCTAATATTATTATCAGAAAAATTTACAATCTAATCATCACATTTTCCACTTATATCTTAGCTAGAATATTATTTATCCTAAGACTAAATTATTTCACAGTTTTCACGACATTGGTACAGTATATCTAAGTAAAATATAGAAAAAGTTCAAGAAAAATATTAATTTAAAGTTTTAATTTTTCCTTTATGGGGCTACCAAAATTATTGAAAAGAAATAAAAGTTATCAAGTACCCTTGAAAATGGCTCTAATAAGTTGAAACTAGTTGTGAATCAGTAAAATATAAATAAGGGTACCTACCGTTCTTGATAATTCTTATTTCATTTCAATCATGTAGAGTTGTTTCATCATATTGCATTTTGGAACATGTTTTTTACAGTTGAAGATGAAACATAAAAATTCCAATCATTGGATCACAAGAATAGTTATCGTTGATGTATTGATATAACTTTTTTTCAAATGCAGGTACTATCTTTCAGAAACTATAATCACTGTATATTGATAACAAATCCGGACAAAATGTCATATGTTTTGAACTGAAGATTTGTACTCTAATTTTTGAGGTTTTCAATCTTGCTATTTGTCTTACATCTTCTATAATCATTATTTGATTTTATTAAGTCCTCATCCTAGTATTAAAAATACACGTTTTGGTTCTCATGAATTTCACATCTCGATGAATTCTCATAGTTAAAAAAAATACAATAACAATTTCAAAATACATGTCACTTTCAATTTGATATTTAAAAAAGGTAGTACACAGTATTATAGAAACAGTGCATTGTGAATTTTTATAACAAAATACTAAAATTATTATGATTATACAGAAACAATAAAATAAATTACGCATATGCTTTTGGTATTTTTCAAGAGACTGGAATTCTAATATTACATTGACAATTATATTCGATGTAATATTATATTTCTTCAGATTTTCAGTTGAATAATATTAGTGTTGTGATTAGTGGTAGTTCTATTATGATTACCGTACATGATTATGAACAATACTTTTCAGTCTTTACTGGAGGATGAAATTAAATGATTTAATTGTATATTATCGTTTGAATTTACATCAATCCAGTTTCATGGATAAATTAAACTGTATTTTGGTCAAAATCAATTCTCACAGTATTACGGTTGAAATGGCTTGGCAAGCTTTATGAATTAATCATAGGAAATTACTAGTAATTTTACTTAAAAGAATGTTATATTTAAATACATTCAAGTGACTTTATTAAAATACTTTAGTAGACGCTTTATGAAATTCATAAATATAGAATGCATACTCTGTTAGTGAGTTCAGTTACTAAGAAATATAGTAGAATTAAGCAAAGAAAAATTCAAAAACTTACATTTCCAGTACTCATCAGAATCATACTTGATATTACTGCATCCTGGTATAACTGTGGGCAGAATTTGTGCGTTCAGCCTCTTCATTGCCTTAGTTTTCACCAGCTCTTGACACTTTCTCACTCCACCTACCAGAATATCGAGATCTTCAGGATTCGAAAAATACCCCATATCAATTAAAGGACTATGTAAAGGATTCTTGTCTCTCAACATTACACGTCCTCTACTTTTAGGTCTCATTACCATGGGGAACACCATGAATCCATCCCTTTTTTCATACCCTATAAACATTGCTTTCATTACTTCATCTGATATCCCAAAATTCTTTTGGAGTGTTGGTTCTGCAGTGAGAGTTCCTGCAATGAACAGTAGTTCCAAGTCAGGATGTCCATCTTTGTCGTTGGGCTTTTGGAGATCATAGAAAGCGATCGCCTCAGTTCCACCAGGAATCGACAACCAACTCTGATGATACTGGATGTAGTTGTTGAGTACATTAGGATCATTCAGAATCCTCTCTATTTTCAAAGAAGCTGTATCATTAACTAAGAATGTTAATCCTCCAAGAGCTACATGGTCTTGCAAATTGTAACCCACTGGCAAATCCTTTATAACATTGATTCCCAAGTTTTTGAGGTGCTGAGCAGGACCCACTCCTGATACCATAAGAAGTTGAGGTGAGTTGATAGCACCAGCTGATAGGATAACTTCCTTTCTAGCAGTTACAATGTATTTCCTGTTGTTCCGTATATACTCCACACCGTAAGCTCGTTTTGTATTGCTATCAATCAGAATCTTGGTTACTTGACTTCTTTTCTTGATGTGAAGATTTTTTCGATAGGAGATTGGATGTAGGAATGCCCTTGATGTACTCCATCTTGATCCGTTTCTCATTGTTACCTGGAAAATTCAATTATAACGATATTAATTCATCTAGAAATACGAAAAATATCTAGTAAAATATTAAAATCTTCTAATTTCAGATAAATGTGTGAATCCTACTGATCTACTCAACTCTTGGTTTACAAAATCTATGGAAGAGTTAGACGTATATTCCTTATTCACGCTATTTTGGTTTTGGAGTCAAGTACTGTTGATAAGTTGGCAAAGCGATGTTTCTACTGAGAAGCAACAGTCATGCAATATTGAGTTGGAAACTTTACAGACTTTACCCATTAACTATATAGCAATTCCAACAATACCAAATTGAAGAAACAGTGAGGGCATGACAGAGTTTGATGCAGATTATCAATTTCTACAACTTTAAATCGAAATTGACTATATTTTAATACTACTTGTTCTATCCAAGCAGCATTTTTGCCAATACGGATAGAATATAGATCAATTTAAAATTTTGAAGCAATCAATGTAATGGAGTACGCTTTTCATGGTGATTAATGTGGTCAAATAATTACAATGAATTCAGAATTAATAAATTGATGTAAATAATTTTGTAAGAAGGTGGAACCAAACTTGAAGATATAAGATGCATACATTATGTAAATGTAGAACATATTTAAATCATCATCCAAACTTTTATATGTGGCTTACAAAGGTGAAACTTGATGTACAGACGTCACATTTACTGAATGGCATACAAAGTCATTTTGTTTCAAAATATTTTTCACAAATTTATTGTGGGTATTCAGAGATTTTAGACTCTTGTAGTATTTGGATAGTCTATATAATATTAAATTGTATGGAGAATATCTAGAACGTTTCAAACAAAACGATCAATTTCTCACGAATTTGAAATATATTTTTGTGGTGATGGAAAAAATGAGAAATCTAACACTCTCCTCAGATAGCCTCTATTATTGATTTCCATGGAACGAAAACCCTGACCCGTGTTGTCTTCTACTTGCGGAAAATAAAATGGATTTTGACTTTGTGAATGTGTTTTAAATCAGAATAAAATTATATTGATGAAATACCTGTAGATATGAGAATCCCGTCTGGGTTGCTCCATTGTAATCCACTTCGTCATTTCCCAATTCAACTCCAGCCTTAACAAACGCTCTAGCCAGTTTTGTCCTGGATGAAAAAAACATCACTTATAAACTTCAAATTTGAAAACTGATATCATAAAGAAATAGACTTATATACATAATATAGAAATACTCCACACATATAGGTCTACACAAATACATATAGACATACAGTCTTTCCTAATATCAAATTCTGTTTTTTGTAATAATTGTAACCAACGGTTTGAATTATTGAAAATATTTCCTTATTCTACTGGTCTTATATAATATCATATAATATTACCACTAGTTGAGTTTTGTTGTGTAGTCAGTGCAAGTTATCATAAGCACACTTTTTTCTATGTCTTCACACGACATGCAGTCAAATATTTAAGTAAATAATCAAAAACTTTTACTTATTACTAACTGTAGTACTTTCGACCGTCTCGCGATCATTTTCAACAGTGAAAATGATCGCGAGACGGTCGAAAGTACTACAGTCAATAAGTAAAATTTTTGATTATTTACTTAAATATTTGACTGCATGTCGTGTGAAAAACATAGAAAAAAGTGTGTTAATACATCGCAGCTCGGAATGGATCAAGAAACCATCACGTTTGTCATAAGCATTGTTTCCATTCCATATGGCTATTTAATATCTAACATTTTAAATAAAAATAATCCTCAAGTATATTATCAAATTGGAAAAGATTGGAGAAATTCGAATAGACAAGAAATTTTATTAGGCTAATAGTTTTATGCAAACAATTAATTTTTATTATCCTATATAGACCTTATTTTCAGGCTGTTCAGGGCTACTTTCTTGTATCTATGAAATAAAATTATAGTACCCTTTAAAATTAATAAAATAATAGAAGAATACTAATTATAACCTGACGATGATGTGATCATCGAAACTAATAGTTATAATTTGTATTCTTATTCTATTATTTTATTAATTTTAAAGGGTAGTATAATTCTATGTTATAAATACAAGAAAGTAGCCCTGAATTCATACATTTTAAGAAGTGCAGGTATATTATTACAAAGGTAATATTAATATTGAAAACGTCTTCTTATATCATGCTATTGATAAAATATAAAAAATACACTGGCTTTCATTGGGTTGGATAAGTATTTTAATGTAATGAACACACATATTAGAAATATACAGTATACTGCAATATAGGTATTAGAATCACAGCTTTGGTTGTCAAATCCAATTGCACGTGTACTTAAGATGTGTTGGTTTCAACATAAAAATTCAGCCCTGTAATGAGATTGAAAGAAGTGGATTTGACAACTAAAACCGAATTTTTCAATTATGGAGATGTTCCACAATTAATACTTTGTTCACACTGACGATGACACCATTGGTGTCGAAACATGTTTGTTATTTTACAATGAATAAGTGATATTTCTGACAAAATCCCAGTGTTCTCATTATGGATAGATATCATAATATTTCATCAGCAACAGTATATGAAATTAATATGTAATGTATAAAACAAATTTTTACATACAAATATAATTAAGGTGAAATAGAAGCGATATTGTCAGTTCCGCATTATATTAATTTATTTGAGCCACACTATAGTTTCAATGCACTTAAGGCATCATAATCAGTGGTATTTTGGTTAGACATTATGTCTGACATTTAGTGGTATTTTTATTCCACCTTAGTATGGAGAAAATCCACAATATCTTTGTTCATAGTGTTATAAAAATATAATTCATTACAATGATTAGATGGTTCATATTTTATTACTTTTAATTGGTTTACTTTCAAATTATTGTAAAGTTAACATTTCAAATGTTTGTAACAAGTTGTTTTTTGAGAATAACAGCTTTTTCATTCATTCAGTCCATATTATAGGAATATATTTCAATGCATAAAAAATCTTATGTATAACAATGATTACCTGAATGGAGGATGTGTGATAGTCAGGTATCCTCCACGGCTGTGATGTTCTTTATCATTCATGATCCCTGGAATCTGCATATCCTCGGATTTCATGAAGTAGTGCAAGACCTCGTCATATCCCCACCCTCTGTTGCCTGCAGATGCCCACTGGTCATAGTCCAAACGATGCCCTCTCGTGTAGATCATGTAGTTCAGCACACTGCTCCCTCCCATTACCTTTCCACGAGGTATATTGCATTGATGGTTGACCATACCTTCGAAACAGAACAAAATTTTCCAAATTATTTCAATATTTCTTGAAGCGGATTCCCACACATTAGCTATCAGTGAACGTAACCCGCACAGTGAACATAATTCCCATGAGTTATAATTGGAATATTTCCACTCAGCCCAGACGAGTGAGTATGAATAATCCTATTACAACTCATGGGAATAATATTCCCACTACCAGACACATTTACTGATATTTGGGAATTCAGCTTCATGGTTTCAAGCAAATACAGGAACACGTTCTCCAGTATAGGTTATAGGCTAAAACATAAATGATACCGGTTGTATAATTTGTACCAGCTGCTTTTATATGGATAGAACAACGTTTTCGTGGTAAAAAGAATGTATATTAATTTGATAGTATGGTGTGAGATCTTGTGGTATTTCTCCATAATTGAAAGAATAAGACGTTGATATTGTCGAAACCACTTTAATTTATTCGTTTATTTAATAAATGATACCGGTCGTATAATTTGTAGCAGCTGCTTTTATATAGATAGAACAACGTTTTCGTGGTGAAAAGAATGTATATTAATTTGATAGTATGGTGTGAGATCTTGTAGTATTTCTCCATAATTGAAAGAATAAGACGTTGATATTGTCGATACCACTTTAATTTATTCGAAAATTAATTCATATTACAGAACCAGGTTTCATGGCAATACCTACTTTCATACCTACTTTCATAATACCTACTATGAAAGTAGGTATTACCTACATTGGTAGGTATTACCACGAAACCTGGTTCTATAATATGAATTAATTTTCTTATAAATTAAAGTGGTATTGACAGTATCAACGTCTTATTATTTCAAGAATGTATTTTGCTTGCAGAAGATAGAGAATACAGCACCGTACTGAAACTAATAAATCAGGGTTGCCAAATCTCACTTATAGAAGAATATTTTATTCTCTCCCCTTTGAAGTTTACAAAAATGTTGGTCATTGTATTCTACAGCTACAGACAACATCATCTTATGTTTGTTAATCATAATGTTTCTCATAGGATACTCCAATGTTTTCTATAGGATGCACAATGTACATCTTATTCCCTGGGAAATATATTCCTATGTTTGTTAATATTATAATACTAACTATTGTTAATATTATGATCAATACTAAGTATTGAATGCTCACAATTTTTTTCTATAAGATAAACATATACGGTATTATATAGAATAATATGTTTCCACTTTTGCTAATCATAATTTTTTGTATGGAATTCTCATGTAAGTATAGCCTACTCAGGAGAATAATATACTCAGTACATAAGTGTTTTTGAGGAATAAAATAAGACTTTTTTTCTTTCACCCACTGAAATGTTTTGTTTGAAAGCAATAGGAATAACAAGCTCAAACTCATAAGAATCTGTACAAGAGTGTTTTTGAGGAGTAAAATAAGAATATTTTCCTTTCAACCACTGAAATACGTTTTCAAAAATTCTACTTTTTACTGAGCTACTCGACATTCTTAATTATCGACTGCTAATACTAGAATCATATTATGATAATCCAAAATATGGTTGAGGAATAATCTTCATCATATTGATAAGGAAACGTTTATATTAATGATTTCAATCAAGTATAATTAACACGATGAAATTAATAGATGGATATCTATTTCAATAGATGAATAAATCAATGAATCCCGTTGAATCGTAACATGGTAATATCATAGAGCACAAGTTATGCTAGCTCTATTATGCTAACTAAATTCAACCACCATGCTGTTTATTAAGAATACTGATCTGCAATTTTGTATTAGTACTGTGATTTGTATGGTATTCTGATAATTAATATAATTTTTCAACAAAATATCATCTATTACAGGTTATTAATTCATTCATTTATTCATAATATTCAATACTCATAATACCTGTAACGATCTGCTATTATGTATACTGTGATCTGTATGATATCATAGAGAAACAATAGCATAAGTTACGCTATTGTTTCTCTATGATGATATTCTGTTAACTATAATAGTTTAATCAATGTACTATCACCCATCACAGTTGAAACAAGATTAATAATTATATGAAGTCATATTATTAAGTCTATTATCAACTATAAATTGTGTGGCTCCAGTTATCCTATGTGACCTACCTTGACAATAATTTTTTGAAGGGATTGTTTTGTATTTCCAATTAGCATCAGAAAATTGAAGCATATTGGCTACCAATGGTATATCCATTAAATAGTTTTCTTCTCGTCCAGCCTCTAGCAGAAGCACCTTCCATTCTGGCACCTGAAATTGGAAAAATGTAACTTGGAAAGTTTCTCAATCAGGAGATATCTCAAAAATTCTCTCAATGAAAATAGAAATTGTAAAAGCATCTCCACTATTGAAAACTGTACCTATTCATTTTTACTGGGAGGAAGGACATCTTCAGCCTCCAACATGGGAATGAATATACACTTTTTCAAATATTAATGTATTTTTTGGAGAATACGTCCATAATCAACTAGGCTACATAATCATGAATGTCTACTAGAATTAAGAGAGGAAGCTCTACTACTGGAGGATATTTTCAGTTTAAGAAAAGTGTGGGCTATTTATTCAAAGCTTGGAAGCAAACATATGTCAATTCATACATATATTAGAATATACATCTGTGTATGCGCACATTAACGCCATTACGCACTTAATATCAACCCCATCAGCATTTGTAAACTGAATAATGCAAATAATTGCACATGAAAAAAGTATGCATTATTTTGTAATAAGCATGACAACATTATTATCATTATTATTATCATCATCATTAATGGTTATTATTTTCAGATCAATGCCCTTACACTCCTCTTCCTACATCAATACCCTTTCACATTACTCTTTCTAAATCTATTGAAGAATCGTGTTATCAATAATAACTGGTTTAATACAAATACCGTTGAATGAATTCTGTCTAGGATTAGGAACTGTTTTGTAGAATGTGGAATGAAACAAATAACGCTACACTTTTAAATTATTCACTAACATTGTTTATTTGGGAAACCTGTACATTGAAAATGTACCTGAAAAACATTGTCAATGAAAAATATGTTAATGAAAAGGAAAATTGTAATTTATTATGATTATTATGAAGATTTATGTTATTAAATATTAAGAACATTTAAATTGATCATCAGTTAAATAATTTTCGCACATATATTTCATAACGATTTTATCAGTAATTGGTTACAAAAATTAAATTTACTGGAGTAAAATATATTACTTTGTAGTAGTAGACCTATTCTTGCCTACCTATAGTAGTAGCTGATGTTAAAATTCATCAACCAAATGATTCAAGTAAAATAAGTAATTAACCGTCCGGTAGTCGCGCCCTACTCAATCACACAAGCAGTCGCGTGTTGTATTTTTCACAACATCCAATTTTCCAAGTGCCATGTACTCTACTGTCAAAACATATTAATTAATTGTATAATTACTTTTCCATCTTCTTGGATTATTCTACGCCTATAAACATTTGGATGATTACCATTTCATAGCCCAATAAGGTACATCAAGCATAGCCATCGATTCTGTGTTATTGGTTCGTTTACAGTCCCCGTATACAGTCTTTCCCTATCTTATGCACAGTGCGACTTATGCACTGTCGCGACTAAATGGCACCTAAAGACTGAACCATTGCTCGGTTGATACAGCAACTCAGTGGAGTGATGGGGGGAAAGTTTTGGAATGCATAGGTGACTCATTCACTGACACCACCCCATTCAATAGTCTTGTGCAGCAAAAAATCGACACTGTTGTATTTTTCACAACATTGCGACTGCTGGAAGGTTAATCAAATGGAATAAGTGAATAATTGTTATTGTTTCATCATTGAATAGATTTATTATTGATACGATTTTGAATATCTGACCTCAGATAATCGATTCGCCACAGTGCATCCAGCTGAACCAGCGCCCACAATAACAAAGTCGTATTCCCGAAGAACTGTGCGCACCTCCTTAGGCTCTGTGTTCATCATGGAGATCCCCTCCATCATGAATTTGAGCACAGACTCCGTCAGTGGCGGGTAATCGGCACATGTCACAAATGCCAGCAACCCCGAAACGATCAGCAGTGTCTTCATTCTGTATACGACCATTTTTGTTTTGGTATCCTGGAATTGAGAGAAAAAAAGGAAATTAAAATTATTATATTCAATCAAAATAATCAAGTAAATAAGTATTCAAAATTTATCGATTAATGAAAAAAACTTGAGTGAAAAATTAAATTGTTATGGGCGAATCTCAGAAAAAACTGTACAAATGATCAAAAGAATAGAAATGAAAATTACATTCAATCAAAATAATATACAAAAACGTATCGATTTATGGAGAAAACATGAGTGATAATAATGATATTGTTGTCTGCGAATATCAGAAAGAACTATAAGCTACAAATAATCAAAAGAATATAAGAATCTATTGGATGAATGAAATGAAGAACATGAGTTAAAAATGAAATTATCATGGGCGAATCGCAAAAACCATAAACATAGAAAGTTTAACGTGATCCATCAATAGGATGATAGAAAGAAAAAATGAGTTGAAGAACTAATTTTTTCATAGATAAATCACCGAAGGAGACGAAGTGTCACTTAATTCATAAATGGGGTCATAGAATAAAACAAACTTATTAAACATATAAGTCTTCTCTGATGTGGTCTGATATGATCAAAATAGGGAGATTGAGAATTCAAACATTTCCAGTTTTCAATTTTCAAACGTTTATGCTAGTTGCACCAGCCAAGGTCAACTTTCATGTTAGATCAGCTAAGCATTAATAGGGAGATTGAAAATTCAAACAATTCCAGTTTTCAATTTTCAAACGTTGATGCTATAGTTGCACCAACCAAGGCCAACTTTCATGTTAGATCAGCTAAGCATTATGATTTCAGTGCATCTGAGTTTTGCAATCTTATCATTAGAATTTGAAAAGTAGATACCTAAATTATTGACAGTTTGAAAAAATTCAGGAGATTTAAACCAGATAAGACTACCTGATTTCTGATTATTGCTTGAAAATTTTTGGGGCTAATATTCTAGTACATGAATATTCTTATTAGAAATAAAACTACAGGCTATCTATATCAGGGACAAAACTTTAGTTTTTTCTCAACCACAAGGGTTTAGGGTAGTATCGTAGAATGCATTCATAACAAACAATAATTAACTACAGGCTTTAGAGTAGTACGGTATTTGTGGAATCCATTCATAGCAAACAATCAACTAAAGAGTTTAGAGTACCTAGAATTGTAGAATTCATTCATACTCTCATAGCACACAACTGACAAGCTATTCCACTCAATTTGTGTATTAAACTATCCTGGCTTGTCCAGCATGTATCTTCGAATTTTTAGGTGTATGACGTATTTTGATGTTTTACTATGGAGCCTGTTGTTCATTACATCAATCCCTTGCAGACTCACTTGTCTCAGACATATCGCGTGTTTCTTGTAATTTAAGAGGAATTTAGACCTTGAAAATAGTGAAAAAATGGTCGGATCTAGTACTAATATGTCAAGTTCGTTCGTTGATTTAGAGTCTGTAAGCAAATTTTTGCTTATTACAGAGGACTTTTTCCAGTAACTCACTTATCTCTGCGTCTGCTTTCTTATTTACAAAAAACAGGATCATGTGATGTGTGTTTCTTATTACGTCAGGAATTTCCACAACTTAAATTCATACTTTGTAATGATTCAAAATAAAGTTTCAAAATCGGTGTTTACTCAAGGCGAACGCACACAAAAGCAGACAGACGGTGGAAAAATCTCTCCCCGGGTGTTCGAATGTTGCAACGTTCGCAGACATCCGTCTGTCTCTATAATTATGTAAGCTCACGTCTGCATGCAGTCGTTTTATATGCGTTTTATGCAGGTGTTCGCCTCTGTTAAAAGATTATGGCTTATCTGATTGGTTCTCGTGGAATTAATCACGGTTAAAATATAACCGGCTTTTGTGCAACCGGCACTAGATGTTATGGGCTGTGAAATCACTTCCCAGAGGTTGATTGATTGATTGAGTACTTTATTTATGTAGATTACAATATATACTGGCTTATACACTTATATACAATAGCTTACAATACAGCAAAATTATAGATGAATTTACATAATATAGACTAAGAAAATAATTATTGAACTGTATATGATATGAAAAAGCAATTTGTAATATAATAACTATAGATAATAACTATATTGTTATGCATCTACATAAATTGGCGGAGCTTTGGACATATCAATGTCCATTCTTTGGAAAGAATATTTAAAATATCCTCCCCAGAGGTTTGGAGACTACCTAAAACTGTAGGTCCAATTATCTCTTATTATCATTCCTTCCTTTAACCACGTACAGACAGTACAGTAACAGACAAAATTTAAGCTCTTACTCATCAACTATCATAATCATTCCCGTTCTTTGGAATCTCTGTTTTCAAGACACATCGAGAATCCAGTCTACTTGTTTTAAATTCCATATAAAGTCGCTTTACAGGCAAGTAATGTTATCTATTTTTCCACATTATTATTCTTACACAGGCTATCTTTTCAAGTTTGTATTTACAACTTTTTACAACAGACGATCAATCAAGATATCAACTTAAAGATTGATGTAATTGATCGGAGAATTACGTAAAGTTATACAAAATTATAAATTTTTCAAAATGCATTTTGGTCTTTATCATCCAATCCGGTTTTGAATGCAAAAGTATTCAATTTAGAATTTTTCAAACTCGATTGACAAATATTAGAAGAGATTCAGCCTACCACGAGATAGGCTTACTTGAACCCTGCAATATTAAAAAAAAATTAATTACTTTGGATGATTTAGATCCGATTAGACGCAAAACTTTTCTTTTGAATTCTTCTAGATTGTACCTCTTATAGATATATAAAGGTATATAGGTAGTATAAAGTGATCAAATTGAGACAATTCGTTTTCCAAAGAATTAAATATGATTTCAAGTATTCAGACAATGCTTTTGTAAGAATTGAATTCATATTATAAGCTATAGAGCCTTTCCATTTTATTGCACCGGTATTCAAAACTTGGTAATAATCGCAGGCAGTCAGTATTTTCTTATTCCCGGATTTGATTCCTAGTTAACCTTCTCATTTTCTCGCCTTACCATAATTTATAAACTCACGCACCTTAGATTACTTGAAAAACTATAAAAATTGATGCAAAACATGAGCTTTTCCAGGATTAATAGAACTGCACGTAACAACATGAGATCAATTCAATAAATCAAATGTTTCATAAAGGCGGTTTTATTAGGCAATAAATTATAATCACGGGTATACTATTAATGTAGGCTTCAACATCTTCATTAACTGAAATTGGGAGTCAATAAAAAGTTGTAATACTTAATATAGAAGTTGTTGAAGATGGGCTATTATTTCTGATAACCTCGAAAGATTTGTTGTGATAACCGTTTCTAACATATCAGATGTACTGTAATAAAATTTCAGGCTACAATGTACTTGATATTTAATATTCTTGGATGAGCGTTTTAAACTTCAGTATAATGAAGTTCAGTAATTGTGGCAAGGGTGCCCACAGTGTCGTGGGGGGGGGGGAGTTGGTAAGCAGACTGCGTCTTAAATTCTTGGGTGTGGGACTCAAAATTAAATCTGTCTCCGCAAAAGGTCAACAGTTTTTAAATGACTGACTACTGGCGGCATTTTATGGGTTCCAAAGTCAATCGGGGGGGTGGGGGGCTGTTAGTAGACGTTGATTTTTTCCCCTCAAAAAAGGGGGGTTGAGAAAGGGGGTGGTGGTGGTGGGTTGCAGGAGCACGAGCTATATGAGTTTGTTATTAATAATAAATAACAAGTAAGTAACAAAATAAGTAAGTAATACAATGTAACACAATATACAAGATATAAGGAATACAAGGTATTCCTAGTCTGAAGTGAGTAGCACAATATAAGGTAAGGAAAGGTATTTATAGTCGGAAGTTACATCAATGAGAAGGATAACGCTTATTTAAGAGTTGAGCCAACAAATTAATTTCCTTCAAACCACGTGCAAAACAAGAATGCCGATCTCAGTTCACTAATAAGCTATTGAGTAAATTAATTCAGGCAACTAAATTTTAAGATGTGAAGCTTGTAAATAGGATTGTCAACAGTGTTAGCAATAGTATTTTACGAGTTTAAAATCTAGGATGACATGATTGGTGGTAATAGCGCTTCAGTATTACGCGGTCTATCTCTGGAACAGATCAACCGGTTTTAGTGAGCAACCAAAAGATCAAGTTCAAAACCAGTATTCGATTGTCTTTAAATTCCGAGCAAATTTAAGTGAAATGACATGTAAATTGTAATTACTGTGTCTGTATTCCAAACACTCTGACAAAAATAAATTATGCGTTAAATATATGAAAAGAGTCTGAGCGTGTATAACCTCAATGGGTGGACATTTTGAGCATATGGTATAATAATTTTAAGTAACTAAGAAATGTGAGTAATAAAATATCAATTTTCTTTTGTAAATAACATATATTATTTTTTTATTAATACCCAAATTTCCGTTTATAAATTACATCAAAAGGTGGGTAACAGGACTAAAAAATCACCCTGTAGAATAGTTGTGGGAAATTTCACTTTGCAAACTATCTCATTTTCACAACGCACACTTTAGCTGCTCCTCACTGGATTTTTTCAATTATTATTATTATTATTATTATTATTATTATTATTATTATTATTATTATTATTATTATTATTATTATTATTATTATTATTATTATTATTATTATTCAATTATTTCATCACTTACAAAGTGAGCATTTTTATTGTAACCTAAGTCGGCCATTGGCAAGACTTTGGTACATCTCTATTCTGTCAAATTAAAAAAGGATCTAATCATTGACACCGTGCTGAGTACAACCGCCTTTTGAATTCCATGTTTTGCACTCCCTGAGACACCAAGGTGACTGAGGTTCGCTGAAACCTTCT
Source organism: Nilaparvata lugens (assembly GCF_014356525.2). Taxonomy (NCBI): domain Eukaryota; kingdom Metazoa; phylum Arthropoda; class Insecta; order Hemiptera; family Delphacidae; genus Nilaparvata; species Nilaparvata lugens. The sequence goes on along the minus strand of NC_052518.1, from coordinate 91,415,264 downwards.
GCCTGATCACTCCAACAGTAGAGATAATTACAGGGACAGTTGTAACTTTTCCTGCTTCCAGACATCCCTGATTTCAGCAGCCAGGGGGAAATACTTGGATATTTTCTCATTGTAATATTGTTCCAAGTTGTGGCAACATGGTATGACAACATCAATCAAAATAGTCTCCCTGGCTGTCTTGTTCATGAGGATAATGTCTGGCCGGTTGTGCACAACTGTCCTGTCAGTCAGCACAGAGCGATCCCAATACATCTTGTGTGTATCATTCTCAAGTACAGAAAGTGGCTTGTATAGATAGTATGGCAGTTTTTGATCCACTAGACCAAACTTCAGGGCAAGATCCTGGTGTAGGATCCCAGCAACAGAGTTGTGGCGCCTCAAGTAGTCTGAAGCTGCCATCAACTGACAAGCTGACATGATGTGTTGCAATGTTTCGGGAGCCATACCACATCTTCTACACAAGTCACCATTTATAGGCAGCTTCAATATATGCTTCTTGTAGTTCTAAGTAGCCCTTTCCTGGTCTAGAATATTTATCATAAAGCCTTCTGTCTCTATAAACAGATCTCCGTGTCTGAGCCACGCATTATTATTATTATTATCATTATTATTATTTAGCGTATGACAGCATACACAACACATTTATAATCAAAAAATTCGAAAAGAAAAGAAAACAATAGAAAATTCATATATAAGACGAATAAAAATATCTTAGTCACTTTTGACCTTGAAATTAGAGGCATGCTTCCAGGGTATTTAAGTAGGCTATTGATGCTGGTTTAGCCACCAGGAAATCTTCCTGTGCACCCGTGTATGCTGATCTGGGGCACTCCTCCACGATGTGTCTCACAATCTGGACTGCTCTACACTCACAGAAAAGGGAGTCAGCCTTCCCCCACTTATGCATCAGATAGGCACATCTACCATGACTAGTTCGTACCCTATTCAATGCCGATCATGTTTTACGAGACAAATCGAAGCCTGGGGGACTTTTGACTACAAATGGGATGTCAATGTTCTGCTTTGCTGACCACGCTTGTTGCCAGGCCTCAGTTAAACTGAAAACTACATCTAAGGCTGTAATTGCCGTCCTAACCGGTGGCTTACGAGATTGCAGACGGCTCTGATTGGCATCTTGTATATCCTCATGTATTGGCAGACTTCGATTTTCCTGTATCTTCTTGTACTCTCTAGTGAGGGCATTCATGCGTCGAAGATTTGGGGGTGGGATGTGACTCAACACCGGGAGCCATTCCACAGGGGTAGATTTTAGAATACCACCTATCATTCTCATTGAGTTATTTAGCTGAACATCAACCCTATGAACATGAGAGCTATTCATCCAGACTGGAGCACAGTACTCAGCAGCTGAAAAGACAAGCTTAGGGCTGTAGAGCGTAATGTAGAGGCTGAAGCTCCCCATGATGTCCCGCAAAGTTTTTGCAAAATATTGTTTCGGATTTTCAGTTTTTCTTCTGTCTTTGTTAGGTGCTATTTGAATGAAAGTGTCCTATCAAGTATCACGCGTAAATATTTTGGAGCCTTATTGTGTTTAAGGCTTTTATTTTCTAATTGAATTCTAAGCTCTCTGTTAGCTTCTCTATTGTTCAGGTGGAAGCATGCAACTTTTTTTCTTTGCAAATGCATGATAACAAAGAAATTTGAATCAATGCAAGTGAAATACATACTCAACCTATAATGGATTATATATTGGCTCAAAGATGTGAAGCACTAGAAAGAGACATGAATAGTTGGCCAATAGAAATTTGTTAGTGATTCGCCAGCGAGTTCTTGTGCCCTATATGATCACTATAGTTAGCATAGTAAATCCTTTAACTTTTAATGATAGACTTCTAGATAAAATTCTAGATACCAGTTTAACCCTATCCATATAGCCTTGGTCAAAAGTAGGAGAAGCATTCTTCTGAGAGATGAGGGCTCATTCAAGAAATCAATTTCAGAATACTAATTCATTGTATGTATGCGAGTACATACATCAGTTTAGGAGTTGAATGGAATGAGAATAAGGATATCAATTCTATTCAAGGGTTTCCTTCTTGCATTTTGTCACTGATTTGAAAGCACTCAATTAAGACACATTTCATAATCATGATACTTCCAATACAACTGCATTGAATCTAATATAATTCTAAGGAATTCCAACGTCAAAGATTGACAATAAAATATTGAGATTATGGCGTTAGACTTAACTTGAGCCGATTGTTGACTAGAGCTTTCGAATAATCACTACTTCCTTGCATCTTGTCCTTAGCCATTCAGTGATTCAACACACCTCTATGCGACCTTTGAATAATTCATACGGCGATGGTCATGAAATAACCACGAAATGCATGTTAGTGTATTATTGAAAACTAGCCAACTATCGGAAATAACAATATAACTATAGAGAATAATATCGTCTATCGTAACATCAATTCACCATGTAAACAACATTCAATTGTATGAATATTACAAACCGATCTCACGCTAGAAATCACAATATGACGAATATTTGAGAGAACTGTGATATGACCTCATGCGGAATTGATTTGATAACCTCAGAGAGAGCTTGATTTCCCAATGGGCCCGGGCTAAGGGCCAGAGTAAAAACCCCACTAGAAGTAAAAATGAAGGGCCATAGCTCTTATTTTTTGACTGACTGAAAAAATCAGGCTATAAGACATTCCGATTTCAAAGTCGACCAAATAATTTTTGGAAAACTATTTTTCAACATCCCAGATAGCAATAATTTTTCAAGTTTTCATCAACTAATTTTTGCAATTAATGATGATGGTTAATTTGAGTAGCTTTTGGTCAAACTCTCAGAAATAGACTGCCAATTTATTTTATAATTTATTGTATTAATTAGTATTAATTTAGTAATTTCTTGCAAAATATCTAGTTCTACTCTGAAACACAGATTCTGTGTCACACTATCAAAACTCTCCATGTAATAGCTGTGTTTATGAGATACAAACTAGTACGGTACCAGCTATGATTCATTACTAAAGTAATAAAAATTGTCAGCCCCGTCTTCCAGCCTGTGAATCAAGTTCATAATTTTCAAGTTCACTCGCTCTTGGAATAAATCATAATGAAAAACCCTTATATTGCATTCATATCATTGAATAGACTGCTCAGGGCAATAACATAAAATTGATGTAGGTAAGAGTAGTCCACACCTACAACACTAAGTAGCGGTCTGATTGGTCAATGTTTTGACTTCAACACTAAGGATTTATCTGATTGATCAATGTTTTGACTAGTCGCCATTTTAGCTCCACAGCTCACAACCAATAGGAAGCAAGCATCTGGAGAAATGTCACAAGCATGTCATTGTCCAATGAGACTGCTTGATTAATTTGCTACATTAGCATAACCACTTCCATATTTTTTGTGTCTTAAGTTAGCTCTTCCTTTCTCCACAAGAATTTTTCTCAAAAACTCTTGAAGTAGACTAACCTTGGGCTATATCTTTGACAAATTGCAATAATAATTATTATGAAGTTGCTTCGTGATATGGAGTTAAACCAATTAAAATAAAAAGCCTGCTATAGATTTTAAAAATATGTTTTAGGAGAGTTTTTTCTAATTCTAATTTTTACAAGAAAGCACTGAAGTTATATAACTAACTAAAGTCAGAGCGGAAAAATATTGGGCCTGGGTGCGCCAAATTGCAAAATCCTAACCTGGGAATAAACAATTATAGAATCATGAAAATGAAGTGAAAAAGAAAAAAAAATAACTTGAAAACTTCTTTTTGGGCGAATATCCAAATGAACCAGAAAGCTTATAATTCAAACTATTCTGCTCCTCAATCATTTTGGAATATGAAATTATCGGCTAGTCATCTATCATTATAGTTTATCAAGAGCAATTAGCAATTACGACAAGAAATACACTTTCCAGCCATCAGTAATTGATTGAACTGCACTGTGGAGTATTGGGTTGTGGAGTATAGGTGTATTTGGTTGGAGTACAATAACCTCTCCCAATAATAACTATGTTGCCTAGGTCATGACATACATCTAGAAAGGAGTGTTTGATAAAGGCAATATATTAAATTTTAATTTGCTAGTTAAATCAGTTACGAAATGAGGTGAAATAGTCTCTTTATTCTGGCGAAGGTTGAAAAATAGGAACGACATTGACCGTCTCGAAGCGTGGGTTTTTCAAGTAACAACTCATAACAAGTCACAGGTGGGTGGGGTACTGCATGCTGGGACGGAAAACTTTCATCAATGTAACATTAAGATAAGAACTTAATTCAAGCGATTTCAATAAGAGAACTCTCATGAAGTACCATTTACCATAATCTTTCAATAAATAATTGTTATACGTTCATACGTTGTACAATGTACATTGAGTTTTGAACAGATAATTTCTTCGCTTAGTATTCAGATCCTGTGCCTCGCCCCTTCTATATTATAATGAGCTAGTAATGTAATGGAGATAAAACTCAATTAGAATTAAACGCCTCTAATTAGTAATAATACTCATACGCAACATAATAGAGGTTCAAGTTTATTTAATTCTTTTTGGGTACATTCAATTTTTCTACCCTCGTTTAGTTTGAAGAAATTTTTGTTGTAAAGGTGATGTTGTGGTAGATATCAATATTGGATGGAAAAGACCTGATTTGCTCTAGTTACTCGGTATAGTAGTAATATCTAGCAGCGTTTACTAGAGGTTTATAATGGTGTAACAGTCAAAACTTGCAATTCAAATAATGTTCCAATGAATCAGAGGTTTTGGCAATATCAAGTTGTTCTCATTTAATAGTTTGAAGAAGTAAAACATTATTCTGAACTATCGCTGCTATAAGCTATAACATATAATTTATTCCCATTTGACCCGGTTCTTGCTCTATTCTCAAAAACGTTTGCTCATTCAACACAAGTATCTATGAATGAAGAATTTGAAATATTTTAAGGTGGGGAGATGAATGATAAGATTTTCAATTATGAAGGAGAGGCGTCAGTATTAATCTCTCCACAAGAAGTTACACTCATTTACTCGCTGAATCGTTCTCACTCACTCACTCTCTCTCACACTGTTTTACTCCTTCCAATTTCCTGTCTTTCTTTCTCTCTTTCTCTTTCTATCTTCTCTACAACTATACCATAGACATTTGCATTTATAAATTAAAACCTATTTATTATTTACCTGGAGAAAATTCAGTTCAAGGTGGTTTGAAACACTGAAAAGTTATTTCAATAATTTCACCGTGTGTGGGAAGATTGATTTCTACAAGCCCAAAATGATGATGTATTTCTTATCACAACTAAATTGAAGAGTGAGTCATCACATCACAAGCTATCCATTTCCAAATGTTAAATCCATGAATCTAAATGTAAATCAACTTCACCTCCCTCGAAGATGAAAAAGAATTTGCACCATTGAGTTATAAAGAATAATATGGATAAATTCCATATGATTTAAATCGATGAAAATTATCACCAATTCCTTGCTCAAGACAATTAAAAAAACTCATCATTGTGTATGCCATTTTCCAAACGAAAAACTTTACGATTTTTATCAAGTTCTACAGTTTATTATCATTGCTGTTATGATTCTGATTTTGAGGGTTGAACCACAAAGTAATGAACAATCTCGTATGATTTCTGTGGTTGAACATACTAATTTACGCATGTATAATCTTCATAACTCATGCAATCAAATTCAATTCAGATAATTCAATAATGCAATTTCATTGCTTTGTTGACGAAATTGAAAATCAGTAATTGTAAATTTCTTGATTGGAATTTATGTCACCAGTAATTTTCAACAGGATTTAGCATTTGTCATGTAGTTGTGTAATGTTCACAAAGGTTCTCCGGTGGATTTTATTATTCAAATGACATGATCATAGTGAATCTGCAAAAAAAGGTGTGAAAATATTTTTCTGCAAATCAAGAAAATAACATAGGAAATAGGGTTGAATCCGAGCAAGATTACATAAGATTCTTGGAACACTGAAAGCTATAATGCGGTCATTCTTTATTTTTTCATTCATTGGATTTATTGGATTTTGAAATCGTTCAATGATACGAAGCTCAAACTTCACAATTTGGAGACTTTCTTACAAGATTATTAAAGCACACGAAATTTCCGATTTATACAAAATCATGCACAATATTCACTAAATAGGATAGAAGAGACAAGACATTCAATAGGTTACACATGTGATTCGTGTATTTTTACTCTTCATTTAAGATGCGACTCTTCTTCTTCATATTGAATGAGAACGACTTGATAGAATAGAATGAATACGTTTATTTAACCAGAAAAAGCTACCTAGCAATAGCAAACCTATGTGATATTGTAAAACCACGAATTTATTGAAACAGATACTCGTTGCGTTTGTCGCATCATTATCGATCTCTAGTGAACTGAAAGCTGCAGAATATTACAGTGTGGGTGAAGCCCCACGATTGGCCATTAGCTGTTGACCAATGAAAGTGAGCTCTACTGTCATTGGCCGATGCTAGATTCACCCAAGTATTCAAAACATGATCATGCTTCACCCACACATATATTTTGCTTTTCTGCTGATCAATATTCAAGCTTCCACTTTACTGGTGATTGTGTAAAAACCGAAACTGGTTGTTTTAATAAACCAGTAGTTTCAATATCAATATCTATAGTGTTCTATTCAATACGGTATCGATATCTACAGAAAACATCAACTTCACACCAACACAGAACATTTCTAATTTCTACTCCATTAATTTTCAAATATCTTTATTATTTCATCTTCAATGAACTCTGGTTAATCGTAGAACTAAAGTTGGTTATTTGTTTTAGGATGAAACAGCTACAATAATTCATACTGGTTCTAATTCAACTAAACAACCAGTGATTTGTTTTTCGCCTGAAATTGGGAATACTCCAAATTATTGTGCGCTAACTCACCTACCCAATATTTATTCAGAACAAATTGCTGCTACGAACTTGGACGAGTATTAATGAGAAGTCGGCAAAACCAGAGATACATAGTTTTGATTGAAGCTTTGCGAACGACAGAAGTGTTACCATCAATTTAGTACTGTTACATTTGACTTGTTCGCTCGAGATCTGCATTTTTACACTCGATATCAGTATTCATGTTTTCGATTTTGATGATTGGGAATGCAACTTGCAAGCTTATAGGCTAGCCAGCAGGTCTTCTTGACTGGTTAAAATCAGAGAGAAACAATCTAACTTGTTAGTAAACATACCTATGTTTTCTCTCTGATGGAATCAAGAAACATTCTAACATCATATTAATTATAACTGTAATATAGGCCTACTTGAAATATTCAGAATAATTGTAAACCAACTCTCCTACTCAATATTTAAAGATAATAAGTGCTACCAAAAAATTTAATAACGAGTTTAGTTTCTCAGTGGACAAACATACAAACAAAAAAATTGCTTCTGTGAAGTTTATACAATTATTTACTTTCAACTATATTCTAGATGGGGCCTATAATTTCTAAATTTACTGAGGAAAGACACTCTCGAGAAATTTTAAGTGATAATTTGTGGAAACAAACACAAATTTATAATTTTGATGAAACTTCTGTTCGTCAATTTTTGGGTTCAATTAAATCAAATATCAATCAATAATTTTATTTAATTCAACACAAAATGCAAAAAGGAAATCAAAATATGAAAAATCACAATCAAAAATAAATTTCTGATAAAATACAAACCCGGCTTCATGGTGGGGTTTGCTGAAAAGAAAAAAAGGAGGGAAAATACCTAGCCAACTATGGTTCCCCATGTAATAGGCAGGTAGAGGGTATAAAAGTAAGGAATGAAGGGTGAAGAGGAGTGAAAAAGGGAAGAATTGGAGAAGATGGCGGGAAAAAAGAGAGGAAAAATATGAGCAAAAATTGTAAGCGAGTACACTTTTTACAAATTTATGTAAAAGAAAAGGACTTGCAAACAGTTGTTAGAGCAGAAATCTTGAGACTCATACGTCGATATGAAAGAAAACATTACTATAGGTCTAGGATTTTTATTTGTTAATTATTTTCCAATTGTCAAGTAGGCCTAGTATAACCATAGAAAATAATACAATCAATTTCAATCTCGATGCGAAGCGATTGGCACTTAAAAATGTATAATTTCTCCATTTCAGAGCCCAATCACAGAAATTAGTCATCCTACTGTTCCAGAATCTAAGATGGAAGTTCCCAATGGAACTTATGGAAATTAAGGCCACCCCTCCCTTTAAGTAAGAGTAAGGTTACAACAGTGAATAATACGATCATGTTCGTGAATAAGTCCTTTGTTTGAAGGTCTGTCTTATCTCGCCGATACAAACATGCCAACATGATATGTGGAAACAGAGAGACGCTATTGGGTGTTGGGGATTTTCCAAGGCACTTTCTAAGATCAAGAAGACCTTGATATTACCATGTCAGTTACCAATGGTACACCAACTTATCTTTACTATTTATCATCCAATTTTCTCGTGAAGTTTATTTATTCCGATGCAGTTGCAGTACTTTCCATTGCACAATAGCACAACAGATTGATATAAGACTTATGTTTCCTTTCTCTGGATGCAATTTCAATTCATATTTCTGAACATGTATATAAATCAAATAGAATTGACACTATCATTCAAGTAGTGAAATAACAAGGTGTGATAAATTGCAGTAAGTTATTTAGTGTATATGTGCGTATTATCTTACAATCAAATAGATGGCTCATGCAGTATGATAATCTACTGTACTAGATAATATGAACTATGCCTATGGTATTGGAGTTGATATGATTGATAAACTATCTCAGTTGAAATAATTCCCTATGAAATTTTAATGTGAAGTTTTTGATTAATATGATATGTTTCCACAATGTCATTACATTAAATGATTTGTGTACCGGTATCAATAGAGTATTCAGTATTTGATCAGCCAATGAATTGTTACGAAATAATATTACATCGTAATAGTTAGTAGTAGATTAGCGTGATAGTTTGATAAGTTGAACCTTAGTAAGTTAAACTTGAACCAAATTTATAAAAATGTACTCTTTAAAAGTGAATAAAAAATTAGGAGTTCATCAGATGAAATTGCTGATTATGATTTGAATTATTTATTGATGATTTTTATAGAAACTGATCCAGTATAACTGAGTGGTTTAATAAGTTGAGAGACAACTTATTCAAAAAGTGTAAAAAATGTGCACAATTCCATGCATAAGCTGGAATAATGTTGATTTACATAATGCGAAGTTGTACGATGAAGGTCATAATCTTTAAAATTCATAACAATAGAATATTTTTAGGATTCCTTATCCCTTTGCAGTACATGCATGATTATTATGGAAAATTAATTCTAGGAATTAAATCAGTCATCGACGGATGGAACTTTGTTTTGATGCAGTTTTATACTTTGTTACAATTCAAGTATTGTTGTATAAGTTAATTTTGAAAGTAAATTGAAATCAACTTCAAGAAACGATGATATCATACTAATTGAATGTATTGAAATGATTGTCATTAGTTTTTTTGCAGCTGAGATTAAAATGATGCCCACATAAGTACCTGATTTTGCGTGGATGAATGCAATCCAATGCTCACTTCACTGTTGATAGGGGTTGATTATATGCGTTTTTCTCAATTCTCTGCCTTATTTAAAAATTCCGAATCCAATATAACCGCTTTTTCCAATAGCAGGAAAAAAATTGAAGCGCAGTTCAATTCGCTCCAATCCAGGTGCAAAAAACTCAATCAAATATTGTAATACATTCAGAAAACGATTATCTACAACTTTTTTATGTAGTAATGGCTATTATTAAACTATTTACGGCATTAACGTAGTATCTTATGCATTGGAATCTATTGGCATAATCGATCTCACATGGACCGGTCTATAATATATGCGCTTGACTATTTAACATATTTATATTCTAGTTTGTCAAGATCATTTTCTCTGCATACTACTGCTCCAATTACATTCATCCGGACCTTGATGGAAATTACTTTGATAATGGAACTGTATTTTTATTGGCTGTGTATATTGCTGTATCGTATGAACAAAACTGAATACACTGCCAACAGAAATTAATTAAGTCTAATGCAATATGTTACATGTCCATGAAATTCATAATTTATAACCTACTGTTGAATTGTGTAGATGCTTTGTGCATTTTTTGTTCATGAACAACAAAAATAATAGCTAGTTTCATGACTTTCCTGATATTATGTGAGACTTGGAAGTGATATAATTCTTCGTTGAAAATAGCTTTTAGCCCTATGAGTTTCGAGAAAATTACAAATGAAATAATATATTTTTAAATTTTTCATACAAGCTCTTCTACAGTATGCTTTTATTTTCATCCATAAGATTGTATATTCAATGGACTAGATCTTGTGATTTGACGGCATATATTATAGTATGAATAGTTCAATCTGAAACATTCTCGTAAATAAATAAAATAATAAATAATAAAAATAAATTGAAATGGAAGTAATAGCTGATGAAAAATATTTTCAAAGTTAATAGTACTTGATGGATTTAATATCCACGTATGTGATTGGAAATCAATGCTTCACATATAGTGACAAAAGTTATACGATATTGGACAATTGATGATTAGGCCTATGCTTTCCACATTCGAAAAAATTGTTGTAGCTACCCTACTACGCATTTATAAAATACAGGTTAAGAAAACAGCAAGAAAACAACTGAATTGAGTTTCAGAAAAAACATTACTCCGTAGCAAGATGTCATAAACAATCTTCTCTGAACGTTTATAGCTGATCTCTATCGACAGGGAGAAAGGATTACACATTCAATATTCTAATACTGACTTTGATAGCCTTGACTCTACAACTTTTCTCAACCCGAGTTTAAAACTTGACCGTGCGCAAAACTTGTATCTCATGTATTGCAACTTGGATCTAGGGGCAAGATGTGTTTGCCAAAGAACTGCATTTGAGAAATCAAACCTGAACGGTATGCTCAAACCCGTGGTTTCCCAACATAACTGAATCCAGTTTCAAAATCAAGACCAACCGAATTAAAAACGATTTGAAGAAAGTTTATCGTAAATGGTAAGTTGAATTATTAAATAATGCGTAACCCAGACTAACCCAGACATTCATTAGTTGAGAAAGAAGCCTCTGAGAAATCCGACTGGCTCATTTCCACATTTACACACTTTCGCAAAGGTCATTGCCTCGCTACTCTCAACCTCTCTGTGACTGGAAGAAAAGTGCTTTTACCTACCAATGCATGTACGCAACATTACGATAACAAGTTAAGTATTTTAGCAATATTACACAACATGCTGAAAACTGATACTCACCCTGAGTTGCATCTTCTTCTCTTACTGTATATTTCGGATTATTCTTCATCCAGCGTTCATGGTTCATCAACAGCTTCAACTACCAGCGGGTTAAAAAAATTACCTTAAATAGGTTTATTTTCAAATTTAATGGTAAATGACAAAAACTAGCCGAAAACTAAACTTTTCTCAGTACTAGCCGAAAACACATCACGACTATTATTTATAATCACAAGAACATTAAATTTATCTTCATTAGGTAATTAGGTAAGACGTCATCACCATTTTTGATATTGAATATGTTCTATCCAGTGACCTCCTGTGGAAGGATGTCATACTTGATATTCCATATTATCATGTATGCTTCGGTCGATTTCAATAGTTCATAACAAATTTGAACTACAAATTGTAATCATTTCAAATTTTCCCCCAAATGATTTATTATGATTGAAATCAGAACATCTGCCCATGCCTTCATATTAGTATTAGGCTAAATAATTAGCAGAATATTTTTTCATCGGTTTATAGGGTATACAAAATTAGTACTAATGAAATAATTTAGATAAAACTAATATTCAATACTTGAAACCCAATGTGTAAGTAGTATTAGAATCGGTCCTAAAGTTCTGCCAAAATCATGCTTTTAGTAAGAAAAGATTTCATGAATAGGAGAATAACATTTTTATAACTTCCGGTACCATTTACAAGGCTTGTAGTAATTGGAAGACGGATTTATTTTCTAGAGAAACATTTTTTTGTGGGTGATACAGTTATCCATTTGATATTACGATGGAGTAGATTTTTGGTGAGATTGTTGAAGAAAAAAGGGTAAAATTGTATTGACCGGTTTTGTGGAAGTGCTATCCTCACTGGTTAGAAGTAGGCCTACAAAGGTTGAGAATGACAAGACTGTTGAAGTGTTGATAGTGGAAGATGTAAATTAACAGGTTAATGAGACAAGATTGTAGGATAGACCCCATCATCAGCAGATCGCTTAAACCACATGAGTAATGGCATAGGTAGCTCATCATCCTGCTATTAAAAGTGAATTTAGTATTATATTGCAGGTACAGTAGTTACAGTAGTTCCTTCTCATCTAAGGAGTAACTGATGTTATCTGCATGTGTTCAATAAAAAACAGTTTTCGTATGTGGCATATTCCTGAATAATGCACAGAATTGGAAAGGCCAACAGAAGTTTGAAAAAAGGAAATTTCCATTAACTTCTAATGATCTCCACTGGGCTTTAAGAAAGGAGGATATTAATTATCATCCTTGACAATAAGTGCAATGTGGTATCATTATTATCTGGACCATCATACTTAGTTGGATGACCGGCACAATTGGAAATAACATATATTTTGGTGATGAATGATTCATCTGCAAATTGCAGCAATGGCAACAGCACAATGCCTAACATTGACATTTCAATGTCACTTATGTTGTGGCGTAAGTCCACTCTGTTGTTGATGCCACTCAACAGCTGATAAATCAGAAAAACCCACACTCCTTTGTAAAAGGCGAATCTGTTCTAAAGGACACCAGATAATTCCTGATCTGAAAATAATTTCGATCATAGATAATTTTATGAGGGGGCCAAGGCTCACCAGATGCTCGCGACATAATACATGCCTTTAGCAATATTGTAATAGATACGATGTTACCCATGTAAGGAATCTCTTTCATTGAATATGCATTGTTAAGTCGGACACATATCTCTTCGGATGTACTGACATTTCTCCAGCTAGAAAGCTGTTTGATTGTGTTGTGAAATGCTCGAATCTAACAAACTTGGAATGAAGATTGTGTTTCGTCATGTCAAATCAAATCAATTAGCTGATGTTTCATTTGTCACTGATACGGCAGATGTTTGGAACGTCAATTCCTTGAGGAGCCTGAATCCAACTTCTCATGTTACGGCAATCACAGAAAACATTAATTATTTTAGTTTAGATTTTGTAGAATACTAATCATAGAGCGCTTGATTCTTATGTTATTCTTGCTCGCTACTGAGTGTCAGAATTTGAAATTCAAAATTCTAGGTTTCAGAAATACAAAAATTACTCAAAAAATAATATCTGTCTGTATCTGACAGAAAACATGGTTATTATGAATGAGAAATAGAGAAGTGATTCATTCAACACCAGATCTTACTAATTTAATTTCTATAAATTATATTAATTTCTAAAAATCGACTAATCAATTTATATTCTTTTGGAACTCTGAATGCATTTGTGGAATAATTATCATAGAATAAGCATACGAATGTTCCCTTGTGAATGTTTCCTCTATGAACTTGGACATTTTTCCAATAATTATCTCAAATCGACGTCGAAGGTATGAACTAGTTGCATTGTCATTGATCGGTAATAACAATTACTGGCTCGAATTGTCTCATTATGCTGCAATAATTAGTTCCTCTGTTCAAAATTGAGTGAATTGCTGCAAGTCCAATGCCCTGAGCGTAATGAAGTGTCAAGGTCTCTTGCACCTGTATGTCTAATCTTAAGGTTGACCAATGTGTCACAGGGAATTGTGTGTTATTGTTTTGACCTTTACTGTATCGATATTGAGCAACAGTGTGATGCACTTGGTGAGAATTACGGTGGTTGAATCAAAGAGATTCAAATCTGATTGAAAGGAGAGATTTTTGAATACAATGATGAAAGCTTCCAGAAGATATCCATCAGCATACATTATTCAATCTATATAGATGTGAGAGAGATCTAGCTGATTTTTTTTCTATTCATCGTCAAAATTTGAAACTCTAGAAACCAGATATAGGAAGGCTTACTTCTCCAATCTACGTGCTCAGTAGTACATCTATTTGAGCTTAGACATCGAGGTATTACCGAATTCAGGGTTTTTACAGCGAATTTATCATATTCAAGTCACTTCTAGAACCACGAAAGCTCAAATTTGGTCTACAAATTCAGCTGATGTCTTGAAATGGGGGTTTTTATAAATTCTCTATAGGTTATATCTGAAATTTTTTCTATCGTTTTCCAACATCTCGAGTAATTGACATCGGTAGTAATTACTTAATCCCATGCTATCGCAGAACAAGCAACCCAACAATCTTTCAAACACAGAACTCAACTATTGCTAATCAATAATGCACCACTGTCTGTATAAACTGCAGTTGAGTCACACGAATTCAAAATTGAATTGGATAGCTTGAAGAATTTGATGGTCTGTCAAATTTCCTAAGACAACTTCGAAGCAGTTATAGAATGAAGAAAATAACGGAAAGGAAGTAGGCTCACCAGAGGAAGGAATAAGAAATTGAAAGAGTTGCGCGTGACGTAAACGCGTGACTTGCTCTAAAAGGAAAAATGATAAGGTGACAAAAATTCAAGTTATTTATGTTTTGGAAAGAATGGAAGCTGCGAAACAAGAGTGAACTTCCACATGCAAATGTCAAAAAAGAACCAACAAGGTGAAGGACCTAAACAGTAGAAGTATAGAAAAACTTTTAATCACTTTATACTAGTAATAATCGAGTGTAAATGAGAAACTAAGATTGAGTATTGAAATTGTTATTTCTTAAGGATTTTATAGGAGGAATAGAAATGTTGAACCCGCTCAATATGCAACCTAGAGAGAGAGGAAATATGAGAATAACACGCGGCTAATTTCAGGAAGAAATGGGATCTGGGATGAACTAATAATAAAATAGAAAATCCAGTTTATTATCAAAACTGAAAAGTTTCCTGCCAAGAGTCCTTTGCAAATTAATGAATTATTTTAAAGAGAAATTAATCAAGTACTTTGATATTTTCCAGTTTCAATGAAACATAGAAGGGAAATACAAAGAAGCATCTATAAAAGATTATTTGACACACCCCAAATTCAGAGATTTGAATAAACACAATATTACAAAGAAATTGAAGCACAATCAAAATTTTCAAGTACCCTTTCAAAATGAGAGGGTACTTGATAAATTGTATTGTATTTCAGTAGCCCTAGAAAGATAAGTGAGTATTTCAAAGCATCATATACTGTATTATTACACCTTAGTTATATTATACATAGAAAATATAATACCGGTATATACCTTTTAAAATTCAAATCGTGGTGCCTGAATAGACGAATTCATATTCAATTCGAATTTTTTTTATGATTGGACAGACAGAAATTATCAATTTGCAAGTAATATTTAAATATGACCTTGAATGAAACTAAAAACAAGTACAGTATTAGTATCGACCACACCCACAGATTTTATCAGACTTGTATTGAATATGATATCAAAAATGATGACCAAATTATCGTGTTCAAAAACATCAATATTCAAAAGAAATATAATTATCGATCATAATTATGTAAATTGACGATAATATTATGGATAGTCGTCGATAATTGTGGATAATTATTGATAACCCATTAAAATTTAATGGTATAAATTTAATATTTAACGATATTTAATATCGTGGATAATTTCAGGAGATTTTATTAAAACTTCCACACCTCCGAACTCATATATTACCTTGATCAAATAAATTAGGTCCACAAATACCATAGGTTATACCACGGGAGAACCAATAGCATGGCACTTGTCTCTCTATCTGTGCAATATTGCTCACGAGGACAACCCCGTCGGTTACATGTAACCACCCCTTCATAACTATGAACTTGAACTTATTCAAGTTCGAACCCCTTCAGAACTAGACATACATGACCTATCCCACTGATTTTCTTAAGAACAATACACAAAGTTTTTGCTTTGACACGTAAGATAGTGGTACTATATACCACAGCAATTCAACAATTCAACGATTCTACGCTGCGTGTATACTTTTTTCTCTTTATTTCAATTTGAAAACTAGTTTATGCATTGAATTATTTGTAAGACTTCAGGGAAAGTTCAAAGTTTGTACAAACTCCACCTCACATCTTAAATTATCATCACTCACTCAATGTCAAGTTCATCACGACAGCATTCGATTCAATCATCGTAATTATAGGTTCAGTATGTAAGTTTTTGTATAAGAAAAGCAGCTCTGGAGAATAATGTGCGAGCTTTGTGCGATTATTCGATGAAAAAATGTCTCGAATACTGAAACGCGATACACGGTTGCCGCCCTAAAGTGTCTAAAAATAAGCTCCAGAAAAACTGGATTCTTCCATCATTTCCATCAACGAACAAGTTCAAGATATAGCAAGTTCAAGGGTGTAACTGTGTATAAGTTCAGAGCATGAATAAATTGCATAAAAAAGTTCAAGAGATACATCGCCTGTCTGGACCTGCAATAACAATCACTTGTATACGCCGATAAACATAAGTTACGTAACGAAAATAAAGAATATGCAAGGAATCTTAGATGATAGCGTGTGTTGCATGGTAATGATAGGTTATTTCCACAGCTTACTACTGAACGAACTGGTTTAAATCTCAATTTCACCTGTCATTATTCAATCATCATCGCCATTGTCATTTTGATAACTATAATTTCGCACTAACCGGATGTGACCCATCAGGCCATCAATCACACTTTTTGTGACCCAAGTTGAATGTTGATCATTTTTGCATAAAACAATAGATTGAGATGACTCAAGATTTCTCCAATTTCATGATTCATCGATTCCAGGAGGGTCTTTTCAAATTGAAAGAAAACTCTTTTCTTGCCTATGACTATCAATGCCGAAGTGGCTATATTATTTTCATGACCACTGATTTAATGAATTAATTCCCGAAAGGGACTCCTCACCAACAAAAGCCATACGAATTTACTTTTTATTGAATCAATTTGAAACCTACTAGTTTCGGTTTTTAAACCATCTCTAGTAAACTGAAAGCTTGATCATTGAGCAGCACAACATATAGAATGATAAAAGCCCTACTGACTTATTGACCACTGATTAATTGAATAAATTTGAGGTACCAGTTTCGGTTCTTAAACTATCTCTAGTAAACTGGAAGCTTGATCATTGAGCAAAACAATATATAGACCAAGAAAAGCTTCACTGTCGTTGGCCGAGACTAGACACGCCCAAATATTCCTAGGTTGGTATTCATGGTCATATTTGGAATACTTGAATGTGTCTAATCTCGGCCAATGGCAGGGAAGCTCAACCTCATTGGTCCTCAGCTAATGGCCAGTCGCAGGGCTCCTATCATACTATAATTCTGCCGCTCAATCTTTCAGTTTTCTAAAGATTGTTACCACTAGTGAGTCTCCCGGGCTGGAGAACTCGCTCATGCCTATTGTACTGATTTTCAAATCTACAACTGTAATAAATTATATGTGAATTAATCGAATTTTAATCTGTATATTGTTTCAATAAATAACTGTTTCTGACAACATCAAGTCCTTTTCATTTAACATGGATGTCTACCACATAATCAGTTAACTTCATAAGATGCGAGCATTAGGTATATACTCCTGGTGGATGGATAATAGCACCACAAACTTCTAGTTTTTTCTACTGTTGATTCAAGTACTGTTCATCATTGTTTTTATCAAATTACATATCACCTTTCCTTACATATGTTATTACCTTACATATAAACTTTCCTATCAGTAATGAGTGCGCAACTAGTTATGCACAACTTTATTACAGTGTTTGCATAAAAACTAAAAAAAATCCATAGTTTTCAATAAATTCGTTACCACATAGTGTATGGATTAAAAGTGAAACGTGAATAATATAATAACACTGCAGATAAACCAGAATAGTTTAACCAATAGTAAAGCAACATTATCGGAAGAATAACATTATTCTGTGATCAATCGAAGAAGCTGTTTTCTCTGTTCACTTCTGTATGTGTATTCATTATTCATAATAAATACATATATAATGCTTATTCATTCTTGAATTGAAATTAAAATGAGAATAGATGCATCATAACACTGTAGATAAACTAGAATAGTTTCACCAATAGAAGAATATAGCAACATTATCAAAAGGATAACAATAATTATTCTCTGATCAATTGAAGAAGCTGTTTTCTCTGTTTACTTCTATATTCATTATTTATGGAGAATACATATATAATCATGCGTACAAGTTTTTTCAATCTGTCGGGAAATCGCGACTAAGGCGCATGTGACAAAAACAGAGTCTCTTGGTATGGAAATGACCGTCGCCGTGTCTCAGTCCCAGACTCGAGGTCACAGTCGATTCAACTTGATTTTGTGAAAAAAACAGCTAATGAGCTCTCGGTGTCCTTAGATCTTGGACGTGGGTACACATACTACACCAACGAGATGCGACATAACAAAAATGGAGCATTACACAATAATGTCATAGTTTGGATTTGCATTGTCGGGTTACAATGATTAACAACTCCAATGTTGATTCACAACGGTTGTTGAGCCGCGGTATTGGTGATCAATTGTATTCAAGAAAGGTGGAAAACTAGAGAAAAAATGTGTAATAAGATTCAATTACAGGATTCTTCCAATATTCTTGGATGCTTAATTTTTTTTAACAATAAAATGAGTACCATCTAAAGGGGTAACAAATTTTTAAAGTAGAAATTTGAAAAATGTATATAATTATCTAAAATTAAAAAAATGTGTTCTTTCAATTTTAATTGGATACTCAATGAGCTTTATTACCTCCATGATATGAAAAAATTAGTGTCACTAAATGAGAAGTTTGTTTTTGAGAGAAAAACTATAGAGAAACGTTCTATAACATTTTTATACATCTGTAAACTATATAATCTATTCTACTGAAAATATTTTCTCATCTGTGAATAGATTGAATAAAGTCAATTAGATTGATTGAAGTCAATATTATGCTTCAAAATACTTTCAATTTACTTTTATTACGAGGACATTTAACAATTTGGTTTGCATAAGAGATATGTGATAAGAAGGTTAGATTATTAGATTTATCATTCAAGACATTCAAAATCTGAATAGATGGTTCTATACTAGCTGAATATGAACTTGAATAGCGTTATAAATAAGTATCAGTATTTGTAATGCTTCAGGTGTTATCACAGTGTATTATAGTTTCCGAAACACCCAAAGTTCTTGAAAAGAAAATCAGGTGAGTTACTTAATGTTCAAACTGTAATCTTCTGCTATGTGAAGAATGAAGTATATTCATGATATTCCAACTGCTTTGAGCCTAATGAGTAGCCTGGAGAGTCATATTTCATGTAAATGTTCTCTACAATAACTTGAAACCGACCTTGACTATCTGGCCCATGGCAATGAGTTTCAAAATTCCAACTGATTGAATACTTAATTTTGTCCACACACGCTCTGTCATTGCATTGGAAAATGGAAACTGAATGGTTATTCAGAAATTTGGTATTGAGGAAGCTTGGTTATACAGTTCCTACGAAGTTAGATAACAGAACCTACTCACATAAAACCTCAATGCTTATGCTTGTACATTACTTACCTAAACAATCGTACAATTTAGATACTAATGGTTTTTGCATTTTTGCACTTCCAACTGTATATTATACTATTATACAAAATATAATAGTATATGAAGTACTTTTATAGATGAGGTACTATTATACAGAGTGTTCTGAAAAAAGGTGCCCATAAGTCAGGGCGTGATTCCTCTCATCGAAAGAAGAAAAAAAGTTCTAATTAACATAGGTCCGAAAATGCTTGGTTACCAAGTTATGCAGAGTGAAAGATTTCGTCTGAATTTCAGTTCCCCTGCTGAAACGAAGCCCTACGGGTATTTGTTGGCTGTCAATTAAGATGTACTTATGTAATTTAGCGTACTTTATGTAAAATGAACTGAGAAATTGGATAAAACCGTTTCCAGACCTTTAGCTACAGTGGTTTTTAAGATGTGTGAAGAAATACGCGAAACTTGGTCCCGAAAAACAAGTTCCTTTAAGGAACTTAAAGATGTGTTATATGTTAAATGTACAATAAACACAAAATCTTTTTTACATAACTTGTGGGAAATTTAACTTCAAATAGGAAGATGTTGAATAAGTCTATAATAGACAAACGCAACCTTGAAAAAAATAATTACATACAAAACGCATGAAAAATAGAAAAAATCTGTTAAGCTCTCTATTTTCGCCAACAAATACCAGTAGGGCTTCGTTTCAGCAGGGGCACAGAAATTCAGACGAAATCTTCCACTCTGTATAACTTGGTAACTAAGCATTTTCGAACCTATGTTAATTAGAACTTTTTTTCTTTTATTGATGTGAGGAATCACGAACTGACTTATGGGCACCTTTTTGCAGAACACCCTGTATATGAGGCACTACTATACATTGTATTTTTATAATGATTCTGTATTGAGAATATCTATTCGTCTTGTTTAAATTATGTTTGTTACGCTTGATGTACGATATACACAACTAGGCAAACTTGTGTAATAATGTTTCAATAAGGTTATTCCAATAAGAAAGAGGGGATTTCCAATCTACATTACGATTTATAATGCAAATTCAATTTTTAGAGGTATTGCGAGACAACGCTCTTCACAAAACAAATTAATTATTATTAACCTTGTGATTCAGAGAGTTTGAAGTATTCACACGCTTGTTTTCTCAACGTTCAAGTGATATAGTTTATTTATATACTCTATTGATGGAAAAAGGTTTTCATCAAGGGTCTTCAATAATATTTTCCTCCATTTCTAGGCGTATATTTATATATGCTGTTTGGTAGTTAGTTACACGGTAATTCGATTATTGAGTCTTAATTAATTCTTATAAATTCTTAGTAAATACAGTGTGCTTCCTAGATAAATTTCGAACAAAATATGTTAGTAAGAGTATTGGGAATATTTAGAGTGTAAGGTGAAATAAATAATAATGATAATAAATTACTCCAAGAGTGTATTATTGCTACATCGATTGAGAAGATTTCTCTTTATCCTCTTTGATGTACTAATGATTGTTGGCGACATGAGTTGAATCGCTTTTTTATGGTCAGGAGTTCCCAAAAAGAGTTTGCCAAAAAAGTACTGTAGCTCCTAAGTAGGCCATCAGTACAACTGGAGGAGACGATATTGCACAATTAACCCGTAAATATTTCAAGGTGTGGTAGGCCTATTCATTGTTGCCAGCATACGAGCATTAAATGTCATTTAATGATTTTCGTCACAGTGTAATCATTGAATACAATCGAGCCCTTGGGCAATGCTTGAAATACTTTCAAGACAAAATTGAGAAAAAGAAGTTTTGGGTAATAGCCTGTTTTTCTTCTCTGAGTATTTGTATTTGTTTGTTGTATGTAATAAATAAATATCACTAATTATTGTAGTGTAGATGACTGTGTGGAAGTCATGTATAGAGATAAGTTATTAAGAAAGTTATACAGCAAGATATTAGATATTACAGTATATATTAGTACATATAAGTTCATATAGATATATACAGTACATATAAGATATTTACATCCAGAACTGCATATTTAGTATTGCATTCTGGAGAGAATACGTACTATTGCAATGAATGATTGAATTTCATAGCACCTCATTCAGCCTATGTGTTTTATAAAGTTTCCGTTGAAGACTTCTAGCATGACCTTGACCTAGGCTAGAGTTACGGCAGAGACTCTGTAACTAGACAGAATATTAATAGTGAGAGTACTCTACTGTAAGAATTATTGTGTACCGTTTTGATAGTAACAATCTTCGTAATTGCTTAGTAAATACTAGCCAGTAACTTCCCAATTATTAAATACTAGTTACTAAATTCGTCTTAGGTTAAAATTTGTCAATTACTGTAATAATCTTTCGGAAAATAATGAGTATGTAATAGAACAGTGGTCGCCAAACAGTCGATCGCGAGCTACCGGTAGCTCGTGGGGTAGTTTTTGGTAGCTCACAGATATGCTTGGGTTGTCAATCATGCATTGAGAAGCATGGCTAAAAAATTTTGCATTTCTCACAGATATAACTGAGAAGTTGAATGATTGAAATTTGCAGCTTCAAGGGAAAGATAAGGACATCGGTGGAATGATTTGAACTGTAAAATCGTTTTCCAAGGAGCTTGAGATGTGGGAAAAAAATGTCGTTCAGTTTGAATATAAACACTTTTCCAGTCTAAAGAAAATCAATGACGAGAAAAATCCTCCACAGCACCTCAGCAATAACCAAGAATACGTTACAATTAAGACTTGAGACAACAGTTTGATCAACGATTCTAAAAGCATATCGAATATGGTACAATTCGTCAACTCTTCTTTTGTAGAGATCGATGCAGAAGATTTTGCAGCTAGTTGTGAAACATTTTGGTGGAGATCAGGCTTCAGTTAAAATAGAATTTGTGGATTTTTAAAATGATCTTGTCTCTCAGATCACTTTCCACAACTGGAAATATCTGGCCTCAAGTCCCCAAAGAAAAATATCCAATTATTATTCAAGTTGCATTGAGGTTGAAAGCTATGCTCAGCTCTACCTACTTGTGTGAATCATCTTTTTCAAGTATGAAATTCATAAAAATCTATATAGGAACATTTTTTGGAGAACTGCATCAGAATGGCGGCTACAACGTTCACTCCAAACATCAAGAAAATACTTGATGACCAAAAAGAGTTCCGCTGCTCTCATTAAAACGTACATTTTAGCTTTTGTTATACTTTTTGCTATGAGATAAGTAGATTTCAACACTAGAAATGTATCTTTATAGGCAATAAAATAAACTTTCTTTATTCTAATATTCCTTGGTAGCACACTAGAAGATTTATAAATGCTATTCTAGCTCACAGGCACATAAGTTTGGCGACCACTGTAATAGAACCATGGAGAGGAAAGCATTCCATAGAGTATTCAAGAATCGTCATTATTCATGTAAGGTAGAACTCAACTTATGTCTCTTCATAAAGAGCAAATAATTTAAATTGGAATACTATTTCAGATGAGATGTTTTCTAATTTACTTTTTTTAATGGGTATGCCTATTCCAGTAGTGGGGGATGACAGAGTACTCTTCTGTTGCTGGTTTTTCATTGCGGATGATGCCCACATGAGCTTTTTAGATTGTGAAAAAATATTTTTTTTAATTATTGAAAATAATTTGTTTTAATTAAACGAGATATACAAGGAATTAAAACTTTAAGATAGTTAGCAGCTTCTTAATTAATATTTCTGTGCGTGGGTGATTTTATAAGATGAACAAACGTCCATGCCTACAGCGGGATTCGAACCCACGACCAGGTAGCGATAGCGGACTGAAGGGTGGAACGCCTTCGTCTCGGCTTTACAACAAATGACACATGATTGCCAATTCAATTTGGATAACATCAATGGATATTTTCAAGTAAATTTCAATAGAAAACTTATTTTACATATTTTGTTCCATTACGTTTGACGTTACTTGCTACTACATTACCATGGAGTAACAGGTGTAGTTTACAAAACTAGATACTGTAGATAGATATGGATAATTACTATTGAATTCTTCTATTATTTTACTTTTTTCTACTTTTCCAATTTGCTTCACACTGTTGAATAGTACTCGACATCAGGAAGTTGAGGAAGATCAGTTTTGTTATTTTTTGGAATGACTACGACATTACTTTATTTCGTTTTTCGTCACCTCATAACCGAATTACAACTTCAAACTGGAACTTGACTTGTGTCAAGCTGGAATAAATTATCCAAAATGAGTAGTCATAAAAACTATGGTCTCAATGCCGATCAGTTTTATCATAGGTTAGAAAACCTAACTGACTCCAAGTCCTGACCTCCAAGTAAATGTTATTGGTTTCCTAAGATGCACTTTGATTCGGCGTCTGTATTTGAAGAAATTGGAACTTGTGAGTACACTTTAATAAATGTAAAGAATCATTAGATAGGTCTAATAGTTACTCGAATTGAGAATACTTCTTCAAGGAATCTAATGTAACAGTACCAAATAAAAATCAGCTTCTAGGAAAATGGAGAATAAATCTTGAAATTGTCACAGTCACGGTTTTATCGAAACATCCTGAGATACTAGTTTCGGTTGTTATACTATCAGTAAACTCTAGTTTACGCTTACTGTTATACACATCGTAGCTTATTCAATATGAGTATCTACTGAAACATCACCTACACAACAACAGAGTAGTATTGTACCAATGATAATAAATAATGCAAACCAAAGTTGTGCCTCTTGCAAAACATGTCATTTTCTAGTAGTAATGAGAATTCAGTAGTACACCGAATTAATGTGAGATAGAACCAGAGAGAATAGAATAAGTTCTATTCATTAGAATAAAATAAGTTCCATTCATTAGAATAGAATAAGTTCTATTCTCTCTATTCAGTTCTATTTCTCTCTGAAAGAAGCTAACCGGATCTATTTATCGATAAATATCCTCCAATAAACCATCAACAACTTCGGACACTATAGGCTATTGATGTATTTATTGCAAGATTCATAGTCCACATCATGAATATGAGTTGAGCGCTGTTAAGGTTTTGATCACGAGCTCCAATCTTTATAAACGACTTTGATATTAAAGGCCGGTTTCCGAGCTCGGGAGTTAGCTGAGTTCTAGCCTTTAAAAAGCTGGAGTCAGAAAATTGGCTTTCCGAAACGGGGCGTAGTTGTAGTAGTCATAGTCACGTTTAAATCAAATTTCGAAAAACTAGAAAATTGAACACAAAATAAAATAAAGAGAAAATAGTGTAAAGTTTCAGCTATTTTGAATTATTTAGCAATGTTTAATTTCGTGAAGGAAAAACGTTTCCAATTATAGAAATGAGAAAATGAAGATTGTTATAAATACTGCGACTACGCCCCGTTTCGGAAAGCCAATTTTCTAACTCCAGCTTTTTAAAGTCTAGAACTTAGCTAAATCCCGAGCTCGAAAACCGGCCCTAAATGTTGGAGATTTGGGATCTTGGGAGTGTAAAAGTATATTTAAGGAATCAATCTTATAAGAAGAAATCTGGTCAAGAAAAACTTATAATATGAATCATTTAATCGACATATTCACTGTTTATGAGCTCTTTTTATTTGGTCATCCTTCATAGTTAGTTTTCATATTTTATAATTAGACTATACTGACTTCTAAACTATTACATTGTGAATGTCCTCCATTCGAGCTAAATTCTGAAAACACAGCTGATAATTTCAATCGACCATATTAAAATTATATTAATTTTATAAATAATTTACTGTAATTAATGGATTCTTAATTGTACTCTATTGGGGCTGTATTTACTTTAAAGATAACTCACGTACTGTAGAAGTATTAAAATGGATTTCTAATTGCTTTTTATTTATTCTTAGTATCATTGAATTACTTGACTGACATGTGGAATATTTCAATTTCAATAAGAATATACTCATAAATCAATGCATTATTTATAAGATTACCAGAAATCATGATAGAATTTGTGAGCAGTACAGATAGTGGTCAATAACATTTGAAAATAATTTATAATAAAGTAAGAGAAAAAATAGCAGCGTGGAGCAGAGTATTTCGGAATTCACATAGAAGCAGCATGTAATATTTTGAGAAATCAGAATAGAACTACGAATACAACCATTCTAGAAACGCCAAAACATCCAGCAGAGAATATCGATAATGGATTGAATTCAGAGTTATTTATCCAAGTTAAATATCGGAAGAACTTCAAGCATCTAATCTACGTATTTGATCCTGAGAATATTTACTCGGTTACGGAATCACCTTCTGTATTCTAGGATGTATTCAATTATGCATGCGATTGAATGACAAACGTATAGAAATGCTAATACAGTATCATGGTGGAGAGGCTGCAGCTGAATATTCATTAGTGAGCTATTTGAATAGTCATGACATTGTTTGCTACATAGAGTTGATATAAATCAAAAAGAGCGTTCCTGATCATTTTATCTAATAAGTACTGTAGAGGTGGAAATGAGTACTCTAGTAGGTGTCAAATAGAATAGAATGACTGCCTCCATTTTTTTCTAGAGAGAAAAGTTAGGGCGCAGTCGGCCCTTTCTCTCACACTCAACTCTCAGTTACAATGTAGCGTAAGCTACGGGATTGCAAGCGTGGCTCTTTTAAAGGTACAACATGAGACGGTCTTGTGAGCTACCGCTACGATACTAGACCTATGTGGATGTTGATGTTAGAGGCCACTAACAATTTCAAATGATGTATGATATAAGTATGAGAAAGGATAAAAGATGTCAAGAATAAATTCGGAATATCTGCGTGAATGTGACTACACAAAACTAGAACAAATTAGACTACTTAACTAGTCACATCGATAACATTTCTTTCGTTAGTGATGTTGCTCTTAAAATCTCCAGAGACTTGTATGACTGTAATGGGAGAATAATGTTGAATGTGAATAAACCAGCCGTATTCTGAAACACTGGTTTAAAAACGCTGTTTTTAAGTGATTTTAAAGCTACTGTCTGTTAGAGGAGCTGATCTTAGATGAGCAGTCACCCATCGAACGGCTGAACCAAGAGCACTACACGTATCCAATTTCCGCAAGTAAAGACGATTCCTACTGTGATGACAACCATTTCTTCATTGATTAATAGTTAACGGTATTTTTTTTATTGGAAAATTGTTTTTAAGAGAGCATGGAACTTGTACAGTGTATAAAACAGGAGACTATTTAAAAAGAGGTCCTGTAGCTACAACTATAAAATTTTATAGAGTAGAAACGGATCGATATTGTCAGAACCACTGCTTTATCAACAAAATTTTAAGATACTAGTTTCGGTTGTTACACAATGATCAATTCTTAGTAGTCTGCACGCTTAAACATGGAACAGAAGAATATTAATTTAGTGACGATGAAGCCTTGCGATTGGCCGTTGGTTGCTGACCATTGAAGGTTAAGCTCTATTGTCATTGGCTGAGGAAAGAAACGCTTACAAGTCTTTCAAATATGGGCATGAAAACTTTTGAACAACAAATGAATAACTACTAAGAAGAAATAACCAACAAAAACAAATAGAAAGCATGACTAAAATGTAATATTATACAATTATTAATAAAACCAGCAAATACAAAAATAAGAGTAAAAACAAAGTAGATGATGTTGTTATCCTTGTATTTTTGTGTTTACCGGTTTTTACATAGCATGATATAATATAATTTCACTCATATTTTCCATTTAGTTTTGTTAGTTACTTAGTATTTTTTTAATTGATGTTGTAAAAGGGTTTTTATTTCCATATTTGTGGAACACTATGCATTTGTCTTGTCTCGACCACTGACAGAGCTCAAACTTGATTGGTCAACAATTAATGGCCAATCGTAGGGCTACATTTCAGGGCTTCATTTATATATTCTGCGGCTCAATTTTTGAGCTTTCACTTTACTAGAGATTGATAATGGTGTATCAACCGAATCTCCAAGTTGTGTCAATAAATCAGTGGTTTTGACAATATACAGTCATATTCACTCAATATGGATATCATATCACTACATCACCTTTACAATAACAAAAAAGTTCCATACATATATTTCATATTTCAGAATTCACATCTCTATAATTTGAGAAAAATTACACTTCATGATCTTATAGATTCACTAGACGGTAGTTTTAGAAGAAATTTCAAATTTGAATCCAGCCTCTCGAAGTAGGAACTCATAAATTCAAAATCTTCAAGAAAAGAATTTCTTGCCACGTCTTGTCAATTCACATTTATTTCGTTGCCAAATTCTATTTCCTGAAGTATCGGTTTATAGACACTGTTTTATTGGACTTTAACTGAGATGATTCGTTAACTCAGCAAGCTCAACAACTGTATACGAATTATATTTCCACCCAATAACGAAATTCCATCGTGAAACGAAAGGTCAAGTTCAGATTCTTTTACGAATGCATTGAATGTGTATTAGCGCATACAAGGAGATCAACTAATTGAGCCCGTCTTTAA
Source organism: Nilaparvata lugens (assembly GCF_014356525.2). Classification (NCBI taxonomy): domain Eukaryota; kingdom Metazoa; phylum Arthropoda; class Insecta; order Hemiptera; family Delphacidae; genus Nilaparvata; species Nilaparvata lugens. The sequence continues at coordinate 91,387,206 of NC_052518.1, read as the reverse complement.
ACTGGTAAGATCGACTAAGTACAATCATCAATTCACTTCTCACTTTGACATCAATTAGAATCTCATCATTACGAATCCGTTTGGATGAATTCAAATTAATTGGTTAATCAACTAATAAACAATTTGTCAGGCAGTTAGCAGTTATTAGACAACAGGTTGTAATCGTGTAGAATTAATCAAACTCACCTGATTTGAGGCTTGTTTTCGGCAGATGTTAACTAACTAGATTATAGTTTTAGTCCAACAGCAGTTCTGAAAAAGATTAATTACAGTTGTTAGGCCCAATGTTCATTTGATAATATACGTTATACATCAAACTAAAGCCTATTATTTAGGAGAGTTGCTTTATTAAAGCTTAGTTAGTGACCGAATTTCATCCTATTACGAATCAATAAAGTTTTTTTACAGTAATAGATTAAAAAAAATCGCAGCATTAGGATACATATAGTGAGGTCCACGTTATAATGGCAATGGACAAAGATAAGTAAATAAATAAACAAATATAAATAAATAAATAAGTAAGAGAACAACGTTGCCGATCCTCAGTCTATGCCTACTATAGACGGTAGCTGATACAGGTATATTGATGAAATATTAACTGTTCATTCTCGTTTAAAATAATCAATTATATCTTATTGAGCAATAAATTATATTTTTTAATAATTTGATAATGAATTCTCATAATTAAGATGAAATATTTTGTTAATTAATTATAAATTCTTCATTGTTGAAAGACGATCTGGCAACAGAGCAAAGCGAGAAAGAAATGATGCTATACGCATTGTTGATAGACAAGGATAGTAATCAAACCATTGCTAATCAAACACTGCCATTATAAAGTGGACCTCACTAAAGGTCATTGGATAATAGATGATTCATTTAAATAGAAATCCATCCTGACGAATTCCCTTAATTGAACTACATCCATCTACTTGAGGATCAGCCGGATTAATCTGGACATTTTTCCGAATTTAAATTTTCATCTTTTGATCAATTTGAATAATCAAGAGTTTCTTTCACTGATTTGAGATGAGATGACTATCTCAACATTTCTAAATGAGTATCATCTATCTGTTATTTAAAAAAGAATACGGTAGTTGAGCATTCCTTTTTCGCACATGGACAAGTTTTCCCCTGCTAATCAGCTGGTGTGATTCAGACAATTCGGTGCTAGATCCACGTGGTTTGACCGGTCAAAAGGTCCTCATCAGCATCACTCAGGGCTTCCCTTTTTCTCAGACTTTTATTCCTACTTTGTATAAAATATTCTTTTTCTACCCATTATTATTATAATTTCCTGAAAATCCTTGCTTCTCAAAATTGTTCTTGTTTTACAAGCTTAATCGGTCTGGTGACGTTGGATTTCAAGGGTGAATTGGACCTCTGGTATTCATTCTGCAGTCAAACTCTGAATAGTTCTAGGACTAGGTCTTCATTCTGTAGTCAAATTGATTCATTTTATAGTCAATTTGTTCATTGACTTATAACGGATGGTCTAATATTGAAGACTTCCTCATCATCTAATAACGTTCAAAGCTAGTCATTTACGGATCAGCATTATTTCAATTATAAAATCATTTAAAAATTTGAAAAGTCCACTTGTCATCAAGAAAATATAATCCTGTTGCGGGTATAAGAGTTGTGATATCTTTGACACGAGTTTACAATGAATAGCATTTCATATACTCTGTTTCATTTTTCATTTACTTAACAATGAATGAATGCAGGTAATTATTATTTAACTGTATTGAGGACGTTCTCGAATTCTATCATGGTGTACTGATCAGCTAAATGACAAAGATTGATTGTTTGTTGAAATGATTTTACTATGCAACCAGTCCAAGAGTGAAGAAGAGATAAATGATGATGGGAAAGGAGAACAGATGGTTGAGATTTCGAATACAAAGAATCTTTATATGAGACTTAATCCAAGTTTGATCTTCAATTAGTTATAGAATTGGAATGGTGTTAATAATCTACAATCAACCATTGAGCTTTTATCACTGATGCGTAAAACCAAGCACTGCAAGTGATACATCAAGTGGATATTTATCTAGAGATAGTTATCTTGAAACATACATTCCCAAGAGAATAGCTGTCTGGGAGTTTCAAATAGAACAGAAAGCAGGAAAAATGACATGTAAATAAAATATTACTTGAAGAAAAACAGAACATTGAAACCTTTGGAAGAGCAATTTGTAGATCACTTAAACATATGACGTCTTCTAGGGAATTTTCAGATAAAATTATCCTGTCAGTTTAAACAAAATTAGACCAGTTAATTAACTACACCAACAAAATAGTAACGGTTCGCAGTATAGGATATCTTGTGTGGTCAGCAGCAGAAGGATGACACCTAGCAAAATTAACTCCTTACTTGGAAAGAGGTCTTTCAAGGTCTTAATGTTGAACGATTTTGTCAACTGCTCGGAAACTGTGGCAGGAAAATAAAATGAAAACACACTAGAATACTTTAAATGGAGAGCAGTCAGATTAGTTATTGGTGAGAAATAAATGGAAAAATAAAGATTTTCCATTGTATTAAAGAGTTCCGAGAGGATTCCAGTTGGATTTTCAACTTTTGAGTTCAAGTTGAATCTCCCATCTTTAGTTAGTGCTAACGACCGTAAAAATACAATACTACAAGTTGAAAACTGAAACATTCACTAAATCTGGATTAAAAAATTTATTTTTCTTTTTTATCATGTGTTATTATTCAAGATCTAAGATATGAATTGATCTTTCTTTTATATTATCCAATATTGAATCCAATTATGAAGCTGTCAAATGTACCAGACTGGAAATTCCTTCAAACTTCGAATACATTGTTTTTGAGAATACTTAAAAAATAAGTAACTTTTGAAGGAGCAACATTCTAATTTCTCCAACAGAGAAATAATTCAACCGCTTCATACATCTAGACTTCTTTGAATAATGCTATTTTTTCTGTTTCGATATGCAGAAGCTGATTCATTTGTACGAATCATTAGCTCTCGAATATAAATTCTCTTCCTCGAAAACAGCTGGAAAGAGATGTCTCAAAAACTTCCAATTTTAAAACTTTGAAGATTTGAATCATTACCTTATCTTCTTCGAAAACAGCTGGAAAGTGATGTCTCAAAAATTTAATAAAAAGTGGAGTAACTTCATAATAACTTCTATATTATTCCGTGTTTTTTTGTTTGTTACTCATTGTAAGCAATTTTGAACTTCACTTTGTTAAGTTCCTTGAGTGAAATTACTATCTCATTATAATATTGAAAATTTGAAATATGAACGCTCCAGGAGGTTTCCAACTCAAAGATGTCAGGTATCCCCATTGTCTCGATGTTTTCAACAAGGACTGAGAGCTCTAGGCCCTACATTGTTCCACGATCCTACATAATACATACATATCTCATCAAATTCGAATTCGATTTTGCGTCATTGAGCCTGAACAATGGGTTTCAATGTCTACACAGTGGTTCCCTATCTTTGAATATTCTCAAAAACAGAGTTCAAGCTTCTTGACTGTCATTGAACGTAGTAGAAGTCGTAAGATTCAAAATATCTTTAATAATATTCTATCAATTCCAAGCAGATTTATGTGATAGTATGATACGATAAACGTTTCAAGGCCAATGATTTGTGGATTCGTCGTTTGTTTACATTCGAGGGAAAATGGGTCATAAAAGCATTTAAAAGCTTCAGATTATAACATAGATAGATAACATCCATTTTGATAATATTCAAGTTTCAGTGGACTATCTCAGGTCTACAGTGAATAAAGCGTACTGTACTGAAATGGTAATTATTTTGGTCAATATTATTTCACATGTCTATATTTTTATTTTATGTTTTTTGTCATTCTTAGTGTCTTCTTTTCACCATCAGAATTAATCTCATGAAGAATAATTAGTCTGGTAAATTTTTGGGTACTGTTTATTTCTATTAATTAGTCGGTATATTTCTATAATTTATTAGTCTAGTAAATTTTAGGGTACTGTAATTTCTATTACAATTTAAATTTATGGTATTACAGTTTTTACCACTTCTCGATTGTTCTTCATGTTCTAATCAGTTTTTTTAGGAGCAAGTTTGAGATTCTTTTCAAGTTTAAAAATTTTCAATTTCTAATACAATATTTTTCTGTTAACAGTGATGATTTGGTGAAGTATTCTTATTTAATTTGGTTTTCAACTTTTCCAAATTCTAAATCCTAGTTTATATATATTTTGGACACAAAATTTAACAAAATCATGAAGTGTAAGCATAACCTATTTTTGGACAATTTCTATCTAAATTTGGGAAAGGAACAGTTTTGGGCTTCAAGCCTGTTGTTCCTTTCCCAATCATTCATAATTGAGAATGATAGCGTATGAATCAATGTATAAATAAATGAATAAATAAATAAATATTCTTTTCTTACTGTATTTTCTCACTGTTTTTGAACCAATACCTTCACAGCTCAGTCCAACGGCCTGCCTACTGATGTAGACTTCGCACCTTTTTCACCAAATCTTGATAAGTGTTAACAGATTATTACAGATTGATTATTTACAGATTTCGTTATTGTTACAGCTCCGAGAACTCTCTAAATCCCATATCACTGATTTTTAATAACACAAAACCGAAAAATATTTCAAATAAAGTTAATAAATGAGAAGAAACTGGATGAAGTAATTTCAATCTTTAATAGAAGTCATAAGTTGGAGATGTTTTTCTTCTGATTTGACTATTTCGACCGAGGCAGTGTTCCGTGGCTTTGAACAATAGTGAATATTTAGAATCTATACAATTGATGAACAATTAAACGATTGTGTAGTTCAAAGTTGATATTGTAGAGGCACTAAAATTTTAGTTAAGGTACTACTTGTATGAAAATGAATGCATATATGTGCAATTACTCTGAGAAAGTGTGAGAGTGAGATAGAACTAGCGAGGAAAGAAGTTATATTTTGATAATAAACAAGAACCTATCATTTATTCTTCAGATATGAATAATGGAGAGTTTTATCAGTTTCTAAACCACGTATTAAGTTGTCTTGATTTGTATTGGAATTGAAGTTCCGTAATTACGTATAAAAATCGAATTTAACCATTAAGAAATAATTTTATTTTGATTTTGAAACTTCTTTATTGTTTACATAAAAAGAACAATTTACTAAATATTATATTATCATTCAGAAATTATATTTTCATCATAAGAACAATAAAGCCCAAAGGTATATAACCTGTTTAATATATAATGTGTGTTATTGATAGCATAAATTGAATCTGTGAATAAAAATAAACTATAACATCTTATGGACCATGATTGAGCCACAAACACTCGAAACTGCACTTTGATGGTGAACTGGTGTAAAAACTACATTTCTTTATTATCACTCTTGCTTGAGCCTTGCAACATGTTGAATACCTTATCCCCTATAACATGGTAGGGGAATGGTATGGCTATACGTCAAGGTAGAGTTTCCATTTACTTAGGTGTCATGAACAATTGATAATTGAACGATTGTATAAATATAATTGATTGTATTGTAATTGATTCTACTATTAGTATTGAAACTACATATATATTTCTTAATTATAAATTCACTTCGCTTATATATATACTTGATTCGTATAAAAACAATATAAAAACTTTTAATACCCTTTTACTTTAAAGTGTTTAATAAAATAGTACTAGAAGTTTTTATATTGTTTTTATTCTCAATTATTATATTGGAAATATTAAATGAGATATGCTTCCAGTAATGTAAATTGAAGCAAGAACTGGATCAAACTATAGCTTGAAAATCTTATCAAACAGAAACTTTGAGACTAGAATTCAGAATCGATTATGAATTCTAATAGAAGAAAGTTGTGTGTTTTCATGAAAATTCGCAGTTGAAATCCCGGATTCTATTGATCCAGGGAACATTACATTTTGTAATCTACTGGGGAAACAGATTAAAAAAGGATATAAAAAATTGATTTGTCCAGAGTTTGTTGCAAATTCCCCAACAGTTGAGACGAAATCACAAACTCAGGGTCAGTGACAGTGACTGTGATTTCCGATTTGAAGAGACAAGAGCATCGGATCTTTCAAGAGGCACAACTTGTAATTAATGTTAAGCAGCTGGCAACCGAGCCGCAACTGGTGAACAAGATAATAAGGCTCGGCACTATAATTTGGTAGGTGCAGTATTAGAACCAGTTGGCAAAAAGTTGAGAGGGATGCGCATTCATGCAGTTGCGTGACTCACGAATTTCTCTAACTTGGGATGAATCAATTTAATTGGCTAAACATTTTGAATCTTCACATGAAGGAAGCGGCTAAACATTTTGATTCTTCACATAAATGAAGCTGTTGGCTCCGTGGTCGCTGATAAAGAGTTATAGCTCAGCTAAGATTGATCAACCCGATAAGTGTGCTTCTCTCGTTGGACGAGTGAGCACTTCAGGAGCCGGTTCAGCTCGATGTAATTTATTTTTGTAAATCACTTACCTTTTGCAAAATCTGTAAGCTCATGTAAATCATCATCCTTCCAATTACCCACACACAAGCCTAGAGTGTAAATGGGCATAAACTCAGCAAAAAAAGTGAACAAGCTAATAATTTGAATTTTGAAACCAGTAACCTAAGGCAAATATTCATTTATAACAGTGCCAAGCACGATATGATGACAACAGTTATTATAAACTGAAAATGTATAGCTTCTAAACATCATTGAAGCAATTCAAAAACATATCAACAAGATGTCATAAATCGAGAATAAAGGCGAATTCCCACTATAAATTGAAAATGTATAGCTTCTAAACATCATTGAAACAATTCAAAAACATATCAACAAGATGTCATGAATAGAGAATTAAGGCAGATTCCCACATGTCAGTATCATAGCCAGTGACCGGTACAGTGAAAAATATAATTCCCGTGAGTTCTTATTGGAATATTCCCACTCAAGTCGGTCGTACGAGTATGGATAGTCCCATTAGAACCTTTGGAAATAATACTCTCACTGTACCGGACACGTTCACTGATACTGATATGAGGGAATCCGTCAGAATAGTTCAATTTGAAATACGTTGCATAATTATGTGAAACCAAACAGAAGAACTATAAAAAATAGGAGCACAGTACTGTATTGAAGACTTCACTTCTAGGGTGAATTCACTGCTGGGAGAACGGGGTAGGTTATGCACTACGCAGTACTTGACAAGCCTGTTATTGACTTGCAATGTTATTCACATAAGGAATAAATTTATTGTGATATTATTTCTATTGGAACAATTATGATACTTGATCAACTGTTGATTTTTCTTCTAATTCCTTCACAATCTAGAATGCTTATGCTGATAAATTTAAATGCCTCCAGAGAGAGTCGTAAATTTAATAGAATTAATAGTTATTATTGAACATTATTTAATAATTAATAATTATTATTGGCATTTGAATAAATGTGATATCTGAATAGTTTCCATCTGTTTAATAGAATTAATGAATTTGATCAATTAATATAATGATAGCCTTAAGCCCTGCACACACATGCACATCGATTTTTGTTCGTACGATATTTTGCCATTCTTATGAATTCTATCAGATTGAACGGAACTTGACAAACATAATCTGTTTAATCTTATAGAATTTATAAGGACGGCAAAATATCGTACGAACAAAAATGGGTGTGTGGCTACCCATACCGTTTGAACCGTTTGGGCACGATCAGATTTCTCATAGAATTAGATCAAATACCTAATTAATTTATCTAATAAGATATAATATTAGATAATATTCCTACAAATCATGTCAAATAATTAACTTTATCACTGTTACAAAATATCAAAATAGTAGAAAACGTCCAATATTGTGCAATACATGAAGAGGTTTGATCGGATGTAGTCGTTTACTCCATCAAATTCAATTATGGAGAATAAAGATGAACTGTAGAAAATATTATTGTGTTTATTTGTGAATTGTAGGAATACCACAGGAATTACATCATTAAAATTCAAGCTATCCTTATTCGCTCTTTCGATATTGTTTGATATTATTTGACAAGACTTTTCAACTGTCCGTAGGTACTTGCCATGACTAGTTATTTAAATTTATTTTAAGAACTAATGTATCAGTTTAGAAATCGTAGAATAGAGATGTTGAAGCAAACACTACTTGACACTCATTAATCCATAGGATTATGGAAATTAGTTATAATTGTAACTAAATTAGTTGCATTAGTTAGCCGCCGATTGCAAATGACGGATTCTATCGACCATTTCGATGATACACGATAGCCAAGTTTCTGGTCAGTGAATAAAAAGAGTTGAACTCAAGGCTTCGCTATGCCTGGGGCGATATTTTTTCAAACCTTAGCTAATTCAAGCAAGCAGGTGTAGCCAGTGCAATAATTTGAATTCCTGCTTCCAGTCTGCTGTTTTATGGTGTCTCAAAGAATAATTTCAAAATTGACTCTCCCAATGAATGAGTGGGTATTTTATTTTTCTTTGCAAAAATTTTTAATTATACACCTCACCCTGGTGCGAATCTTGTTAGCTGAGAAGTCTATGATCACAATGCAGATAATTATTACTCAGCTCAATAAATGGTTCAGAAAAACTTGATCTATAGTGTGGGCGTAGCTGATAACTATTCTATCCAACAATACAAAACAAAAACTCTAAGATCAAAAATGTTCAGATGTCACAAAGATAAGCTTTTGAGCTCCCTTATTCCCTATAATTTCGAATATTTCATGTGACAGGAATATCAGAACTCATAGAAAACCAATGGATGTTTTGCAGAGATCAACGTCAAAGCAAACTATTTGACAACATTTCATTATTAACGATTTATTTTCGTATTAATAATAATTTCAATAAAATATTTAATGTTCATGTTCCTAAGCTGTATTGAGGAGCTGGATAGAGGAGCTTCTGTTTATAGTCACCTTTCCAATATCAAGATGCTTTTATGACTATCATGTCTAGTGGAACAGAATATTGAAATTTTTTGTTATATTGTAATAAATAAAAATATAAAAAACTATTATATAAGATCAAGTCAATCTTAGTGATGCTTCATCATATGAAATGTTTGAAACGATGGCTTTGTGAAACGTTTCAAGTGTTGAATCAACTCAATATGATTTTCTAATTGAGTCAGTTCATCCAGGTATCTTCCAGATAGTAATTTGAGATTGATTATAAAAATTCTGAATCTAAATCATCATTTTAAAATGATTAAATATTGAAATGAAACATCATGCTTTATGCAATATTGGTTGTTGATGAATAGTCCAGTTCAATTCTATTCCTTCATAGGAATTGGAACATCAACAACATGGAAACTGGTAAGGTCTCCTTCAACAAAAAAACTTTTTCATCCACCCTGAAAATGGTAAAATAAGCATTTAACCCTTCCCAGTAAATTTCAACCGTATTTCTATTGAGGAAACATTTCGAGGTGTGTTACATTATTATCATAGCTAGGATGTAGTAATACAGTATGATAGTAAGAACTCAGTTTCATTTTGCTTACTCATTTCATGTGCTATTTGTCTGCTATTCGGTTGTGAATTATGAATCTTAGTCTGGCATTCCTTGCATGAATGAAGACGCTGTTTTAAACTTTTCAAAGCGATAATATTTCTTTAAAAATACCGTATGTTACGGAGATTTTAACAGTTTTTTTTACTATTTCTCATACAACAATACAGCATGCAGTTTTTACTAATTAATTTATTCATTTTTGCCTGTTTTAAGGAAACTGTTTGTCTCTATAAACAATGGGAACAGTACGACGAGTAATTGGAGAAAGAGGTCACTAGTTTATGTGGCTCTTCCTACTCAAAAAATATATAAGGTAAGGTGAACAGTTGAATGTTTTTATCCGGATCGTTAACCTTCAGAATTCAGATTGGCTCTACTCCCAGAATGAAGTAGTTTCCTTTTTTTATCTCCTCAGTCATCTATTCTTACATAACAAATCAGAGATGAGAAGAGACAGCAATATTTTATTCTACATTATAATTCATTGATCAATGTCATAACTTAGCTTTTTGATTTCTCTTTCAATTAACTTACATATTGATTCGTTTCATCCATTTTCGTTGCTCGGTTTCTCTCACAAAACCAGCTAATTTATCACTCTAACACCATTTTTTCCGTTTTTAAATTTCTCTCAATCAACTAAAATCAGATTATTCATTTAAATGATAATCAAGTTTCTATTTAGGCGGAGCTTTGTAGACTTTCAACGGCATTAAACAACTCGACGATTTTCTCAAGCTGTTCAACCATTTTCTATCTATCAAATTTGATAATTTTCTATTGATAGCAGCTTTTTTGCTGAGTGTGATGCCCACATGAGCTTCAGTCTTGTGCGTGGATGATGCAGGTTTTCCCCCCGCCATTTTTCCAAGTGGTTTTTGAGGGTGCAGAAATAAGTATCATGACCTTGGCATTCGAGAATGATGCTCTCAAATTCTGTTTTTGATTGAAAACTTGAACAATTTTCCGGGTGAGGGTAGTAGAAAGGGGGGGATACGACTACCCGAACCGACCACCCAATGGTCAGAGTAGCTCGGACCCTCTCCCCTGAGATCAGAGTAGCGCCTGAGATGATGATGAGAGATGAGTGAACCTACAGCTTTAGGTGGGTTCTGAACCACCGGAAGGCGGATTGAAACACATCAATGATAGTCGGCTAATTAAGTGGTCAACCTTATGCACAACAGTAGTAGCAGGCGCATCAATCTCAACAAGGCACTTGAGCGTTGAACTGTTGAACACTGTCTCTATACATCAACAAAAATGCAACAGCGTTATTGTTAGCACTGGAACCTCTTTTTCAAACGTTTTCTTTTCATGAGATGGCTTACAAGACAGTTGAATGGGTAAAACTGGGATATCAAAGAAAAGTTTCCAGACTGTTTGGGAAAATGATCCTGTAATATTGTTGTATTGATCGTGTGCAATTATGTTTTTTTTCATTTTCTGGGAGAAAAGTTCCTTGTTTGACCTGAACATTCTTTCTCCAGTTGTCAGTGCCCAAGAAAGGGAAAGATTTTGGTCATCCCTTAAAACTGTATCATATGAAAGTTGGTGACTTGAAATATCAGCGCTCAGCCTTATTGAATTGGCACTGGCAAGTCAAGTTGTGTTTCTTGTAACGTATGAATATGATTTTCTTCATCTCAATAAATAATGTTATAATACTTTTCAAATGCGTGTAAGCTCATTTCATATACTAAAGTGCAGCCTTCATTTCTTTCGACTTCATATAACAAAACTGTCTTTACAACATTATCCTCATAGTTCATAAATATATTTGATACGCCAAATAAGCTACATCGTGGCAAGTTTTACTAAAATGGAAAAAATGCGTTCATCGTAGGAACTACGAAAAAATGTGTCAGATCAAATGTTAAGCGTTTAGATCAAACGTTGAATGTATCTATGACACTTAGATCCCAGCTAGAGATATTCAGCTCAGTTTTCACTAATTCATTTTCCAAATTCTTAAGATTCAAAAATCATAACAATGCTTGAGAAAGAAACAACAGGCTTCACCCGAAACAACATAAACATGTAAAACATCACGTAGCGCGTGTAGCCATTCCAACGAGCCATTACTAAGGAATTCAAATTAGTCACATTTTCATACAAAACTCATTCACTGTGGAAGTAGCTTCCTCAGACAGTAGAAATTTCGTCTCCTAAATGTCTCAATAAAATTGTGATGAAATATGGAAATCGTATTCTGTGAGCCTTAACGGTGAATTTTAAATTTTCTCATACCGACTTCCATCTCCTCAAATATATAGATAGGTAAGTAGCATATACATAAATATATTTACTGTATTTGTATATTAATAAGTATTTTAATATACAGGAGAAAGACGTTCACGCGAGGAGATGTTTCCTGATATATGACCTTGATAATACTTCCAGACAATATAGCAAACGAACGTGTGTTTGACCTGCATTTAGAAACTTGTAAGTCGAAGCAAGTTCAAGGTGGAAGCAAGTTCTATCCCTCAGTACAAGAAATTCATAATATCAGAGTAAAAGTTGTGATTCAATCAGAGATTACAGGTTTATCATGAATACGATCATTATACAACTTTAGTAGTACACGAAAATTAGTGGTCGGGAGTAAACATTATTAGATACATGATTCTTCGTTACATTGAGCGTAATAGTACTACTCAAATCGCTATATTATTAGGTAATAAGTGTATCGATTTTTATTCGCGATAACTTTGTGAAAAGTTTCAAGGTCACGGACAATTTTTATGTGTGCTCTTGTTTACATTCATCAAGAATAGTGGCATCGTTACTGATCATAATATAGGATTATATTTCATATTTGGTGATGTTTTATCATACATAATTAGTTTATTCGACCTTAATTATTTTCAATTCATGAATTGCGAATTCTTAGGTATTTTATTATTATGATTATTCTAATATTATGTGGCTTTAATGATTAAATTATGTTACCTACCTTATTTTATGAGTTGTTATTGAGTCGCTTTGAGACATTATTTTATAATGTCGTATAAACTAATAGTAACGAATTAAATCATAAAATAAGGTAGCTATATTGAAAGCTGATATTGAAATAGCCTAATAGAATAATCATAATAATAGAATACCTACAAATTCATAATGCATGAATTGAAAATAATTATTGTCGAAATAACTAATTATGATTTTTAATGTTATCGAATGGTGGAGTTCGGAGACAGCCTACACTTTTTTCAATGTCACAGTATATGTGTCTTGGTAATAATTCAGGATTGAAAACGGTAGGTTATGCAATCGTTTTGTAGTACTTATTCTCTTTAATAAATTAAAGTTAATGTATTAAACCGTAATTTTATGGTGGATTCACTGAAATGAGTATGATTAGGCCTATATTGGAACGAGCGATTTTTTCTTCTTTCTTGATATCCATAGAAAAATAGCAATGTTATTCAGTTCAGAGAAATAATGATAGAAGAGACATCATCATCCTCTATGGACTCTATTTCAGAGCCTGGTGTTCGAGAAAGTAGAATAAAATAGAATAGTACAGGAATTAAATAGAAAATTTATAAAAATTACCATTCAATTTATAAGGTCTACATTCAATGTAGATCTAGATACCGTATTATGAATACTATTGTAGGCATCAATATAGACATAATAATTCAGGTAATACTATGATAATGTAGGCGAATTTCTCTTATTATCGGAAGAAAGCATATTCATTAATTATTCATGTTAGCACATAGATGAGAAAACATCATTTAAAACAAAATCTCGATTAACGTGTAACTTATATCGATCGTGATACCATGATAGAAGTTTATCACAAATCGATAAAGTGATTTTAAGTTACACTCTATCAGATTGGATTAGACATTCAGATTAGAAATGAAACATGTATTCACTGAATTATAAAATTTCGTATGATCATGAAAAGCGATATTCTTTGAAACAGTGCGGGGCTGAATAATTTGGATAGGGGAGGGGGGTCAAGTCTTTTATTTGGAAAATGAGCTGACAAATTTCTATTTGATTTGAGAATCTGGTGCATACTTATCTGATAAAATTGATAATTGTTTCGGATGTAATTTTACTGCATACTACAGACAATTCTTCAATTCACACATTACCTACAATAGATCTTAGTTGAAACTCTATTGTTTTCACAATGGCAACGCTAACTTGAAATATGTATTGATCAGTATAACAAGATTGGTGAACAAATACTCGAATTAGATCAAAAATTAGTCACCTAAATGAAACAAACTCATAATATCACTTTCATATTCAACGCTAAGTACAATTTCTTCTTAGTAGATTTCAAGTAGATTCAATACCAAGTGAGATCTTCAATTATTACGAAACAATGATTGGATACCTACATTGATTTGAATAAACAAAGGGCAAAACAGAGAATTCTCATTTTAAGGTTATTCCCTCAATTTATTACAAGTTCAAGTGCGAGTCTTCAATATTGATTACTGAAAACCGAACGGATCAATGATATTACGATTCTCAATAATTTTCCATTCTTACACATTGAGTCAAAAGATATTGAGATCAATTGAAATGTAGTAGTATACAGTGCAGAGTTTGTTTGATCAGGGGGTGCACACCATACAAATAAACAGTTGTGTAGTTTTAAATGAATTATTCTCAACGACAGTATCTAAATGATGAACAGTTTTAGAAATAAGCTCCAGCCTATGTTTGGAACGAATTTAAATTTGTTAGCATACAGTGGACCTTAAGGGTTGAATATTAGCTAGGGTTTGTATTTATTAACATTTGAATAATTTTCAGGTTGAATATAAATAAAATATTTCAATAATAGTGTATGAATCTGAACTGCATTGATAAATGTAGAAAAATCGATGCCGGTAAATTTTAAAATTTGGTGACACAGATTTAATTTGGGGTAGTGTGGGATTGTTAAAGCAATGAGGGGCAAATCACAGGGAGGGTGAATTCGATGATAAATTTTGAAAATATTTATTGAAAACTGATTAAAAATTAAAGCGAAATACCTTTTGATCAGCTGCTCATGACGATGTTACAAGCGAATCCTATTTGGTAACAGATCGACGCAAGCTAGTCAGTCCCCCGTATCAGTTATCGTTTACCAACTAACGCCACATTGCTTTCAATATAGTATATATAGAGGGGCGGGGAAGCGCCTCAACGTCGCCCCTGGTGGGGAGTCCGACCTCTTGTGAACTGACCTTCAGCACTCAGCAGCCAGGTATTCTCCCATCTACAGAAATCCCCAACTTCGCACCACAATGGGTAATCAGCACACACTCCTCAATGCTCATTGTGGTATCTAGTGCAATTAAATAGTTCGCTACCCAAAAATCGAATCGATAGTGGAAGATATATCAATTAATTAGTCGAAATGGAAACGGTAAAGCAGAAAAGTGTATCGATTGTTTTGGTAGGTGAAAGGTGGATTTGAATCGACAAAATTGAAAGAGAATTGAAATGGGAAATGGAGTGGGAATGTGGAAATGGAATATGGATTATAGATTGAAAACGGATTGGAAATATAGAGATTATGCTAAGACTGTGAAAGTTTTAATTCATTGATTATTTTTGTAGAAGGAAGATTGATTGGTTTTGAAAATTGGGAATAAAATTATTTTCCTCTAATGAATTTATGAATTGAATCATCGTTTAGATGTGACAAAATTGAAATGGAAAATGTTGTGGGAATGGAATATTATTATTATTAAACGAAAATCCAAATTAAATGTAGTAATTCACCCCGAAGACTTCTGCTACAGCGAAAAATTGACGATAGGGTAAATAGCTAGATGGAAGTTCGATGAGCGCTACTATTCAAAAATTATTTGTCAGCCCGGGAACTGACAAATAACTTTTGAATAGTAGCGCTCATCGAATTCTTCGGGGTGAATTACAGCTTTTATTTTTGATTTTCGTTTAATAATAATTAATTCATTAGCATTTGAATAATTGCAATATCTCAGTAATTTCCATCTGTGGAATGGAATATGGATTATAAATTGAAAACGGATTGGAAATATAGAGATGATGCAAAGGCTGTGAAAATTTTAATTTATTAATAATTTTTGTAGAAGGAAGATTGATTGGTTTTGTAAATTGGGGAAAAAACTATTATCATTTTATTTTCCTCTAATGAATGTATGAATCGAATTACTATTTAGAT
Source organism: Nilaparvata lugens (assembly GCF_014356525.2). Taxonomy (NCBI): domain Eukaryota; kingdom Metazoa; phylum Arthropoda; class Insecta; order Hemiptera; family Delphacidae; genus Nilaparvata; species Nilaparvata lugens. Next base: position 91,371,524 of record NC_052518.1, on the reverse strand, counting down.
GTGGGTAGGGATACAAAGCTTTTGGAGAACGAACTGCAAAATACAAATATAAATTAATGGTTTTATCAAGAAAGTACAGAGGAAATATATCGATTGTTTTGGAAGAAGCCAATAAAAAATGAATAGTTTTATTATTCCGATATAGGTTTAAATAGAAATCGTTGAGATCTCATGGAAAATGGCTCGTAGATTGAAAAACCTGAGTATAGATTTAGACTCATAGAATTGGAAAATGCATAGATATCTTTTCTTCATTCAGTTCGCTCCATAACAGATTTTTCGTACTAATAAAACAATGGAATGTGCACAAATATTTTTCAAATCATCACCCACATACGAGCTTAGAGCTCATGGACAAGTCATGATCCACAGTAGTATTGTTAATATTATAGAAAGTGGGAAATTGGAAGAAACTTTCCATGATGATCAATCGATTATAGTGCTAATGCAGGTACCTAGGAGCTAATCAACATAAGAACTGCTCTAAAAGTAACTATAGTCAACCGCACGAAAATAGTCCGATGGAAATTGAAACAAATATACTATATTCAAAACTTTATGAATGACGCATCACAATTCTTTCCCAAATTTAGACAATAGAGACCTTGGTATTTCATTGGTTGAAAACACAATATCGATTTCTTCCTACGAAATGGAGTTCTCATTGCGTATTGATCAATAACGTAATTATATCGACATATTAAAAGTTAAAATTTACTTTTTATCGACATATTAAACAACAAGATAATGTTCGAGTTGGTTATTGGTTAGGAATATGGAAAATAAATGGATTGCTTGAAAAAATAAAACAAATTCATAAGCTTCTTCCAAATACTAGTCTTTATAAATTCCGGGTTATTACTATCTTACTGAATTCCCGTAAATTCTATTATTCTTTCCCTTCTAAGAGATATGGTCAAAATAATATTTTATTATAATAATAAATGATTTGGATTTTCGTTAATAATATTTATCAAAATAATAGTTGTAAGTATCGTGTTGAGTAAGTATTTCAAGTAAAGTGTTGTAGGTATTAAGTCGGTTTTTCGACACCCAAGCTGACACAAAAAATTGCAGATTCAATAGGACTTGAGGCGGATTCCTACATACGTGTACATTACAGTGAAAATATTATTATCCTATGATTTCTAATGTGACTATTCATGCTCGCTCGGCCGGGCTGAGTCGTATTATTTATTAAGAATCCTATAAGAACACATGATAATAATATTTTACACTGAAACTGATAAGTGATAATCCGCATAAAAAAAGTAAATTCGTATGGCTTTTGTTGGTGGGGAGTCCCTTGCGGGAAGGTCCCACCGCCTGAATATATAATTTAAGCCGTCAATGGGCCTTACAACTGTCATACTTCAGCTGGGACCAACAGTTTAACGTGCCCATCCGATAACACGGGAGTGATCTGGTTAAAAAACTTTCAAGTAATCCGCATTTATTGTCAGTGATTCGAAGAAAACAGCAGAGATCTGATAGGCTACCGCGTATGAAAAATATTAGAGCAACATTTTATCAGGCTTTAAATTAATATTTTGATGCTCAGTTTAGCAAACGAAGAATTACAACAGTATTTCCGCATTTTTCATATTTAAAACTGTTCACGAGAAAAAACAAACAATGATTATGTATTTACTCACCAGGTATGACAATAGACCTACAAACTACCGAAGGTTCTTGGAGCGTGAATATCAGTATAGTAACGAAATGCCTTACTGTACGTCAAATTATCATATTTTAAGCCTACACAAAGAATTTGGTGATTTTCTTAGTTGTATTTCATTTAAAAAAATTCCGAAAAGTGATTTAAAATGCTGTGGAAATCGCTTGTGGAAATTACTAGTGGAATTCACTTGTGGGAATTGTAGTTGTGACCAATGCCATTATATCAGTCCCACTTCTCAATTTTCTTCTTTTATCAACTTTCTTCCTATTCATTCTATTTCTTCTTCAACTCCTCCTCTTCCGCCTCCTTATCCATTTTCTCCTTTTTTTCTTGTACTTCTTCTTATTCCGATTCAATAATCCAATAAACTATTACTATTCCAATAAACGAGAAAACTGGGGTTCTCAGTTCCTCACGATCGCAGTTCATCAGGTGACTGTCTTGACCATTTCATGAGAAAGTGGAGCAAGTGGGAAGTTGAGCGTTAATTTCATCAAATCTCAAAAAACACGAACGATATAAACCTGAAAGATTGTGTTCAATTATGTTTCAAAGGTAAAAGGGTAGGTTGGGGAGTTAGTTTTTTGCTTTTAGATGCAAATATGGTGGTATAATTTGAAATTATCATTTGATTTTTTGATACTGTAGTCAAGTGGGAGGACTTTCTGAAACGAACGAAAACGACTGAGATTCCAACAAACTGAGACCCTCCCGAACAGTTGATTCGTGATGAACTGAATGTCTCTCGAGAAACTCATCTCCGAGTTTATAATATCTACGCTCTCCTGAAAATAAGGAGGCGCAGCCTATTTGAACATATTTGATAAGACAGTATTATTTATATAAAGAGGATTATATCAAATAATTTGATTAATTATTTCCAGGTTTAATTAGTTTATTGATGGATTTCTATCTCACACTCATCTTATGAGATGCAAATTTTTTATCCCATAGCATGATGAAGTATTAATCGATCAAACAACAATAATCGTAGATACAGTAGCAAAGAGAAACCAAAATGAGGGATAAAAAGATGATAATAATAAAAGAAAAATAGGTTCGAGTTGGAACAGAATTGAGTTCAACAAATGCTAGTTTGAAAGGATTAGATTGGATATTGAGAAGAATGAGAAACGATGGATTTTGCTCATAAAATACATAATATTTCTAATCATAATGATAAAAACGTATTTTCCTAATTGATTCAAGCTTACTTCGATTATGATCCAGTAATCTGATGATACGTATACGTAACATTGAACCTATTAACACATATTCACAGCCAGTATAGGCCTACACGTGACAGTACGCATGCTGAGTTTTTCTCATCATTCAAAAAAAGAGAATAATTCGAATCCCTCCATTAGAACGACGCTTGCCGGAAGGATAAATCATCATAATCTATCTTCACGGGTAATATATCCACATATCTCCTCTAATTACTAATCTTCTCCAATTTAGTGCATAAAATGGATAGGAATGATGTTCCACAAGATCGTATTCTAACCTTGGAGTGCCATATACTACTGTAGTTCCAATTTATTATCGTAGCAAGGACAAAGTCATGGATGAAACAATGTGGAGTTGACGAAAATAAAAGGGATAGAAGAGTTTAAGAGAGTATGAAGATTATAAAATTAGTAGCTAAAGAAAATTAGATTGATCGTTGTTTTTAGTTCATTTTTTCAAAATTGATTGGATTTTATTTTCAAAATGTTGTTGTTTTCTTCATATATAAGAGTCAAAAACTATTTTTTAAGAATTAATCATGATTTATCCATTCTATTGACGAGGAGGAGGAGGAAGAGGAGAAGGATGAAGAAGAAGAAGAGGAGGAGGAGTAGGGGGGAGGTGTAGGGGAGAGGAGTAAGAGGGTTTCTAAGAGGTTCTGAGAAATTAATGGTATACAGTTGATAGCTGTCTATTCCAATATCTTAATCAAGGAGATAGTCTATATATTATGTATAAAAAAGTAAATGTTATATTAAATTTTAATCTCAACAACCCAATTCCTACATTGTCATTCACTTCTTGATTTTTATGGGTATTTGTTTTTGAAAAAATAAATGAATCAATCATAATCAATTTAGCTAGTAGTTCTGTGAACAGTAGACATCGCGCAGTTATCTTAAACCACAGCCTCCTCTATTAGAATGCCATGTCCCAGGGGGAAAAAATGCGAAGTAGTGATGTCAACTACTGGTCAGCCCAAATTCAAAGCAGTCAAAAGTCAAGAAATATCTCAACTTGCATTGAGTTATTAATTGCATGCATCAGTATATGCTATTGATAATCCAGCTCACAGCTGATTGATTTTAATTAATTCTATAGTATGATGTTTTCTATGTTCAGTAGTACATAATGTATTATTCATTAATATTAAAGTCAGTATGGGAGAAATTTATTTTATTTCATAGTATTCTTAAAGTACAAAATTAAAAAAAATCTTACACATACATTGTTACCCAATTCCAAATTGATATTCAAGAATTATTCTTGTCAAATCTTATGAAAATCGATGTGTTTGGCTGGAAATTCATCGCATAAATAAAAGCATACATTATGCTGGCAAAAGCAAATCCGATCGAGTTAAAACCTCTCTATGCTCGGTCAATTATTATCATGCGCTAGTCGTGCTGGTGGAAAAAATTGGGAAGAAGAATTTAGACAAGGACAGAGTTTAGGGAGCCAAAAACCCGCTTCAAAAATCGTTGGAAGATCATCATCACTATAGTGAGGTCCACGTTACAATGGCAATGGATGAAGATAGAAGACCAGCGTTGCCGATTCTCTGCCTTGATTAATTATATTTCAACATTGTTAAAAACGGATTTGGAAACTTTGCGGAGCTATAGAAAGATAGCGCTATCTGTTTTGTCTTTAGACAAGGATAGCAATACCAATGTTAATCAAATACTGCCATTATAACGTGGACCTCACTATAGTAGTATCATCTGTGAAATATATAATTTATGAGACTAATGAGATTTAATAGAATAGATTAGGTGTTATGAGGAGGAGTCGAACAATATTATCATTATAGGTTATGTAAGAAGGTCATTTGGAAGAAGAATCATTCATTCATGCCGACAGTCTTCATAGGAAGAAATATCGTTGAAGGAAGAGCTCCACATGTCTGAAGTCAAGAGAGATGCAACATATTTATTGGCCCTCTAAGGTGAATTTTGTGGGCTTAAAGATGACGCATCGCAGTAATCATCACAAAGGAGCAGAAGAAGAAGGAGGCGGAGGAGGAGGGTGAGGAGGAGGATGAGAAGGAGGGGTGATGTGGTGGAAGGAGAAAAGAGAAGAGGAGGAGGAGGGGTGATGAGGAGGAAGAATAATAAGAGGAGGAGGAGGAGGGGAGATGAGGAGGAAGAATAATAAGAGGAGGAGGAGGAGGAGGAGGAGGAGTTTGGAGGATGAGGAGGAGGAGGAGGAGTTTGGAGGATGAGGAGGAGAGGAGGAGGAGGAGGGAGGAGGAGGAGGAGAGGAGGAGGAGGAGGAGGAGGAGGAGGAGGAGGAGGAGGTGTTGGAGGAGAAGGAGGAGGAGGTGGAGGAGGCGGAGGAGGAGGAGGAGGATAAGGTGGTGGAAGAGGAGAAAGAAGAGAGGAAAAAGAAGATGAAAAGGAAAGAAAGAAGTAATTACTGAAGATTTGGAGAAAAGATACAAAAGGAATATTGTTGATCTTGATCTAGCTAATAACTAAAGATCCAAGCATTGTTCACAATAAATTAAAATGTCATCATAAATTTGACGACATCCTCAATAGGCGGCTGGAATAGTAGACCCTACACCTTCTTCCAAGCCTCATTACAAGTTCCACAGATTATATTCATGATAGATAGCCATGATTAGACCTTGAAAGTTGAACCACTTGACCTGCTGTCGTGAACCAAGATCACTGCGTCCGATGTTTCTGCTTCCTCTCACAGCTCGTGAGAGCAGTCGTCTCATTGTCGTCCGTTTTTGTCGTTTTTAGTCACGAGCAAGAGAAACAGTGATAAACATTGTGTCATTAAAGACACCACACACCGATCTATTCTGAATGCAACCGATTCTCTCGGGTGATTATGGTCCAATTCTCGAGTTGTGTGATTCAAATGCCCAATTCTCGTTTAGGGTTGTGTGGCAGTACCTAGAGTTCCAACTCTGCCTTCATGGAGTTAATAAATCAATCACTTCTCTAATAATCCATGACGTAATGCGTGAAACATAATGTGGAATCGATTGGGTGGCTTGTTGGAGTGATAACGCGCCGGTCTAATAATCAAGAGAACCCGAGTTCGAATCTCGAACGGGGCAAAAGTTTTTGGCTACAGCACAATCACAGGCCACCCTGTCTTTCGGAGGAGACGATAAACGACGGTCCCGATTACCTATAAAGTAGTCGAAATCTCTCATCATCATCCCTCTCACTCATTACTCACGCACAAGCCTAAGAGCGTATGTGGGCTTCACCCTCAGTATTACTTACTATATTACTAATGTAAACTCAACTTAATACAACGTAACCCAATGTAAGCTCAATGCATCTAAATGGGAAGTGGAAAAATTGGTTGATTATGTAGAATGTTTCCCCGAGAATTCAACATTGTTAGAATGAGGTTTCATATTCCGGTTTTATATATTGAAAGGAATCATAGCTAATAAGAAACTAGGAGTATCAATTTCATTGGAATAAATGGAAGATTATTGCTTGTAGCGGGGGTAGTTCAAACCTCTGGAGGAAAAAGGGGTAAACGGGTAAACCCTTTGACCTCATGAATTCAGCTAAGTGTGAACATTTGAATTGAGCAGCAAATTCAAGTATTGGGGAGTATCAATTTTCTACAGGTTTATTGATCAATCAGGCTATCATTGAATAGGAAAATGAATGAACATTTAGAACTCAGATTGCAATTTTTGGAGCTTCATGGAAGAGTTTTCAGATCATTCTGCGTTTTCAGATGAAAAATAGCACTCAAACAAATAAACAGAGAAATCTTGTTTCTTGTCATTCTGACGTGGTATTACCAGGTAATAAAGGCTCTAATATAATGATGGGATTTACGAAATGAAAATTTTGTGACCCTATTTTTGTATTTTCATGATTCTTTCATATAATTCATTCATGAACGTGTCCTTATAATAAATAATTGAATAGGAAATCAATTTTTCATCAATAGTTAATGGATTATGAATGTGTAAAATCAACCACATCAATTATCAAACAACGGTTGATTCAATACCTCATTGATGTCCATTTTTATATTTTTTTTTATTTAATATCTGATAATTCCATAGCTCAGCATCAACAGTTCCTAGACAAAACAAGATTCCTAATATTCAACAACAGTAATATTCAGAGCGTCAAATCTATTCATTAAGAGACCACAATAATTTGTGGTTGAAACAGTGATTACGATGACTGTTACAATTGAGAAGATGCATTCGGAATTATCGGGTACCTTAATTTTTTTGGAAAGCAATACTTTCCTTACCTATGGTAATAGGGCAAGGAAAGTAAAAAATGCTGGAAAATTTGACACGTGTGGTCACTGCACTTTACTCATAGACCTAGCGAGGCTAATATCCAACATTGAATTTTTTATAAATTGATCACTTGAAGTACTATGAACTCAACTCCATAGAAGGAAACAATAAAATCTTCATTTTCAGCTTCTTAGGAGACAATTCAGTGGAATATATTTGAGAACGGACAAACTATATGAAGGAAAACGAACAATGGAAGCATTTACTAGAATATTACTCTAGCTAAGATAATAGGTAGGGAATGAACTAGAATTTTATTATAGTTGAACTAAGAATTTGAGTTTAAATTGGAAAATTAGTTTAAAACTACTTTCCAAGTGAGTGCTTTTAATTAGACCAACCAGTATCATCCTATAGTGAGGCCCACGTTATAATGGCAGTGGAGAAAGATAGGAGAACAACGTTGCCGATCCTCCGTCTTGTCAATGCCTTCTATAGACGGTAGCTGATACAGGTTTATTGATGTAACTATTCATTCTTATTTAAAATAATCAATTATATTTTATCAAGCAAGAAATTATATTGTTCTATAATTTCATAATGAATTTTCATAATTAAGATGAAATGTTTTGTTTATTAATTATTAATTCTACATTGTTGAAAGAAGATCTGGCAACAAAGCAAAGCGAGAAAGAGATAGCGCTATCCGCTTAGTTGAATGATACACAAGGATAGCAATACCATTGACAATGAAACACTGCCATTATAACGTGGATCTCACTATAGTAGGAGCGATCTGGAGTTTAGAGAGATAAAAGATGATTGTCGAAGAAACACTTTTTATTCCACATCATGAGAGAGGAAAAGTCATGAAGAGTTTACACATAAAACGAATGTTTGGGAGAGTCTTATTCAGATTATTTTACAATTTATTTCACTTATTCAACTAGAAAGCTACTTGTTGCAGAATGGATCACAGAGATTCAACTGAATTGAAGGTATTGAGGATAATAATGTGTATTCAAAGCAGAATTCTTCGGAAGAATTAGAAAAGATCAACGAAAAGAATTCCGATTGATAAGTTTCCACTCTCCTGGCGCTTCAGGAATGTTAATCATATTTAGTTTGTTTTTAAAATTTACGATGAAATTTCAATAAAATAATAAAGTAAATTAGTATTTTGGTAAATTAGATCTGACTACTAGCTACATTGACTAAGATAATATGAAGAAACGCACACCTTCTGAATTTCAAAAAGTGTGATAAGCTTGATTTTTATTTTCTGATCAGAACGATGTTATATAAATCATTCAAAATAAGAAAATACAAATCAGCTTCTAAATGTGTCAATGTTTCACTAGTTTCAAGCTTTAATTATCAGTGAGAATGATTGAGCTATCAAGAAATGGGAAACAAACTTGTTAGCTTATTAATGTGTTTCAAATTGTGCAAAACCATCTACAACCTACACAAGATGAAAAAGTGATTGAATAAATAGAATTATTTATCAAACTGACTGACTGTTAGTTATTGGACACGAGTTTCTAATTTCACACGCCTATTATCCTATTATAATTGACGAGCAGGTGTTACCCGTGCTCCGCAAGGGTCTGTTAAAAGCACAAATGAATTTAATCAAATTTAATAATTCTATGCTGATAGTAGAAGTATCAACAATCGTAATAATTTATAATAGAAAATCTACTAGGTCATTTTTTTCAACCTCCGATTGACAATTAATGAAAGACAAACGTATATAAATGATTAATATTTTCACCGAAAGTTACTTACACTTATGATCATTCTTCAACATAATATTATTGCTGTGAAGGTTGAGGCATTTGTCACACCACCGGACCAGCCTACAAAAACGCTCTTCATAAAATGCTGCCGCCGAATAAATTGTATTGGCTATGACATTTAGGAGCTCCTCCTAAGTTTGAAAGCTCAAATTCATGTCTTGAGTTTGGGGAAAAGTATAAGCTACTAGTGGCCAAGTCAGGTTTTTTATGGTGTCTGATCGAAATTATCCCATTTGATTTTCTGGAGAGGCCGCTTTGTTGCACCAGCACTGTGAGGCCGAGTTGTCATGCATCACAACATTTTTGGGAGTCATTTCATCAACCGACGTCTTTTATTTTCCGAGACCCTTCAGGTACAACATCATCATCACTCCTAACGTTTCCTGCGTAAACTTGAATCATTCTTCGTTCAATTTATACTGAAATATTGCCTAAGTTAGATTTATGCTGAAATATTGCCTTTTGCTTGCAAAAACGAATAACGCTACGTAACGAGCACATATTGGGATACTCAAGTGAGGTGGACGTTTGTGGGTTAATAACTCGACAATTGCCGAATTGGCCGCACCGATCACAGAGCGTTTGGAGAAGATAACAAGCTGATCAGCTCTGTGAGAGTCGCCCCACTACCGCATGACTGTCTTATGATATTATGTGATCGGAGTTTGAAAAAGAATGACCCTTGTATTCGAGTGAGCGAATCAGTTTTTTAATAATTAAAAATATATAAGATTGAATCATTAAAATTAAAATAGCTCTATAATCATCCAGGTAAATTAAAAATTTTAATGCAAAATTTCAAGTTAATCAGTTCAGTTACTCAGACGAGATGTCAAACATGTATTTCGTATCTCGTACATGTATAAGTCAATGTTTTCCTTTTTATATAGTATAAATGGCTGAAACTGACATCATTATGTCATGTGTACTTACACATGCTAGGTACTAGGTGAATGAATAACATTGATCAACATTATATATCTTATTGAAAATTGAAAGATGGGAATAGAGATCGTGTTCAAGTTTCCAGTTTACTAGAGATTGATAATGGTATAACAACCTAAACTAGTATCTCAAATTGTTTTAATAAATTTTGTTTTTACAATATTTTTTTCAATATTCTTATAAATGTATGTAGATAGTGATTCAAGGGCTGGTACATCATAAGTGTATTCATGCTTCAGAAATTATTACAATTCAGAATTTTTTTTTCGCAAACATTCATTAATGATTGATTCATTTACATCATTAATTTGATAAGGGTTATTTCTAGACTATTGACTTTTGACTAAGAAACCCAACCCGAAAGGTGTATTTTCTGCTGCAAAGTTCAGCATGAAAGTGGTTCAACACTTTTGAAGAAACAACATTTAATTTGGAGAAATGATAATGCAATAGTACTCTAATCACAGGAGGTCAAAGAGATTTGCTTGAAAGATAAAATAATTCACAGACTCGATATTTTCGACATAGATTGAACTCTGGTTACAGATTTTCATAAATCTATTCCATAAATAATAATGTAGATCCGTAGATCACTCTCCTTCTCTTTATTAAACACTCAACGATACAGAGGACATTGTTGTCCAAACTTCGCCATGTCAACAAACAGAAACAACTACCTTGTGATCTATTTTCCACTTTCGGTATTGATATCTCCCACTTTAAAATCAAAGTTGGAAACCCGTGACTCATTTCACTATGTAAAGTTTCATGAGACATAATAATTACCTGAACGCAACAAAGATTATACACTCGATAAAAGCGTGTTTATTCAATTGCAGTGCCTAGCATTCCCCGCGGCATGTTTTTCCAAGTCATTGAATAATTCCCTCGTTTAATTTAATACTATACTGATGCTAATAACTTGCGGTATTGTTTTTATCGATTTGATGGATAAATGATGACTGTTTAGAAGCTCCCAGGTATGCGTGTTTGCAGTACCGGTGTTCTAAGAAGGCTGGAACATCCTCGAATTAATATCAGTTCCAATACATATTATTTTCCACAACTGATGGAAAACCAAGTTGATATTCATATTGAAAGAACTTCCGCCGAGTGCATATTCGTTGATATTCATTTCTTGGATGCAGAAATATTATTTAATCGGTTTGGGAAACCCTCTCCTTGCTCTAAGCTCGCCAATGACTGAACCTTGCTCCAGAAACGGGTTTTGCGAATCTTTCCATGGTCTGTTGTCTCACTTTAAAGAACGTTTCTTTGAGAGAGGAATCGAAAACATGCCGTCCATCAATGCTTGGTCGGGTGGAAATACCGCTGAGACAAAGAGACCAACCGCTGAATCAATACTTGATGGAAGAATCCCAATGCAAAAGTCCTCACTACCCCATCCGATAGACTCAATGTGGAACTCGGTACTTTTCCAGGATCCACCTATATAGTGTCTTATATAGTCTTGATATGACTACCTATTGAAAAACCACTTTAACAATACCGTATGTTTTGTGAACATTCTATGCTACTTTTTCTCTCAACAATTAGTTTGCCATTATTACTAAAATTGATGTATTCGTCGTAATATCATCGTGATAAACTGTAACAGTTCAGGATTATTCAATGTTGTATAATTTTAACGTTTCAAGTATTTCCATTAAAACTTGATAAACGTTCAACGTTGTAGCAGTTTCAGGTATCTCTATTCAAAAGTGGGATCTTTATAATATTAAATATGGTCAGCTCTCAGCCGTCATAATCTATACATAAAATATAATGTTGCAAGACATTAGCATCATCAATTCAGAACGTTTCACTACATATCTCTCAACTCACGCTAAAATCACATAATATTATTGTTGACTTTATCATTTTGGAGAGAAATTGAAGAAGTGATGATAAACATTAGGGGTTGCTCACGGGATGCTCAAGGTGGGTTCGATTATGTACGTAGTTTTGTCATGTGATAAATTTATTACTCAAATAAATGAATTAGTCACTCAAGTTCGCTTTGCTGTGCATGCCAATTTATTTATTCATGGCTCAAGTCACACTTACGCAATTCAAGTGGAGAAGAGACTGCGTCTTTAGTCTCTTCTCGAAGCAGCATGTGTTTCCAAATGGTGACACTCAGACCAGTCGATTTTAGTCTCCGCGACGTCACCATTATTGAAAACACATACTCTCGATTAGAGTCGCAGTCTCTTCTCGACCTGAGTCGTGTAAGTGTAAGTAGAACCTAATAGTTTCAAAATATGTAATTTATTCATTGTGAAATTATGTTATCAAGCAAATGGATATATAGCTACTTTTCAATACAAGGATCAAAAATAACCGTACAAAGATACAAAACATTCAGTGATAATGTAAAATAATAAGTCGAGTGACGTTTGATATTGAAAACGTGAGTACCATACTATGATTTGTGATCTGTTTCCACCCACTATTGATTAGTAAATTTGCGTACTTCTAATGAAGAATTACGGACGTGAACGCACTGTAAATCAACTGTGAGCAACCCTTACACTTCTTAACTGTCCCAGTATCCCAGTTAATCAAAAATTCAAATTATTTCTTTAATTTATTTTTTAGAATTTCATTGAAGAATAATTTATTCTCATCATAATCAATCTTGATGAATCTTCAGAAATATTGTAACTACTAATTCTACTTACTTGAGAGCTAAAGACTCATTTCTATTATAAAATATTGAATGGATATTACATATCTGAATTGAATGGATTGCTGTAGTTTAAAATTATAATTTTGTCTCTAATCACTATGATCTATAGTCAAACAATTAGGCTATTCATAGCTACAGCCTGGAGGAGACATTTAAAATTACAATAATGCAAATACAAACATGTATTCTTTGGTTGCGTACTATTCATTAATATGTTTTGAAACCCCTTTCTCATAATAGAATACTGCAGTATTAGGAAGGTTGATATTTATGGATTTGCAGGGCCGAATTTAGCAGCTTGGCGCCCTTCGGTCCAATATTTTTCTGTCCCGAACTCTTGTTAGAGTTACTATCCTAAAACATGTTTCAAAAATCTATAGTAGTCCTATATTAGGTTAGTTGCTTGGACACCGTATCACAATGCAACTTTGAAATTTTCAAATAATATACCACACTTGTTTGCTTGTTTCGTGAATTTTTAAAGAAAATAATTCTAGTGAAGATAGGCAGAACTAACGGAAGCCCCGCCCTATATCCAACTAGCAGTCTCATTAGACAATGACCAGCATGTGACATTCTCAAGCTACTGCTTGCTTCCGATTGGTAGAGAGCTGTGAAGGTGAATTGGCGACCTATCAACCCATTGACAAATCAGACAGCACCTTTGTTTGAGAGGCGTGGACTCTCAGCCAAGTCACTTACAAATTCTAATACAATAATATTATGCTAAACATTTCCCAAATAAACACAAAGATGATTATGTGTTTATCACTATTCAAACCGTTTTAAAAGAGCAATTAAATTTATTTTAATAATATTAGACTGTGACTTTTCCTGGATCTAGAAGTCCACAGGAAAGATTATATTACGCGGGATGAAGATGGAATTAAATTTTTTCATTAATTATCTGTTTTTTCTCATTTCCCATTACTTTTCCACAAAATTGAGAATTTCCATGTGTTTTTTCGTCATTGATCATCATATTTGCCATAATAATGGAGATCACACCATCAGAAGTATGTTGTACTCAAGCAAAAACTTTGATCCGACATCAAAATATAATCACAGGATAGTGATAATCAACATCTGAATTAATTATTTTACCTTGATAACAATAATTATATTATTGACGTAGATGAACGGATACAGGTGACTTTCCAATTGTACATATACATGAAAATATTATTTTTGAACAAGTAGGCCTAGTGCTTATGTAAGTGTGTGGAATGCTTGAATAGATCAACTCATGAAAAAACTGGTTCAGTCCAACAAGGAATAATCATACATGTTTTGCAAATCGTTAGCCTATTCACTGCGATCTTGATCTAATAGCTATGTTGACGATAAATGTGATCAATAGAGCTTCATTTACAATCTTTTAAAACCAACAAAAACCAATGATCAATATAATTTCGCAAATTGAGGACTTATGTAGTTATAATTATATATACTAAGTATCTGTTAATTTCATGGTCTATTCCAATTCTCCACGAAAAGGAAAATATTTCTTCTGGCTTACGAAGTATCGAGTATCTTTTAAAACCAACAAAAACCAATGATCAATATAATTTTTGCAAATTGGAGACTTATGGAGTTATAATTACGTATTAAGAAGTATCTATCAATTCCATGGTCTATTCCAGTTGTCCACGAAAAGGAAAATATTTCTTCTGGCTTACGAAGTATCGAGTATCTTTTAAAACCAATGATCAATATAATTTCGCAAATTGAGGACTTATGGAGATATAATTATATATATTAAGTATCTGTTAATTTCATGGTCTATTCCATCATTTTATCATTTTTACATAACCTTTAGACTCTGTATTCCAAATTAAGGTTTAGAGCAGTTTTGGGTGAATGCCTGTTGTTTTTACCTGGATTGTATTTGTATATGAATACATTCCAGTTATATTCAGGAAAAGGAAAAAATTTCTTCTGGCTTACAAAGTATCACAATATGAAGAAATTTTGAGGTCAAAAAGTATTTTTAGATTTTTTCCACCATTGATATAATTTATATTGAAAAAGTCTATAGTCAATTCATCAATTTTATCAAATTAGATGGAATTTATCAAATCATTTAAGTCAAATAAAATTACAAAGTAGAGTATTTCGTATCATGCGTCAAGTTTAGGCTTTGCTCCTCCCTTTGAAGTATAAATTTCTAACGATTCTTTTCGCCTTTTTACCTGACTCATTACCCTGAAATATAAAGAGTTTTCGCAATAACTACTGTACACATAATTTGAGAAATCATTTTATTCGAAGTCCAACTGGATTCTGGATAAACTGATTGATAACGATGGTAATGATCATGATACTCTTAACAGATCATTTTACATTAGAAAGAAGAGTAATACATTTTTCAATTTTGTTATCTAATATAATTTTACCAAACCGAATCCAAATCCCTGACAATTTTTTCTCATTTTAATCTTTCCAGGGGCATCCCTGAAATTCCATAGAGGGCGCAACACACCCACCTCTCACCCTACACTTTAAGAGCCGCTGCTATCAAGTTCAAGAATTTAAATCGCCATGATTGGTTGTTGAAAAACTTAGATTGGAATGTAGTTTTAGAAACTCCAATATATTGATAACGTAATTAGCTACTGCTTATAACTCTCAATATTACGAATACATCCTCCTCTTAATATTGAGGCTTGTGCTGGATGATCGGCGATAACCTATTACAAAAGATAGGGCATCTTTTTCAAAGAAATAAGAATGTAATAAAAGTATATTATGGAAGCATCTTTCTATCATGAAAGGCTCGAAATTAGAGTTCTCAGCCACCAATAGACATAACTAGAACATTTGGTTAGAATCGGATTAAGATTCTTCAAGCTGAAAGCATACGGTACTGTTCAAGTTTGAAGGAATACAATGGATTTATCAGCTTCGCTTAACAATTAGCGACCGTATAGGATCTGAATTGAAAAAACTGCATTCTTTTCTGCACGTTCTGCTTACATCGTGTCCTTGATTCGAATGTTTTGGGTATATTTGCATTGATGCCTGCCAGGTAAATTAAGTTGGGCGTCTGGCTAAACGATTCGGCCTTAGATTTTTTTATTTTTTGAGGATTTGATAAAGCTATAATTACAAACCACGAGACTCCATCAAGTGATAGATAACCGATTGAGAAGTGGAAAATCGATTTGGGTTTAGTCCCTTCTGGATGGATGGCTCCACGTTAGACACAAATTAACAAGATAATCGGGCGCTTTTTATAGCTCAAACTTCATTGTTTTTCTTCAGATGACGCAACTTGGGTTCTAAAATACTGTTTAAAAAACACAACAGATTGTCTCATAAAATTGTATTACAAAACGTTCCTTCAAATTTGCTGTTGTTTCCCATCACAATTCACAATAGAACCCAAAACTATCTAGGCTATCTATATAAATAAAAATTAGAAATCTAAGTACCCTTTTAAAATTGTTCAATCACGACATGCTTCGGCAATTTTAAAAGGGTACTTAGATTTCTAATTTTTATTTATACATGTATTTGAAAGTAGCACTATAGAAAAAAAGACTATCTATGTATACAGATGTGAAATGGCACTGAACCATTCACACATTCATTCATTAATTCACTCATTCATTCATTCATTCACTCATTCATTCACTCATTCATTCACTCATTCATTCACTCATTCATTCACTCATTCATTCACTCATTCATTCATTTATCCACTCATTCACTTATTCATTCATTCACTCATCTATTCATTCATTCATTTATTTATTCACCATCAACAGAGCTTAAATTTACTGGACTAACCTCTTTCAAATTTGGCAGGTTCATTCAGTCTGCCTTCTATAGGCACAATAAGAATGGATTTGAAAAAAAAATCCAAAGATATGCCTATAATCTACGTTTTCCCAGCGTTTTTTTCAGTTTTCTCAGCTTTTTCAACAACTTATTGACAAAAAATATTCAAATTTCGTACACAGACTACGGTGTAAAATTGTTGTATTGGAAGGGCTTTGAATTGATGTTGAAGTTACATCCAAAATCAGTGATTTTTTTAGCGTTTTCCCTGCGTTTTCTAAGCTTCCTCAAGAACTAAATATCGGGGCACCGAGCTTCGCTCGTTATTTTTATTCATTGTTAAACAGAACACAATTCTTTAAAATGATCGTTTTTATATTTTACAGCTGGCTATATGTCATCTTATGAATTTCGGGGATGCGATATTTTGATTTTTCACATACTCGCTCACTCACTTTTTTACCATCCACAGCTGTTTCAGCCAAGGATGAATAAATTATACTTTTAATGTCGTTCAACGAGTTTTCCCAAGGATGAGACCTAGTGCAATCGAATTTTTATATCAAAAACCTACTATGTTCTAAATTTCGTGAAAATCGTTGGAGCCGTTTTCGAGATCCGTTGAACATAAATAACCAGATTTAAATATAAATATAAGAATACAGAAATTGCTCGCTTAATATAATAGGATATGCTCAAAGTTTAGCTGAGTATGCAAATGTTGTAATTTAAAGGGCTTAGTAGGTATGCCTAAAGGTGCGTACAGATATACGCGCCGCGAACATGAGCAATTCATTTTTAATCAGCTGGCTATATCTGTATTTTTACAGAAACGGTAAGATACAGATATAAAAAGCTTGGCATCAGCTGATTAAAAGTAAATTGTTCGCGGCGCGTAAATCTGTACGCACCTTAAGACACGTCCAGAATCAGCGGTCTTTTCTGCGATATCTTGGCTTCTTGGGAAAAATAAATGAAAAGGAAATTTTCAAATTTGATACAAAAGTTCAGCTAAGGTATGAGAATTTACTATCAGGGGTATTGAATTAGCGCCAAAGATATGCTAGAATCGGATGTTTTTTGTCTGCGTTCTCTCAGATTTTTTCAAGAAACAAATGAACAGGAAAAGTTCAAATTCAGTACAGAAGTTCATCTATCGTAAGAAAATGTTGAATCAGAAGAGTTTTTATATAACGCCAGAGATACGCCCATAACTGGCGTATTATTATCCAGCATTAATTATTCTGTGTTCTATCAGCTTCTTCAAAAGCAAATATATTAACAGAAATTGTTCAAATTTGGTAAATGGGGTTCATCTGAGGTGTACAAATGTTGTATTGGAAGGGCTTTGACATAACGCAAACATACGCAAAGCATCTGCGTTTTCGAAAAAAGCAAGCTCAAATGAAAAATGCACACGAGCGAAGCAAGCCTGCTGATCTCATTTTTTGACAATTCAGCTGGCGGTCCAGAGGCGTAGCCCCCTGAATAGACGGACAAAGCGTGCGAGGCGGGTCCGCCGGCTAGTACAGAATATAAGAAATAACCTCAGACGACTGAGGAAAGAAAACACATTATTCTTCTTTTTTCTGTGCTCAGACTCTCATTTCAAAGGAATAAAAACATTGACCAATTTTACAATTATCCGCGTAACATTACAACGCTTTATAGTTTTCAATTTTTATGAAAATTCCGATATTGATCATCATGATAATCTTCTTTCCTTGCATCCTTTTTCCTCTTCTACACTTCCCGTTTCCTCTTTCTTCTTTCCAACTCACCGAAAATTTCAAACTCAACTTGTACTGTAATAATATTTGATACTCACTGTATTAATCTGAACTATAATTATCAGCAGTATCAAACTTCACCTTTACGATAGCATTGAATGTAAAAGAATAATCATAGGCTTCCACTAACATCCTAACATCAATTATTGATATCATCAAAACTACTTATTTATTTAAACAATTTTATATACTTGTTTAGGATGTTAGTGGAAGCCTATGATTGGCCATCAGCTGTCGACGAATGAAGGTTGAGCTCTACTGTCATTGGCCGAGACTAGACACACCCAATTCTTCCAATATATCATTAGAACAATCAAACAACAACAAATGAACAGAAACTTCTTAGTTCAAGATAGTATTTATGTATCATACATAGTAATATATATACTTTTAATAACCTATAAATATATACCTACATTTAATATCAACTTGTAATATGCATGCTAATGCAATAAGTAAGTTTCCTTATTGTTTTTATTTTTATTTGTTTGTAATGTTTTTTGGAAAATAAAGCTCATTTCGTTTCATTTGTTCGATAAAATTCAGATGTATTTCAAGGCACAGGGGTCTCTATATTCAGACTATCTCTAACATTATTTCTTAAAATCGAAAATCTAAAGCAGGATTGAAACAAGTGAAATGGAAAATTTTGAACCGTATTTGTATGACTGATTGAAAGTCAATATACACACTTCTATCAATATTTTTCAAATATCTTAGCCGTGTATAGGCAGTAACTGATTGTTTTTGTCATATTTCAGGGATAAATGAATTGCGCCTCACTATAAGAGCTAGATAAAATTAGTCACCTGAATTTCAAAGGAACATAGAAATAATTCCTTCATGATAATGCAAAATTTGTAGCTATCACGTCATTAGCAATCAGTGAACTTCTAGATTTGTTCAGTTTTCAGAAAATCCTTAATTATGATCACTATTTGATTACTTCTCAGCTGCAACGTAATTTTCCATACAAATCTATTGTTAATAACGATTCTTTATAGGTACAATTAATTAATTCTAATAACGGTTAATTATACGATTCTTTTATGGAATACAGATAAATCAATATTTTATTGCATAAAAAACAAATTATTGTTTTAGAAGTCACTTCATCTGAGTAATGATTTATATACGTGACATCAGTGCTCAACCAACAAAATCATTCCATGTAAACGGAATTTCCCAGAGAGTACATTTAGTGAGGGATTATCATAGAATAAGCTACTTTTCTGATATTTTTATTGGATGACTTGTCGTAGTTCAGACAGCTACGTTCACTCTACCAACTACCACTTGATCAAGAACAATCGTAACCACCATCATTGAAAAGTCTTATCATGCATTAACACCCCTTAGCACTATACTTTGCGAGGTCTATGGATTGAGAAGTTCTGTTCCACGGTACCAGAGTTTGGAGTAAAAACAAGTCTTTGGCAGAGTACTGTAATATCACAATCTTTACTTCGCGGAGAGGTCTATGAATCGAAAGGTTCTGTTCCCCAGACTCTAGATTTTAGAGTGGAAACTCGTCTCTGGAAGAGTATAGAATAGAATAGAATAACTGCCTTTATTTTTGAACTAGAAGGACGAGGTTAGGTATTCTGATATCACAGAGTACTGTGATATCAGAATCTTTACTTTGCAAAAAGTCTAGAAATTTAAAAGTTCTATTCCATACAGACTTTAGAGTAAAAACAATTCTTAGGCAGAGTACTGTAATATCACAATCTTTACTTCGCGGAGAGGTCTATGGATTGAAAAGTTCTGTTTCACACTCTCGAGATTTTACAGTAAAACCCCAGTCTCTGGCAGAGACAGCGTACTGTAATATCACAATCTTGAGATTTTAGAATAGAAGGAAAATTAGGCAAAAAAATAGTCTCTCGTAGAATGATGTACCGGTACTATGAATAAATACGACAACTTTCGATCATGGAGTTGCTCATTACGAAATAAATATTCAATCACAAATGAAAGTTCATTTACATTCTCCACATTGGAAGTTCATTTTGCACAAGACTTGATCATTTCAAAATTCTTGTGCAGCGTTTATCTCAACGCAGGTTCAAGTGTAGCCCATTTTGGAACGATCCAACACATTGAGAAACTTGCATTGGTCGTTGGTCCATGATCGTTGCAAGTTGCACTGCAATCTAGTTCACAGTTGTTGAAACTTGAAGTGGAGAGAGATAAAGTGAGAGAGAGGGAGATAACCATCTCCAAGATGCATTAACAGCTGCTTGCAAGTTTATAAATAAGCGATCCTTGTTCGATAGGCAAGCAACGGTATTAGATGAGGCTTACTTCACGGTCAGCCAAGATCATAGGTGTTCGATTTTCATCGATTAAAAATGCCACTGAACCGGATTAGCATAGGCCAAGAACCACTGATAGTGACGAAAGTTGAGCTTGGAGCATCGAGCAAGTGTAGTAAACAACACGTTTTTGTCATCTGGTCCAATGCATTTCTCCATCACTTTCTTTCAAAAGATAACCTTCGAAAGAGTATGCAACATCTCACTTGGTTGTCACAATATCGACTTGGTTTTTACGTTTATATTTTAATCCACATTTTTGGAATTGTATCGAGCCAGAACTATTTCTCCTCATGGTAGTACTCATTGAAGTACGAGTTCAAATCAAAAGTTCAGAAATGAAAAAAATTGGGTTACTGGGATTCACTTGAATCCTGAATTAGCCAGCCTTATGCCTAGTAGCACAATCACCTTTGATGAAAGTCCCTATCATAGGGAGAATGGCAAAGTCGTATGTAGGTTGAAATCCCGAGTTCGAGTAATGGAAAGCGAGTGGTGGAGAAACCAATATTATAGAGCCCATAGGTACCGTAAATTCCAACCATAGAGTAAACATAAACATCCCTAAGATTATTCCATGATCTTGATAATTGCATTATCGCCGAAACTAGTCGTGTTTTCTATGAAATATTAAGAGTGCTATTGATTTCTATATTGAACATTCAAGTATCTCTGTTAAAATACTTAATGAGCATTCAGTTGATTTGGTTTTGCCATAGAATAACAATAGAGGAGTACCTACGTTTTATCTATGATTACGCATAGCATGCCGAAACTGACAACTGATACTAGCCTCCGTCTATATTTTTACAAACTCTATTCTGTAAAAATTTTACAAAAATTTGACTCGATTTCATACCAAATAATCAAATTATTTTACAAACTCAATGGACTGGTTGGATTTATTATAAATTGTGTTAGTAGCCTAAGCGCTAGATTCAATATTGGGTTGATTTTCATTGGAGTACCTTAGCAAATACAAATATTAGCCAAAATTAGCAGACTTATCTGCCACGAACAGACGCCTTACGTTTTTCATCAGCTGATGATTATTATATTTGTATCTTTACAGAGACAGTACGTATATCATTTATATCTACGTTACAGATATAAATGATAGTAGCATCAGCTGATGAAAAGAGTAACGCGCCTCATGTGAGACGTATGTTTGTGGCTCGTAAATCTGTACCCAGCTTCTTCATAGCTTTTATTTATTATACTTAATTCTTTATTGATTCATACAATAAGTACCTACATCATCCAAATTATAGGGAGAGAAAAAATAAGGTAAATTTGTGCTATTCCTCTCCCAAATTAAGATAAGGTTACACATAGTCCGAAATAGGTTGTCTTGTTCTTGTTCAAAATTTTCAGTTCTTAATTATTTTCACAAAGTAGATTTTTAAATTTAGATGCTTCAAAACCAAACATAGAAGAAAATTTCACATTATTATCACTTTAATAGGAAATATTCAATATTTACTTTAATTAAGAAATAATTTTGCAGGACCCAAAAACAAACTTATTATTCTATCATTTGAACTTGAATTTCAATTAATAAGTAATTATTATTATTATAAATATTGGAGAAGTAGCAGATTTGGGCGTCAACGTGATTTTATGAAGTTTTATTGTAAAAATCAAATAGATAAATACGTCAAGTACGCTCAAATTATATAAAATTGGAGTTGATTTTCATTGGTACAGCACAGCATATGTATAACGATAATTCATTATAGTAACTATAATACTCCTTCATGTATTAAGGAGCCTGTAACCTTGATTTTCCAAAAAGAGTGAGTAAATGTGTATTCCTGTCTAAATTTGGGAGAGGAGTAGCACAAGGTTACCTTATTTTTTCTCTCCCTATCATTTTGATGATGTACTTATTGTATGAATGAATTAATGATTGATCCCTCGCTTGTTCTGTCAGAAACCGGTGGGAGAGGGGGAAGTATAATTCAAAACAGAAAATTATATGAGAAAGTAGAGGAAAACTTTGTAAATCCATTACATTGAGTGGTGATTCTCAAAGCACTCCAAAGGAGGATCAAACGAAGGAGTTTCCACACAGACCTCCTAGAGCGTAGATTTTTGCCAGGGAATGGAATCTGCAAAAATTATCATTTTTACTTTCCTTGCCCTATTACCATAGGTAAGGAAAGTATTGCTTTCCAAAAAAAATTAAGGTACCCTAATTTCAAGTTTTCTATACGTTTCAAGGTCCCCTGAGTCCAAAAACATGATTTTTGGGTGTTGGTCTGTGTGTGTGTATGGGTGTATGTGTGTATGTCTGTGAACACGATAACTCCATTCCTAATTAACCGATTGACTTGAAATTTTAAACTTAAGGTCCTTATACCATGAGGATCCGACAATAAGAAATACAATAAAATTGAATTCAAAATGGTGAATAGCTATTTATAAGCCCTATCAACTGAAATGAGTCTCATTTCTGGAAAAATTTCAGAGGCTCCGTAATATTCTTGAGAAAAATGGAGGATAATGACTAAAAAGCCATGTTATTCTTGGTTTTATCGAAAACGGCTCTAACGATTTTCTTCAAATTTATACCATTGATAGCTATTTACAAGCCCTATCAACTGACACGAGTCTCATTTCTGGGAAAATTGCAGGAGCTCCGTAATATTCTTGAGAAAAATGGCGGATAATTACTAAAAAACCATGTTTTTCACGATTTTCTCAAAAATAACTTGACCGATTTTTTTCAAATTCATACCCTGTATAGTTATTTATCAGCTCTATCAACTGGCATGAGTCTTCTTTCTGGGAAACTAATGGGGGGTCCACCCCATCCTTGAGAAATAAACTTAGTAACCTCCTTCTCGTGCATGAGGTAGGTAGCGCAGTTCATAAAAAGAACACATAGTCGACTTTAAAAAATGACGACTAAAAAAATCATCGAATTTCACAGTTTACAGAAAGGAAAACAATTATATATACAGAAGTCTGATCGTAGTTTCAAATATGAGCAAGGAAAGTTGTGTGAGTGTACCACACCAGATTTTTATATTGCTGTATTGAGGTCTATATGCATCATTGAACCATACACATTACACTATTACATTCCACCATCCACTTTTAACGCTAAACTAAGATTACATGTAGATATAGTCGCGTTCATTATGGGCCAGTTTTCGAGCTCGGAATTTAGCTAAGTTCTAAACTTTAAACAGCTGGAGTCAGAAAATTGGCTTTACGAAATGGGGCGAAATAGCAGTCCACGTTTAAATTAAATTTCGAAAAACTAGAAAATTGAACACAAAATAAAATAAAGAGAAAATAGTGTAAAGTTTCAGCTATTTCAAATTATTTAGTAATGTATATTTTCGTCAAGGAAAAACGTTTCCAATTATAGAAATGAGGTAATAAATATTATCATAAAAACTGCGACTACGCCCCGTTTCGGAAAGCCAATTTTCTGACTCCAGCTGTTTAAAGTCTAGAACTTAGCTAAATCCCGAGATCGGAAACTGGCCCTATGAGTTTGAAGTGCTTCATTCCGGATTTAAACGAACAGCTGATCTATATCTGATTGAACCGAGATTATGCATAAGGGCCTTAGAATTTAAACATTACAAGATCAAGAAGTGATCCATGAAAATACTGATCGCTTATCACTAGGCTGAATTGGATGAAACTCTAGCTGTGAAAAATTGAGACAAAAATGCAAAATATTATCAGAATAATTTCAGACATGACAGTGGAATTTTTATTGGGTTAGATATTAGGATAGCCAGGAACTTTTTTCTTTGTATTTTTAGTGTGTATACCAAAAACAGTGATATAAAATTTCCATAATTCAACAGTTGTTGAAAAATTCGAGAATGCGTATTAGGAATGAATAGCACTTCATGTTCCATTTAATGGAAATAATCGACAAGTATTTATATGGAAGTCAATCGTTCATGCTTCAAGAAACTAGTTTAATCGGCTAACTGGTTTTTCCTCGGGAATATTGACATCCATGTTGATATTCACGTTGTTTATAAGTAACTATCATCGGTTAATTAAGGCTTTAGCAGCCAATCAAGATATTAGCGTTAGCTTCAACCTTACTTACTTATTAAAGTAGATTTACAAAATTAAAACCCATAAGTAAGTTAAACAATACTGAGAGTTATGGAAAACAAAACTTTTCCACGATTTACATGAATTTCCAAGTTCTTATCCTCTAATAAATTGGCGCCGCAGACCTATCTATTATTATTACTAGTCTGATTCACAATCATATTCTAATTCATAGAAAAAGAAAATTGGACTTTAAGAACAATCAAATTACATTATTTAATTTGAAAATAATTTAATACATAATAATAGTTTTTATATTACATGATAGAGATACATAAAATTGTGTTTATATGCATGGATAATACAATACAAACATATTGAAATTGGCAGGAAGTTGGAGTTGATATTGTTATAAGTCATTTATAAACTAACAATTTGATAACTCAAATTTCTAAATGTTATTGTATAACCATAATACCCACAATAGTACAAAATATTCAAGTGGGGTGATGTTGATGTTGATGATGATGATATTTTTATAATACACCTAGCCTAAATTCCTTATGTATAACCAACTTAATACTTAATGGATGATTTTAAAATGAATTATATAGAAAATCAATCAAGTAACACTTTTAGAATATTCAATAAGATGAAGACGCACGCAACGTTTATACTGTATTTCGAAGATACACATCTCTTTATTATAATACATTTCTGGTTATGATCATTTCAAGATTTTGATTCAATAAAAAACATGAATAATAACATGTAGATGAATTATCAAAAAACCGTTAGACTATATGACTAATCTTTCGAAAAAGTTTTCGATAAAGCTTTAACAAAACAGGGAAACTTGTGAAACTCAAATTCGACTTTCTTCAAAAAGATCACTTGAGCTCCGTGAATATATAATGTGTGTGGAGCGAACTTACAGTGATAAAGTAAATTAAAATCACTATTGTCGATCAATTACATAAATCAAACACATTCGTAATCATCGTAGCCTATATTCTGTTTATGAAAAGATCATGATAATCAAATCGAAATAATAGCAATTCATATTATTTTAACGATAACCAACTGATGTTCTTGATCATCACGCTATTCAAAGCTCATCGATACGAGAACGAATTGTATGAACTATATTTGTAGAACTATGGTATGAAGTACAAAAACGAATGATCCATCTCGTATCACAGAAACGCAGTCCAGTAAACAATGTTCAGAACAAAAAACGAGAACGGAAAGAAGAATCTAGAGAATTTATCGATGTAGACTGCTACCTCACGCCCGTTGCAGAAAGTTGGATACTGAGGCACACTGGGAACACTTCTTCGTGGAGGAATTCTGCTGTTTGGATCCAGCGCCTGTATCAAACATAAGCCTTGTATAACCATAAACAACAACCTTGTATTGTATCAACAGTGTCCGCCGAGTAGACTCACAAACTTCGGGAATTGATGATATAGGTAAGGTAACAATATTCTAATAACTTGGGTGTTATTAATTCGCTTTGCCACAGAAAGAAAATAAAGAAACAAAGCTCCTCCACTATGATAACGGAAATCTTGAAGAAACTAAGTTTACTAACTAGACTACAAATCTTCGTGAATTGATCAGGTCTTCAGGTGTCAGGTAACAATATTCTTATAGCTTGGGTGTTGTATGCTTTGCCTCTTAGATGAAGGAAATATCGTATAAACAGAAAGCAAAGACTAGACTATTTATCTCCACGATTTGATAGTATAAATTATTGAGTTGAGTAACAATATTCTATTAGCTTGGTGTAGTTTGCTTTGCCACAGGAAGGAAAGAAATAAAATCTAAAGAAAAGTTTCACAACTAAGATAAAGAAAATCTTGAAAAAACAGAGTCCAAATACTAGACTACTAAACTTCACGATTTGATAGTATGAATATTATTAGGTTGAGTAACAATATCCTGATACTCTACTCAACTTTTAACTATAAAACTTTGATCTTTGAACTGTGAACCAACTTCTAACTTTGAACTGTGCTCTAGCTCTAATCAACTTTAAACTTTGAACTGGAAACTAACTTTGAACTCTAAGTCCAATTAACAAAGAGCTCTGGAAACTATGTACAATAAAAGAAGATATTCTCTTTTGCATGAAAAATTTCATAATTGTTGTCGAAAACTTTTGAGAGTTATATGTATCAGATAGTCAAGCATAAGTACAAGGTGCGCCAGAAAAACTTACCCATTTGAAAGGTCAATAAAAACAAAAGTACTAAAAACAAAGTTATTGTTCTAATATTTTTTTATATGATAATACAATATCCCTATTTTTTCCATGCAGTCTTGAAAATGACATCAGATTAATGGCGACCCCCATTGCGCATACACTGATGAAGTCGATTTTTGAAATTTGTATTCAAACGTTGCAGTATATCAATCGGTATGTTGGCAATGGCGTCACAAATGTTGTTCTTGAGGTTTGCTATGGTCCGTGGTCGATCGACATAAACCAGGGATTTTAAATAGCCCCATAAACAAATCGTATTGAGGAAATGAGCCTAGTCACTGAAAAAAATGACCGCGTCTTCAGGCAGGTTGTCAATCAGCATATCACATGCATTTTGACGGGCAACAAAATCGCGTTCAGTCAATTCTTGAACAACATC
This sequence comes from Nilaparvata lugens, assembly GCF_014356525.2. Taxonomy (NCBI): domain Eukaryota; kingdom Metazoa; phylum Arthropoda; class Insecta; order Hemiptera; family Delphacidae; genus Nilaparvata; species Nilaparvata lugens. The sequence continues at coordinate 91,344,357 of NC_052518.1, read as the reverse complement.
CAATTCATAGGGATGAAATTGGAGGTCTTCATAGAAAATTCGTCGAACAGTGGAGTCAGAAATTGCCATAGCAGATGCGTGTTTGCGAGCCGAACGCCGGGGAGAACGCACAACTGACTGCCTCACTCTTTCGATATTTTCTGGAGTTTTGATGGATCGTTTAAGACCATTTCTGTGTTTAGCGACACTTCCACACTCCCGAAATGAGTTAACCTACGACAGAATCGAATTACGGCCAGGAACGAGTCTATGAGGAGGAATTTCAATTCGAGCGCGGAAGGCACGTTGCGACAAGTGACCGACCATAAGAAAAGAAGCTCTCAACTGCGAAGGCCCGCTGCTCTCTAGACCAGAGCATGATGGCTACTCATTTACTAGGGAGGAAAAACTTGGGAACTTCCCCCCCTAGATGCGCCCCCTCCTGCCCCTCTACAAGACCAATTCACCGAGCGGGATTTTTTCAAATAAGTAAGTTTCTCTGGCGCACTTTGTATAAGCATATAATATTTTATTGTTGATGTATGTTTTCAAATCCGCAAAACAACAATCATGAGTGTTCATTAATTAATAGCAGGTAGTATCCCACAGAAATCTTATAAGGATCAATATTGCTTACAAACTCCCCTATAAGGTTCTGACTAAACAAGATCACTTCAATAAAAGATCAAATATTTTATTTTTCACTTCCAAAATAATGTTGGAACGGTTTCAAAACCCCTTACACCAGCACATTCCTGGAAGAAGTGACATGAAGGAGTTATTGTACATCACTTATGCAGAGTTGCATTAAGTTTTATTCAGTCGTTGAACAATTAATGCGTCACAAAGAAAATCCAAACCGTCGACTTGAAACAGATCTCCAGTCGAATAGCTAAGGCACTAATGATGAAATATGAAAAAAGTGATAACACTAGCAGGCACAAATAATAGGCAAATTTTAAATAAAGAAAGTAAAAAGGTTTGGACTATAAAATAAAAAAACGAAATTTGAGAAATATGAGAGAATGATAAAAAGCGACATGACTAGCAGGTACAGAAAAGCAGCAAATGGAATGCATTTGATCACAATCTATGAACAAAGGGATTTGCAAAAAGAAATATAGTCAATATGAAACAAGTAAAGGCTGAAAATGAAAGAATACTTAATCATTTGTGTAAAACAAATAGAGAAAGTGACATCAAAAGTAGGAGAGAGTAGCAGACGAAAATAAAGAACGTAGAATCAGAAGTTGAGAATAACTTCATTAACCATTAATCAAATAAGGAAAATATAAGTTGGAAAATGATAAAGAAAATTCGTTTAAAGGCAACTCTGAAACACGACAAGATCTTTATCAACAGGACAACATGGAAACGATATCATTCAACAATTTATACTAAGAGATGTTTGCTACATATAAAAAACAGTTGTAAAACACTACCTATAGAGTATCAACAATACTGTACAACTTTCAAGAACAAACACAACTTTGTGAATGGCCAATAAAAACAACCAAAATAACTGACACACCAATCTTGAAGATATTGACAAATAACATAAAGCAGTAATGACAACTAAAAGTAGTGTAGAATGATCCAAAATACAGTGCAATGGATGAAAAATATTTGAAAAAATATAAAAGTGAGTCAGCTAAATACAGTAATAAATTTGATATCGATATTTTTAACGTACAATTCCTATTTAATGTTAAGGCTGTGCAAAGGCTAAAAATAAACTTTCTACTGGTCATATATTTCAAAGTTATTCGATTTGATCATCAAGCTATCAAAATGAAAAAGTTTTCTCAGGAAAACATTTTTTCCCGATCATTACTTTTTGAGATATGAGCGCCTAAAGTTTAAACTTTGGGACTGAACATTTCAAATTCGTTAAGAGATAAATCCATGCCATTTAGAGGATAAATTACTTCATGGTATTTTTGTTTGAATAAAACAAAAATCTTTTGAAAAGATGAATTTTTGAGAAGGTTATTCAATTTACCAAGAATAACTCAACTAAAAGTTATTTTTGATAATTTTTAGTAAATTGAATAACTTTCTCAAAAATTGATATATTCACATAATTTTTGTTTTATTCAATCAGCAATACCATGAAGAATTTATCCTCTAAATCTCATGGATTTTTCTCTAAACGAATTTGAAATTTCTGTCTTTTAAAAATTAAAACTTTATTTGTTCATATTTCAAAAAGTAATGATCGGGGGAAAATGTTTTCCTGGAAAAACCTTTCCATTTCGATAGCTTGTTGGTATACAAATCGAAAAACTTTGAAAAATATCACCAGTAGAAAGTTTATTTTTTAGCCTTTGCACAGCCTTAAGAATAGTTAATAGTTGGGGTGGGTGCATGGGTAGGAAGATGCAGGAGGCATGTGCAGAGAGTGCAGAGACTTGAGGAGGATTATGTGGGACGGAGGGTGCAGGATTTGGATCTGGGTGTCAGGAGGAGGCGGGGAAGGCCAAGGATGGAGTGAAGAGACGGAGTGTGGAGGCTGGTTTGCGGGAGAGGGCCGGTGTGAAGTGGAGCGGGAGAGGGGTTGGTGACACGGGGAGGAGATGGACAGGATTTTGTGCAGGAGACGGCTGAAGGAGGGAAATGCCGACCCCATATGATTGGAATAAGGCTTAGCCAAATAAGAAGAAGAATTGAATACATAAATTATGGAATTTGACGGATATAAACTATGTCTCAAAAGTTCATGTACTAATTAATTTAGTAAAATTGTATAATAACCAACAATCTCATTCACTACGGTATTCCAATATACATTATATGGGAGCAATCTATGGCACTCATTTAAATAAGATATTCACAACACATAAATCTATCATCAGTTACGCGACAGAATAATACTTTATTGAACGAGCGTTAGCGAGTTCCCACTTTCGACTTTTGGCCAATGTCGTTGTCCGTCTGTTTGTATGTTCTACAATAACTTTAGAAAGAATTGATCAATCAGCTTCATATTTTGAACACGTATTCCTCGAACCGCTTTACAGGACAAGTTCGTTGGACAACAAAATTGGCTCACTCCTTCGTCCTTTTTCAGGTTGTGAAAATAACATTGAAAGTGCATAAGAAATAAATTGTAATGATTTATCATTTAGTCAGCTGAAGAATTAATTCTTCTGTTGCATGCAATTACTACAGTTTTTTTCATTAATGACATCAGCTGAGGCTATTTGGAAGCTATCGCACGCGCTGATACATGATTTCAGCTGGTAATTACAACTTTTACCTATCAACAAAATGATACGGGTTGATAGATCAATTTGCGGTTTTCGCCATTCATTTTCTCTTGGAACTCTGTGTCGAAATCATGTATCACATGAACACCTTCTCATTTGAAAAAAAAATTATTTGGATTCATATGAAGGTCAAAGATGTAGAAGCGACGGAGTAATATTATAAGAGTAATTTTTCATTTCATATAGGATCCCCAATGAAACCTAATGACACACTGCTTATTTATTTCGCGTTTTAAAGAGTAAAATTAAAAAATTGGATATGTGAAAGGATATAGTTTAGTAATCACTCAATCACTGCATTAGAAGAGAATATTGTAAAAAACATACATCTTGAATGTGTCCTAGAAAGTTTTCATAAATGAATCACTGACGAATTTCATATTCAATTGAACTGATCGCACAATCTCCATCCAAAATCGCCCAATCTCGATTTAATAGCATAGAGAAAAGATAACATGAGATTGCCTAAATAAGAATATAAATCTCAGTACCGCCCTTTTAAATTATTTTGTCACATGTTTCGGACATTAAAGCCATTTTCAGGTCATTTTCTGACTTGGAATGCATTTTGTATTCTGACTTGAAAATGGCTTTAATGTCCAAAACATGTTGTTATAAAATAATTTTAAAGGGCACTGAGATTTATATTAAAAGTAGCCCTAAAGAAAAAATACATGAGATTACCTATAGCCTATGCTATATTTTCTCTTAGGTAATAGTGAGTGATTTTTGAAAATTTACTGCTTTTCAATAATTATTGGTTTGTGATTAATTAATTTGTTTTCAATTACCTTTAGATCATCGGCACCAGAACGTATATCCTCCTCTGAATATCCTTTCATAGCTTTGGTAGCTATAGGGCCCATGTAGTTATTCACCACAGCGAACTCCATCAATGACAGAAACACGAATACAGAACATGAAGACATCCATATGTCGATGGCTTTCACATATGATACAGGTGGCAGCGATTTTTGTGATTGAGTATTCTGGGTTGCTGCAAAATTTCAAACTCGTCAAAAAACAAATAAAAATTAACTAAACTCAAATACTATAACTCAAGAATTGATTTTTGATACTTTGTTAGAGTCTTCCTCCTCCAGTTCTCAGCACAGAGTACAAATTAGTCAAATATTAATGCAATTAAATTCAAAAACAAAATCCTTCAAAATTTTGATTTATTTTAAATGTATGAATAAGTTCTTACAGCCTTATTCAGACAATTAAATTAAATATTATATTAATAAAACAAAAAATATCCCAAATTCATGATTTACAATTATTGTAATGGCTTGTCAGCATAAACAAGACAATCCATTACAATAATTCAAATCATGAATTTGGGATATTTTCTGTTTTATTAATTTAATTTTTCTAATCATTTTTATTTCTATTTGTAGTGATTGAATGAAAGAATGAAAATATTGCATGATGTTATTAATGTAATAATGTAGATGGCAATAAGTCATCATCTAGTAAAAGTAAGAACATCTAGTAAAGTGGATTCATTAGGAGAATCTATTCTTGAAATTACAATCAACATTAGTCAATGTGAAATAGAAAAATATGTAAGTAATAGTAATTAAGTTACCACTTCAACTATTGAAAAATCTAAGCAATTGCAGCTTTTAATGGAATCAGTTTGAAATTTTCTTGATTTAAAAAGAAAACGGTATTCAAAATAATTTACAAATAGGACAAAAGAAAGTACACTCACCTAGAGTTAGAAGTGAAGTAACACCTAGAGTTACTCTGGCAGGTATAGCTTCAGGTTTGATCCAAAATGATATCCAAGACATAACAACAATCAAAGCTGATGGAATGTACGTGTGAAATAAGTGGTAACCAAGCCGCCGACGTAGGTTAAATACAACCGCCAAACAGGTAAAATTACCTACAAATATGAATTTTGAAAATTATTTGAAACTTTGGTATCTTTAAATGCAAATTTCCTAATAATTCACATAAAATCTCCAACACTTAATAACTGTTTTATACACGCTATAATAATATTTTTATAGTCATTATTGTTATTATTACGAATGGATTCTCATTAGGCCATCATCGACCTTCAAATTCAAATCTTTATTTGTCCCAAAAAAAACATAATTACAATGACAAAAATGGTTATAAAATAAAAAAGTAAAATACCATATAAAATTAAAAAATAAAAATACCGTTAAATAGGATCATACATAACTATAGCCTTGAGTAATTATCGAGTATCAGTTTTACAAACTTCAACTATTTCAACTTCAACTTATTCATTCAAGAAGTATCAAGTCACCAACAGTAATAGATTCAACAATCATTGTTCGAATCTAATTATTTAAAATATTTCAATTTCGATGAAAGATTATTTCAGTCAATATCACCTAAGCAAATAATCACATGCGAGAAAGCCCCCTCACTATTCCTATGTGATTCATAATAAGAAAACTTACCAACCTGTTGAGTACTCTATTGTACAATCAGCTGTGTAATTATTTGAAATATCCAGCTGTGGCAGTTCTATCTCTGGATTCACAACTAACGGATCCGTCATATTCCATATGAACACTAAATCGTGATCCGTATGAGATACTGAAAAAATATTACAAAGCAATCATTTTATAATAATCAAATAGAAACTTGAATCTTTGAAGATTATACATATGAGAAAGATGGTGAAGACGTAATCCACATTTGAGACTAACTGACTAATTAGGTAAGAATTATTGTAAAGAAAATCATTTTTTATGTCAAGGGTTTGATTACTTATTGATAAAATAACGAAAGTATCTTCTATATAATAAGAGAGAGTAGGGTTGTGTTTATTCGTTTGTTCGTGTGTTTGTTTGTTCACATCAAAATATGTCAACTTGTGGATTGCAAACCGGAAAAACGGGAATGATTTAGATCTCCAAATTTTGCACATAGATTCTAAAAATATCAATCTCGTGCACCTCAAAGCCCAAATTTCAATTTTCCTTCTAGATTTTTCATAATTAATGTTTAAATTTCATTAATGGTACATACGATTTCATAAAAAAAATAACCAAATCATATGATCGTAATTAAAAAATGAACATCAGCTGTTCTATTATTGCTTTATACCTGATACCACTTAACCACAATAATATTTTTGTTGATAATTGATAAATATGTTTAATAATAATGATAATACTTTTATTATAAATATAAGAATAGTATTGTTTCGATAATTAATAAATATTTTCATTTTCAGAAACTCTGTATAATAATACTAGTAGGTAACCCGTGCTTCGCAAGGGTCTATTTTAAAACTGCAAAATGAAAACTTGACGTAATAAAAAATTCGAAATTTGAAAATAGGCCTATAACCATCCTCGGTTAATGAAGAATCTTTATGAAAAATTTCTAATCAATCAGTCCAGTAGTTCAGACGTGATGATGTGTCAAACATAATTTTCCTACATAATTTCACGTACGTGTATGAGCCAGCTGTTTCCATTATTATAGTAAAGATGAGGATAGATGGATGGATGATTTATCAGTATCTTTGAATGAGAATAACTTTTGAACGGTTTGAGAAATCGGTGCGGTTTTGATGCGACAGAAAATCAGTTAATTTTATTCGAATAGGATCCCCAATCATACCTATCATCTAGTGTACTTTTAAAAGAAATGTTCAGTTGCTTCTATACAACAACTGGAAGCATGACAAATTGAAAACTTGACGTAATGAAATCTTGAAGAACTGAAAATAGGCATAAATAACCATCCTTGGTTAATTAAGAATCTATATGCAAAATTTCAAATTAATCAGTTGAGTATATTTCAGACGTGATGATGCATCAAACATAATTCCCCATTCCTTACGTGTATAAGCCAGTTCTTTCCTTTATTATAGTATGGAAAACTGAAGAATAGATAATACTTGAAAACCTCACAGAATCATATTGATTTTTTCCAATACATCAATAAATTTTAGTTCGATTAGGATACTCCTCAATTTGAATCAGGCAGCCTTTTGTTTTCCCAATTCCAAATAAAATACCTAAAATACTCGTTTCACTGCGAATTCGTGTCTGATGGTACAATAACTGAAGAATGTAAATTATTACTTATTTTATTGTGATCTATTCATGTATTTCTTATGAAATTCAATCATAGGCCTACAGCATGAAGACTATGTCCATTTCATTTGTACTGGTGGCAAAATTTTACATTAAAAATAATTATTTGATAAAATCCAAGTTCAATTGTAATGAAAACAAATTCCTTCAAAGAATAATTGATAATAATACGTTTCGAGGGAAAAATTAAGAACAAAAAAATTGAGAAGCATCGGGGATTCAAACCAAGGAACCATCGCTCCGTAAGCTAGCGTTTTACCGTTGAGCTACACAGCGATTCGAAAATTATAGTCTTGTAACAGCATTATAGCCTCCTCATAAAAAACACACTTTTCAACAAAGTAGACTATGGAACTTAATGTACGGTAGCATAGATGAATTTGAACATTAATTCTGATAAACTAGAAGGAAAATTGAAATTTGGGCTTCCAGGTGCACGAGATTGATATTTTTAGAATCTATGTGCAAAATTTGGAGATCTAAATCATTCCCGTTTTTCCGGCATGCAATCCACAAGTTGACATGTTTTGATGCGAACAAACGAACACACGAACAAACACAACCCTACTCTCTCTTACTCTATAGAAGATGGTGAATGTGAAACAGCTTTATCACAGAAATTATCTCAAAAACATCAGTTTATAAAAAACATTGTTTTGAAACTTCGTTTTCCTGATGCAATGTATAGGCCTACACGTGGCATGGATTATTATTTTTTTCAGCTAGAACAGTTTTTTGTGACAAAGTGCTAAATAAACGTCTACAGTTTCATCAATGCTGTATCGGCAATATGAAGACGCATGCATTCAATATGTCTTTGAATAAAGGTGTTGATATTTACATAAAGAAATTATTCCCTTCCATTTTTATTTAATTAAAATTTCAAAATTATTCGAGCCCTGATAGAATGACTGACTCACTGTACAGTCAGTCGAAAATTTTAATATTGGAATGAGGGGTATTTTGGCAAGCTGAGCAAAAAAATAAGGTCCTATGCACCTTTTCGTTATATCTTCAAATGAAAAATGAGTTTTGTGGGTTGTCAAAACTCCCTCTGAAAGGGAAACTATTCAACTTATTCTATCTTTTAGACTAAAAGATTTAGTATAATAACAATAATTATCCATTCATCTATCCTCTTCTATACTATAATAAAGGAAAGAATTGGATTATGCACGTATACACATGTAAAGTATGAAAAATTATATTTGACGCATCATCACGTCTGAACTACTGGACTGATTAACTTGAAATTTTGCATATAGATTCTTGCTTAACAGAGGATGGTTATAGAAATATTTTCAATTCTTCAAGATTTGATTACATCAAGTTTTCAATTATTTGTCATGCTTCCAGTTGTTGTATGGAAGCAGCTGAATATTTCTCTTAAAAGGGAAATTAGAAGATAGGTATGATTGGGGATTCTTTTTGAATGATAAAAACAGGTTTTCCGTCGCACCCAAATTTTTTCCGCCATTTTGAATCAAACTTCTTTTTTTTAATTGAAAGGTGGGCATATGATACATGATTTCCAGAGAAAAGGTATGGTGAAAACCGCACATCGATATCTCAAACCTTTCAAAATTTATTCTCATTCATTTCCTTTATTGTAGTATAGAACTGGCTTATTAACACGTATACACGTGTAAAGGATAGGAAAATTATGTTTGACGCATCATCACATCTGAACTACTGGACTGATTTACTTGAAATGTTGCATATAAATTCTTAAACAACCGAGGATTCTTATAGGCCTATTTTCAATTCTTCTAGATTTCATTACGTCAAGTTTTCAGTTTGTCAAGTTTTAAAATAGGCCCTTGCGAAGCACGGGTTACCTGCTAGTTGTCAATAAGTGAAGGCAGCTCTAGCCATGGTGGATGAAAATAGTTGTGGTAAATGACTGTATCAAATTATAATTTAACGTTTCAAAAAAAAAAGTATGAACACCTTATCAAATTAGTAGAATCTATAAGAATAGTATGTTGCAGATTATTTCTCAATCTTGAAAATTGAAATATACAAATAAATTACAAATTGAAGTTGAAAATAAGAGGACGTTCATCAAAATCAATGAATGAAAACTAATTGAAACGAAAAAAAACAAATATTCTTTGGATTCTTTTGAATTCCATTAGTGTCTTCATTTTTAACTTCATAATTTGATACTCATTGTTTTGACTTCATGAAAATTGTAGTATAGCTATTCCAAGTATCAAATAATAATAATACATTAAAATAAATTTAATGTATGGTCGATCAGTCTACCAACATTATTGAAGAGAATTTTGTGATAGTTCTCAATTTTTTCCAATACCTAAAGCTTATTTCATAATAATAAATATTATCATTTGGGAGAAAGATAGTACAAGATAACCTTAGGTTCTCTCTCCCGATCTGTGTGTTTTTATTGTAGAAATAAAATAAACAAATACAACAAATAGAGCAAAAATATTGAATATTAAAAATGAATCTCAATTATTTCAGAACGAACAAGCTTTTCATAGAGTATGTTCCATCAACACTGATGAATTAAATCAATCTGTTTTCAAGGAGAGCAACGTTTTTCAAGTTGGTCTGAAATATGATGAATCTTGAAAATGTTCCAAATGTTTTCAACGATTGACCACTTTTTTAATAGATTTTCATTTAAATTCATTAGTTATTTTTCATCTTAAAAATTGAACTTCTCCTTTTATGAATAACTTCACTCGTGGTTAGTTTTGAAAGAACGTTACATTCTAGTCAACTATGTAATAAAAATGATTGTAAGATTATCTCTTATTATTTCTCTAGTTAGTATAATATCAACGTTGTTGAAAAATTATCATAATTGAAGGAACAATGTTTCAAAAAAATAGAAGGAAACAGTGGCAAATAAGCCAAATATGATTAAGTTTTGAAAAAAATGTAAAATATACTCACAACTTTCAATCATCATTGAACAGATTTGTGTATCGTGAGGATAAGATTCGAATTTCATAGCACACGACAGCACTAAAGTTAACCTACGAATCAAAACATTGGAATGAATATAAGATATAATTAGCCTAAGGAGTGAACTTGATATTTCCTTACCACAAACACGCGGTTTTGATGACTTTAATTTCATAATAAATACGAACTTACGTATATTTTATTCCTACCGGAGTTCGGTAACTTTTTCATGGAACCGCAAGACACAACATCTCCAGCTATCACAACATCATTGATCATGATCTTAAACTATAAAATGTACAGCTAAAAAGATTATAATCACGGTACGGTACTAAAAAATTCAGTGATTTCAGTCGAAAAAAAAGGTTTGTTTCGAACAACTCTAGGCTATTTCAATATTTGAATATTCCAGGAGCCACTTAATGAGAATTTGATGAAAGTAGTATGATTTAGAATGTAATAATATCTATGTTATGTAGATGTAATCCATCATAGAATAAGATCCAAAGTTTGGTAGGCCAACTCTTATTTGATCTGAAAAACCAGTTCAATTATTTGATAGTGAAAATAATTTCAAATGGATTGCAGATAATTGCAAATAACTGTAGAACAAATTTCAAATCAATTTTTAGCTTAAGAATGCTTGCCACTCATTTAGCTAAAGCTTACTCATTTTTTATCATGAAGGCTAAAACTATAAGCATTTACTTTGGGATATTTTTATAAAAGATTCATTAGAAAGATAATGTTCGATGGAAAAGTTTCACAAAATGAATATGTATTTAACAAACTTAATCATACTTTAGTTTCATAAAACAGGTACTTGGCTTCTGAAACATCACACATCAGAGCCAAAGTCAACTGACCAATAAAAAGCTCCATTTTATACAAATTAATAGTGATTACAAAGTTCTGCAACATAGAATTTACTGTCTTTATACAGTCTCTACAAATTCAATAAATTCAAGTATCTATTAATTTCTACAAAGAATGTTCAGGGAGCATTACTTTTTTGCTTGAAAGGACAACATATTCTAGTATGAATTTTCTTCTTTAATTACCAATAATTATTTCACAGATAAAAATATCAATATTTCACAGGTGGACCTTCAAACGTATTACGTATGTAATAATTGTTTTTCTATCTTCAAAAGTTTAGGTGCAACATCTTGATGAATGATAGAATTTAACTGTGATTCAACATTAATTTGAATTTTTAGAGTTTAAGGAATAAAGTCAATAAAGCAATCAAATAACAGGAATCACCCTGGTAGCTTCAGAATAAATGAGAAATCAAAAGATTAAGGTGAAATTTCATCAAGACTGTCTCTAAAGATATTTCATTGTATACTGAATATAGGATAAATTATAATTGTATTAAGCTGAAATACAATATTATTTCTGTATAATTGTATTGTATCCTATTATGATTTAAACACATAAGACATGTCTACAGATGTAAATAAATGAGGGTTTGCATTTGCTCAAATGCTGGAGAATATTAATATAATAATTATGAAGGAAATATTTCATTTTGAGAGTTAGCATCCCACACATGATTTTAACATGTGTTTAAAATGTTATTAATTAAAGTAACAAACTCACCAAAATAAAAACATTGAGTCATTGGAATGGGCTCAAATTATTATGTTGTGCGAAAACGTTAGTTGTAAAACGAAAATAAACAAAAATATATGAAATGAGTTAGGAGAGTCTTATTTTGAGATATAAGATATTGAACGAAACCAATTATTATTAATTACCAAAAAACAATTAATAAACCAATTACCTATTGAACAAAAATCCAAATTAAATGCTGTAAAACACCCCAAATATTTCTGCTACTGAAAATATTGACAACTGGGTGAACACAGTAAACAGCTAGAAAAAAATTAGATGAGAACTACTATCCAAAAATCATTTGCCAGCCCGGAAATCGAACCCGGTACTTCCTAATTGCCAGTTTGATACATAATGCTTCAAACAATCACACCAAACTGAAAACCCAGTTTGATTGCATTTAATTTGGATTTTCGTTTAATGATTATCACATTACACATATTATTCTAACAATTGAAGTGAATCTAATATTAATTATTGTTATAGTTGCTTTAATACTTACTTGGACATATAAAGAAGTGTTTTATCATGATAAAGCCATAAATAGTGATTTGGTACACTCATTTCATGGAATGTCACTTTTTTGGCATTTTTAAAAAAGCAATCTGGTCGCCATATATTGTGCAACCAGTCTACATCTAAAATTCTATATTCTTCGCTCATATTTTCGGGAAGGCGTAGTCTTGGATCTCTCCAACTTTGTGCAAGGAATATATCAGCTACATATGTCTGAAAATATTTCCAAAATTCGTCAATCATTATTTGGTATTGATAAGCAACAGTACTGAGCATGCGATTCACATATTTTTTAATCATAACGAGATGTAGATGAAGATTATGATGATGATGATGATGATGATGATGATGCTTTGAGCACTGAAACTTTTCTTATTTATATTCTTTTAAAAATGAAGCTTATGCACCAACATTTTTGATCATAGGGGATTTAAACTATTTCACAGGTCCGTTCTGGAGGGGTCGGAGTAATACGTTTTTGACAATTGATGCAGCAAAACATTATTTATCAGATAAATAATGATAGCCTGAAATTTGAAAGTAAAGTTATGCAATATGCTGATGATAATATTTTATATATAATACATAAAGATTTAGGAGCAGGGTTAGGTTTAATGCAGAACGATCTGGATTTGGCAATTAAATATTTCTTTAATGATAGTTTAAAAATAAATTCACAAAAGACCAAAGTATTCAGAAATCAGAGACTTACTGTCAATGAGAATTAATTTGTTAAGTTAATTGGTCATAAAGCAGAATGTCTAGATAAACCACACATGAACGGATGTGATTGTCAAAAACTTGTTTTTTGTGACAGCTTAAAACATTTAGGAATAATTTTTGATGATGATATAAGATTCAGATCACATAATAATTCACTTTTGAAAATAATGAGAGCTGCTCTTTATAAATGTTCAAGAATTAGCTATCACTTTCCCATCACTACTAAAAGAATGATCTACTACTCAATGGTGCAGAGCACTCTCTTCTACGGAATCACCATCCATTATTTAGCACCCAAATATATAAAACAGCCACTGCATAGGGCCGTAGAAAGATTAATAAAAACACTTTTCAATGGTGTTGAATGTCACTTGTTCGGAATTATGTCGGTGGAAGCTTTAGCCAGGTTCACAGATTTGTCACGAAACTACTATAAGAACGAATATAGAGAAATGAACGAAATAGAATATACATTGAGACATAGAAATTATAGAACCCAGAGATATAACAATGCCCATGGTAAAAGAGCTCCAGAATTCAGAATCCCATTTTTGTTAAATTCATTGCCATTAGAGTTGACAATGTTACAGAGTAAAAATGAGATTCAAACAAAACTCAAAGTGCACTTCATAAGGATAAATCATTTTGATTAGTTTCAGGAAATGAGTTGTGTTTTAATTATTGTGTTTATTCGAGTTTATTATGAATTTTTTATCAACTATTTTTATTATATTTTTTGAGTTTAAAATAATTTAAATTTTACAATTAAGATATAATATTATGATTTAATAAATATTTGAGTTCAGAGTGAATAACATTAGGTAATATTCCAGAGTGATTATCTTGTTAATTGTCTCTTACCGAGCAAAGTCTTTTTCTATGTCTTATTTTGTAATTCAAGTTAAGTTAAGTTGAGTTAAGTTATGGTGCAATGGACAAAACAGAACAATCCGTTACAAAAAATGAAGGAATATAATCAGAAAATTGAGAAATATAACTATTATTATTGATTGTTTTTATTTTATGTAAAGGATTATTTTTATATATCCCTCAAATAGCTTATAGCTAGAGTGATACTATCGCACTATTGTAATACTCAAATGAAATAAAAATAAATACAAAAATTAAATAACCGGATAATCAGATAACCTGATTCTGGTTGTCAACAGTCCATTTTCAATGTACGAATCTACAATAATATGTTTCTCTTGATCATATTTTATACCTCCAAATCGGTCTTTCTTCAACGGATTCCTGAAGCTGATTCTGCTTCTCATCCAGTAAAATTATTGTACACAGCTTTTATGCATTATTTTACGTTTAAACGTATAAGTCTCATGATGAATTTTACAATTCCATATTTTGTGATAAGAGCAAAATTACTGGACATGCATCACGGAAAATCCACCCAAAATTATTGTAGTTGTAATAACAATATCTGAAAAATTGTAAGTGCAGTGAAGGCTTGTACTGCGTTCAATGGTTCAGTCAATTCCTTCAATAGAATCCAATTTGTTATGATAAATGTTCAATTAAACATAATGAAATGAAATGGAAAAAATCTTTATTAGGCGGAGTTAGGACTTTCAAGTCCTCTACCACTCAACCTCGACAATACAAATGCAACTGAATAAATAATACAGTGTAACTTGATATATAAATAAAAATACATTAAATATTATAAATTATTAAATCAATTTGTTGGACTAATCTAGAATGTAACTTCAATTCAAAGATAATTTTTCAAACAATGAGATGCTCTCACCATTAGAGTGTGGAATTACCTACATTTGGGAGAGAAATAGTACAAGGAGTATCCTTAGTTTTCCTCTCCCAGTCAGTGTTTTCTTGTAAAAATAATAAATAAAGAAAATGATGAAATATTGCTACAAAATAGAAACATAAACTTAGTTGGAACAAAACAGTCAATCTGCATTTAGACTAAAAAATCAATTATATAATGTAAGAAACAATAGTAAAAAAAAGAAATTATTAATATAATCATTCACACAACATTCACACAGCCCACCAGACCAGCTTCAAGCGCCAACCCATATTATTTAATAAACATATTATTTACCAAACATATTATTTTTAATAAACAGATTGGAGCAAAAGTATATTATTTTTTACTATTGAATAACTGGGACATGTTTTGATAATATTGATATGAAAACCATTTCAAATTTACTAATTAAAATAGGCCTACATTTTTCGATCATTAGTTCTATGTTCAAGTAGATTGTTCTATGAACTATCAGTTACATTCAGATATCAAATTCTTAAATAAATTCTTTAAATTCATAGAGAATCTTCATGACTTATTCCAATAAATGATGAATAATAATAAATCGTTTCAAAATTGAAAAAAAAATCAAAAACTCTTACATTATTTCAAAAAAATAACTAGCCTACCATACTGAAAATATAAATAATCGAAAATCTCCAATCGAAAAAAATAATAATAATGAATTAGCGTTTTTCCACTATCAACGTAATTACTACAAATGATGAATTTCACACAGCAAAAGCATTCTAAAGACAATAAAACAGATTGGATAAAACATTTTCAGTACAGTCTTCAGGGTGGTTGATGACAAAATAATTGAATTCTCGTTTAATGATAAATAACAATGCAGTAATAATCATGTGAACGATTGCATATATCATATCTCTTCCAATCCACATTTTTATCATAAACCAATGTCTACAAAAATTGACATTTGTGATATTAGAATTGACTATTTCCATCAAAAAATCTATCTGTGTCAGTACGGTAATGCAAAATTATTGGTAATGATTTTTAAATTTATTTTTAAAACCTGGAGATGATATGAAACATCGGAACTAGTTTTTCTAATTTGTGCTATGAATCTATTACTTTATAGTAGAAACTTTTTAAAAAGGGTACTGTAATGTTATTTTATAAATAAAAATAAGTAGCCCTGAATTTATACATTTTAAGAAGATATTGGTAATACATACAATCGAAAACTACATGAAACCCGTGCAGTATCAAAATTAAGTTAGCTAGAATAATGTAGATGGAAAAAATGAAGTTCAAATAATGATTTCCAGTAGGCTATTATGAATATTTTGGATGAGTATGAGATGGTAAATAATAACACCAAGCGTAAACATAAATAAGATAAAGAAATACAAACACCAAAACCGTGCAATGCTAAACATAAGCTCGAATGAATGAATAATGTGAGTTTGATGAATTGTTGATGGGCTTTGATGATGAAATTGTGATAACTGATGATGAAACTCACCATAGACTCTTCATTGATGGAATCAAGCGAGAGCACCGTCACATGGAAGTAGACCATGGTGGGCTGGCCCTGCATCTTCGGTGCTCTGTTCTTGTCGTAGTGTTTTGGATTCAATGGTAATATATCCCTGAGGGAAAGACTTGCTTCAGTTATCATTGTAGTACTGCTATCAATCATATCATGATCATGGTCCCTGCAATTGCAAAATTAACTCTCAACGTCTAGTTTGAAAGTTCATATTAGTTCCATATGAATTTCTGTTGGAAGTGTGAGCATCTTCAGACAAAACTATTTCCCTCTGTTCCTTATCAGTTGAGAATTCAAGAATTTTTGAATATACAATATCCTGCCAAACTGAAGTCTTCAATTGAAAAAAAGGAGAATTGAATGGATTTCTTTGATACCGTAATTAACTGATTGATACTCAGTTTCATTCAAGAGCTCGATATGTATAATTTCCCAACCAAACCAGACATGATGACAGCCAAATAAAAATTCTGTTTTGTTTTTTATCGATTTGAGTAGGCCTAAACTATACTACAATAAACTAGATAACAATCATAATACTCTTAAAACATAATTATGTAGTTATATCTTACCATGCCGTGATCATTTAAGATAAATCTTTACCTGAAAGAAACACTTGATTATTTAAAGAGGATTTATTAACTCAATAATTCTGAAGATTTTGTGTTTGTCTTCATAATTTTCTAAAAGACACAGGTTGTCTTCAAAACTTGAATTGAGATTATTGTAAACCCAAGAATCTAGGAATATACATCAATTTTGACTATGATATTCCAAATTTGAATTTGTCATTGAAGATTGGTACAATTACAACGCTCATATAAAAATTTTATTGCACTTGTACCAACTCTATACAATGTTAGCTAGTTACACTAGCTTCAAAAATTCTACATAAATATATTGACAAAGAATTTTCCAGTAAGAAAATTAAGTGTCATCGACAAATATCATATGCGATAGAAAATCAGTAAACATTATGGATGAAACTGATGATTCAA
The DNA here is from genome assembly GCF_014356525.2 of Nilaparvata lugens. NCBI lineage: Eukaryota > Metazoa > Arthropoda > Insecta > Hemiptera > Delphacidae > Nilaparvata > Nilaparvata lugens. The sequence goes on along the minus strand of NC_052518.1, from coordinate 91,326,916 downwards.
AATAATATTTTATGAAAATTATGAAACTATTGTCAAAAACAAAAAGTGTCGAATGGTTTTGACTCTTTAACATGGACATGAACTAATATGGGTATAAACTACATGGTCTTCATGGGTATAAAATGTAAAATGGTTGCAGACGCTAAAAACTACTATTACTAATACAAATAGTCAAGCGTGCATTAGAAAGCAGTTCAAAGTAGGATCCGACAGAGAAATGATCTGTTTTGAAACGTTGATGAAAATCAAAATAGAAGGTATATAATTCTTACAATAAGGTATTACAATGATTATTTTTTGGCTTATAGTCATTTCAAGATTCAATGGTTAAAAATCACTTGGATCCATCCATTGTTAGTGCACTGAAATACATATTTCTTTTTTCAACTCTTCCTATCATATTAATGAATATGTTAGCTCATTTCAATTACGTTAATTTATTTAAAATTTGTTTATTTATAAAAAAAAACTGAAAAAAATGAAAAAAACATTCAAATAGCTTTATTTCTGAGATATTAATATTATCATTCTATATTTATATTAACTAAATCACTATTAATCATTGTTCCAGCTATATTGAGTAGCCTATTCAGTTATTAATTGATGAGTCATCTCCACCAAAGAAGATAATTGCTTAGTTTATAACATGGAAGGTAGAAGACCACCTGGTAGAACAAGGTTGAGGTGGATGGATGCAATTAACAGAGATGCAAAAGTTGTTGGGGTCAGGAATTGGAGGCGTGCTGTCATGCATAGAGAAGAATGGAGGCAAATGTTAGAGGAGGCCAAGATCCGCTTTGGATTGTCGAGCCAATGATGATGATGATGATTCAGTTACGAATAGGCTACTAATAACAAAGAAGATAATTTCTCTGCCAATTAAAAGCCAAAAATCATGTCAGTTGTTTGTCTGATTTTCATCCCATATTTATAATATAACAATTTGAGTTCCTTTTTTATAAATTTTCTATAATCTATTCCACATTATTGTTGAAGATGTTTGGCAATATAAATTTCAATTTCAATTTGCTCAAACTATAAAAGTGATACCCCTATGAAAAGCATCCACAGATAAACAATAGTATTTGATGACGGAATCAACATGAAATAAAAATTGTTTCATATGACGATTTGATAAATTGTAAAAATAATTTTTCTCTTTTCTTATCTCCTCTAAATTATCCCTACTCCGATGTGCATTTATTCATATTGTCCCTCACCTTATTAAAAGCGCACAAGTCATAATGTGGTGATGGTATCAACAGCAAACAAGATAGTAAAGTTACCGACTGATAAATTATAAATATGAGCTTTCTCTCTCTTAATTTGTGAAGCCTGTTTATTCCTAATTATTGGCATTGGAGAGCAATTGATTGAAACATTATATCGTAGGTTGATTCCAGTAGGAGACTGGATTTTTCCTTGCTTAGCTTTCAAAGTCTATCTAGTCCTAATTATATTTTTGGAATGAAAGTGCAAATAATTAGAATATATTGTATCGTATGTCGAGTCCATGAAGTTGAACTTGGCTTTTCTCTCTTGGCTTTCAAAGCCTGTCTATTCTCAATTCTTGGCATTGAAGTGCAATTAATTGAAACATTTTGTATCGTACGTCGATTCGATAGAGTGGAAGACTGAGTATCTTTATTTTCATGCAAAACCTGTTACTTCCTTATTCTTGAAAACTTTTGGTAATTAATTAAGGAATAATTATGTCGTAGGTTTTTGGGTCTATTCCTAATCTAATTATTGGCATTGTATTGCAAATAATTGTAATATATTGTATCGTACGTCGATTCGATAGATTGGAAGACTGAGTTCCTTTATTGGCATGCAAAACCTGTTAATTCCTTATTCTTGGAAACTTTTGATAATTGATGAAGGAATATGTCGTAGGTTTTTGGGACAAGTGAAAGATTTTGATTTGATGGATATTGTATGATAACGCACGCGATAGCAGGACGAACGGTGGCGCGATGAGCTACCATCTCCAGAAAACGATTGAAACGTCTGTGCCGTAGGCAGAGACTCGCTACGAGCTGCTGAAGCTGCAGTCGCGCTGACCCAGCGGCCGAGTCGTCCGCCAGGGCGGTGGGAGAAGGCACCGGCAGCCATCTTGCATCGGGAACATCCAGCAGACTGGCGGACGTCTGGTGGTGACGTCTCCAGCGACTCAGCTGCTCCAGAACGGGGATCAAACTGTCCAAAGCGAAGCACTTGCCAGGCATCGACCGACAACGCTCCCGCGCGAGTCTGGACGGCTCTTCAGACTCGACAAACACGGACACGTTGCCGAAAACAGCCACCATTGGCTCCAGCAGTCCCAGGTCGGCGCTCAGAACTAGAACACCCGGCTCTTCCTCGATGTCTGCCACAAACGCGGCCGACAGTCTCCGAGTAACTGAACAGCTGCGCAGTTGTTGCTGTCTCTCATCGTCCGCTGCAACTAGCAGCAAATGTCTGTGCTGTGGTGGATGCACCTCGGTGCACGGCCCGTGGCACAGTCCTGTCGTGTTCGGCCGGTAACGGAACGACGGTGAACGACTCTCGCGCACGCGCACATCCCTGCAACACACCAACGCCTCTTCAGCACTTTATTCAAGGGATGTGCGGGTCGGATACAATACTAAAGCCTTTGTTCAACCATCACTTACTTCGATACGGAAAGTGTCAGTCTTCAACCATTCAATGACATGCAAACTTGATTTCACATTGGGTTTGCAACTATCATCTGTGCAAACCTTAGTTTGCAACATTCCTCTTCCTATTCTTTCATTGATTCAATGAAACACAATTATTTTTTTTAATAATTTGGTGGAGGATGATCAGGGCACAGCCCAAAAATGATCCTCCCCCGAATTTTGATTCAGCACTTATGGAGTAGCCTACAGTGCTGCCAGATTTCACGGAATCCAGAGAGCCTATGAACTAATTGTGTGAGAGAAGGAGAGTGTAGGCCTTTTTGATAGAATCAGCATAAAAACGGCAACCCTGTGCTCCTATTGTTATATTGAAATAACGTTGACAATAATGACCCGTGCTACAAACTAAGGTTTAGCAAGGACATGCAAGAGAGCGTAGGCCTTTTTGACAGAATCAGCATAAAAACGGCAACGATGTGCTCCTATTTTTATATTTCAGCTTGTTGTTGTTTTGCATACAGGAGGGTTAATGGATTTGAAAATTAATGGCCACCACCTTCCTCTGTTTATTGCTTCTCTCCTACAATATTACAACCATGAGAAACTGAAAACATCTGAATACCATTCTATGTCAGTTATAATTATCAATAATCATTGGTATTCAGTAGAACATTATTTGAGCTTTAATTGATTCCATTCTAGAAGAGTTGTCAACATATAGGTAATCGATCGCGTAGGTTTTAAATAGGATTTGTTTTATAACATTTAAAATAATGCTTAATGTATCTGTAGAAAGTTAAAACTATGAAAGATGTGTTGTACTACTTCCAAGCCTAGTCTGCAGAACATCTTGCTAATTTTCAAACCATAAGAAGTACTCGAAGATCAAGACTCTATTCCTCAATAAATTGTTAAAATACCTCCATCAACATTGAGCAATATGGTAGGCCTACCTACTTGAATAGCATTATTTACTATACTTTCTTAGCATTCTGCTTTTTATTAATTGTATCCTTATACTTGATTGAAATTTGAAATTGATTGCCAAAATTCTTCAAATGTATAAAATAGATAATTCAAGCAATAAAACTATTAAATACAGAACTCTCAAAAATCTAGTGTACGGTACCACAGTGCGCATAGCATTGGCTAAATAATGCAATATCAATAATATTTTACATTAATCACTAGGATAATATTTTATATTACTCACAAGAATAATATTCAAATTGGATTGTTAGCAAATCATCACATCAGGATATGTTTGACTTTGCTGACGTAGGTCTAAGGGTTTATACTTTATATGCCTAGGTATGTCTCTTTTACACACGTGTGAGTACTTTCATTTCCTATTTATTTGTTTGAAATTGTATATGTTTTGCCAAATATATTTGACAATAATATAATCACTAGAACAATTCAGATTGGATTGTTATCAAATCATCGCATCAGGATATGTTTGACTTTGCTGACGTAGGTCCAAGGGTTTATACTCTATACGCCTATGTCTCTAAACATGTGTGTGCATTTTTATTTTTTATTTATTCCTTTGAAGTTGTTTATGTTTTGACAAATAAATTTGAC